>NC_044039.1:19980615-20318149 GCF_901765095.1 Microcaecilia unicolor
ATGGTGGGGAGGGGGGGTGGGTCTGTGTTAAAAACCAGGGGTATGAGAGAATCTGGGTGAAGTCTGGGGGGGGCATGAGAGAAACTGGGTGAAGGACTGGTGAAGGGGGCATGACAGAATTTGGATGAAGGCTGGGGAGAAGGCATGAGAGAAGCTGGGTGAGGCTGAGGAGAGGGACATGAGGGAAAGAAACAAATAGGGTGAGAGAGATAGAGAGAGATGATTGTGTTCAATAGGAGAGATTCAGTAGAAAAAGGAAAGATAAATGCCCAAAATGCATGCCATGATTTAATTGTGCAACTAGTTTTTAATCGCACACTTAATCACGATTAACATTTGTAATCATTGTCCACCCTTAGCTTATTTATTTTTGTACTTATTCGGATTTATTAACCGTCTTTATGGAGAGATTCACCCAAGGTGGTGTACAGCAGGTACAGTTTAAAATAAAATCTACAATTTTTTAACAACATAACAATAGTGAAATGACCAAATATAAACAAAAATACAATAAATGAAGTGAAATTGAAAACAGCAAATTGAAACCTAATAATAAGGCTACCATGAAACAGTATCAAAAATATACCACATCCTGTAAGCCGCATTGAGCCTGCTATCGAGCGGGAAAGAGTGGGGTATGAATGCCATAAATAAATAAATAAATAATAAATACACATTTAACAGCACTGAAATTCAAATAACAGAATGGGATGTCAGCTTAATGCTAATGAAACACCTAATAAGCACGCATTATAACATAGTAAGATAGTAGATGACGGCAGAAAAAGACCTGCACGGTCCATCGAGTCTGCCCAACAAGATAAACTCACATGTGCTACTTTTTGTGTATACCTTACCTTGATTTGTACCTGTCCTTTTCCGGGCACAGACCGTATAAGTCTGCCCAGCACTATCCCCGCCTCCCAACCACCAGCCCCGCCTCCCACCACCGGTTCTGGCACAGACCGTATAAGTCTGCCCAGCACTATCCCCGCCTCCAAACCACCAGTCCCGCCTCCCACCATCGGCTCTGGCACAGACCATATAAGTCTGCCCAGCACCATCTCCGTCTCCCGCCACCGGCTTTGCCACCCAATCTCGTCTAAGCTCCTTAGGATCCATTCCTTTTGAGCAGGAGGATTCCTTTATGTTTATCCCACGCATGTTTGAATTCTGTTACCGTTTTCGTTTCCACCACCTCCCGCGGGAGGGCATTCCAAGCATCCACTACTCTCTCCGTGAAAAAATACTTCCTGACATTTTTCTTGAGTCTGCCCCCTTCAATCTCTTTCATGTCCTCTCGTTCTACTGCCTTCGCATCTCCGGAAAAGGTTCGTTTGCAGATTAATACCTTTCAAATATTTGAACGTCTGTATCGTATCACCCCTGTTTCTCCTTTCCTCCAGAGTATACATGTTTAGTTCAGCAAGTCTCTCCTCATACGTCTTGTAACGCAATTCCCATACCATTCTCGTAGCTTTTCTCTGCACCGCTTCAATTCTTTTTACATCCTTAATAAGATATTCAAATAACATAGATATGATGCTAATACTTTTCTATAATACAGCTTACTATATAGGAAGTCACTGAAAACCACCTTGTTTAAGAAGGTCTACCCTCAAACCCCAACTTAACTTTCTACTTCCTGTGATACAGCAAAACTACGGACTGTATTGGACTTTTTATCGTATCTTTGTTGCCTTATACTCATGTTATTTTATTTTATTTTTTTTTTTGTTACATTTGTACCCCGCGCTTTCCCACTCATGGCAGGCTCAATGCGGCTTACATTGGGCAATGGAGGGTTAAGTGACTTGCCCAGAGTCACAAGGAGCTGCCTGTGCCTGAAGCGGGAATCGAACCCAGTTCCCCAGGACCAAAGTCCACCACTAGGCCACTCCCACTCCTTATAGGTTTACTACTATTTTGTGCATTTTTATTTTACCGAACCGGAGCCTGCCTCTACGGTATTATGTATGCCACATTGAGCCTGCAACTAAGTGGGAAAATGGGTATAAATGTGTTAAATAAATAAATAAATAAAATATATAGCTGGGGACAACATGGGTGGTACAGAGTCATTTGGTTCTTTATATAGCTAAAATAGAAGGAACTGGTCTAAGTTACAGAGTGTGTAGCAAGATAGTCCAGGGGCAGAGTGATGTTTAGTCAGTCGCTCTATGTAGTGAAGGCTTGGGGGAAGAGTCAGGCTTTCACCTGCTAAGTTCATATATTGGGCTAGTATTTTATAAAGGAAAATTAAGAGGCACCTACATTCCTTCATAGAATAAGCTCCTATCAGATACCTTGTTATAGAATTGGACATATACCTGCTTATAATCGAAAGAGAAAAACGCCTATATTGCGACCCAAATCGGAAGATAGACGTTTATCTCCCAAAAACGAATAAATCAGTATAAGCGAAAGCCGATTTTGGACGTTTTCAACTGCACTCCGTCGCGGATGCGGACAAAGTTGATGGGGGCGTGGCGAAGGCGGAACTGGGGCGTGGTTATCGGCCGAACAGAGATGGGCGCATTTCACGATAATGGAAAATAAGTATGCGTTTTTAGCTAGAATTTAGGACACTTTTCCTGGACCCTGTTTTTTCACGAATAAGGCCCCAAAAAGTGCCCTAAATGACCAGATTAACCCCAGAGGGAATCGGGGATGACCTCCCCTGACTCCCCCAGTGGTCACTAACCCCCTCCCACCACAAAAAAATGATGTTTCACAATTTTTTATTTTCACCCTCAAATGTCATACCCACCTCCCTGGCAGCAGTATGCAGGTCCCTGGAGCAGTTGTTAGGGGGTGCAGTGGACTTCAGGCAGGTGCAGCCAGGCCCATCCCCCCCTACCTGTTACAATTGTGCTGCTTAATGCTTAGTTGTCCAACCCCCCCCCCAAACCCACTGTACCCACATGTAGGTGCCCCCCTTCACCCCTTAGGGCTATAGTAATGGTGTAGACTTGTGGGCAGTGGGTTTTGAGGGGGATTTGGGGGGCTCAATACACAAGGGAAAGGTGCTATGCACCTGGGAGCTCTTTTACCTTTTTTTTGGTTTTTGTAAAAGTGCCCCCTAGGGTGCCTGGTTGGTGTCCTGGCATGTGAGGGGGACCAGTGCACTACGAATCCTGGCCCCTCCCATGAACAAATGTCTTGGATTTATTCGTTTTTGAGCTGGGTGCTTTCATTTTCCATTATCACTGAAAAACAAAAACGCCCAGCTCACACATTGTTGAATAAAACATGGACGTCTATTTTTTTCGAAAATACGGTTCGGTCCGCCCCTTCATGGACCCGTTCTCGGAGATAAACGCCCATGGAGATAGACGTTTTCTTTCAATTATGCCCCTCTATATATTCCTTTATTTCTTTGTCCCTTTTTGTACCTGTTTACTCTAACCTTACCTAACCCTTATTTTAAATTGTATTGGACTTGGCGATCGCCTTTATGGTATTATGTAAGCAACATTGAGCCTGCTAATGGGTGGGGAAATGTGGGATATAAATGTTACAAATAAATAAATAAATAGCATTGCCATCAAAACTTACTATGGTAACTTTCAACAGCTTCTGATCTCTGAGTGTTGTTGTGACAAGTCATCTCTTGTGGCTTGTTCCGAGCTTCCACCAGAATGCCCAAATAATTGCATGACCATTCAACTTGCAAGCAGCTATGCCTCTATATCTTGCCAGGTTTTTTTTTTTTTTTTTTAACTTGACAGCACAACACATAGTCCCATCCTTGTGGCTTAAAGTCAAAACTAGTTAGATAGAACAGGAAATCAGAATACAGGCTGGCTCAGCAGCCATCAAACTTCCCGCTAAACTCTTAGCATCAGGCTCTCCAGTATTTCTTTCCCAGCTGGAGTGGTAACTTTAGCTTACTGTAGTCTCCGTCTGGTTCGTATTGGACATCTGGCAGCTAACTAGGCCCCATCTTACTGGCCCCGTGACCCTCCTGCATTCTCCTTGGGTTTCTTCACATTTTGTAGCACACTGCCACGTTAGCCTTGGTTTCCTTGACCACATCTACCTAGTTCTACAATTTCCAATAGCTTCTCTCTTAAAGTGGCATTCGATTTGTTTCCCCTTATTTCACCTTCTGCTAACTGATCCTTGTTACCAGACTGTCTCAGATTGTGCAGAGTCCTAGATCTGTCACAGTTGCTTTGATATGTCTCTCCATACCTTTTATCCTATTTTATTCACATGGTTTCTGCTGACTGATGGTATTCCACTCAATATGGTGATACCGCCAAAGACCTCTGCAGTGCTAATTTCCACTCTGCCATACTCTTTTTATATATGCTTCCTTGGTACTGCATGGCGTTGAGATCAAATGCACCTCTTTGATTATTTTTGTGATAATATGCATGTATTTATTTATTTATTTATTATTTAGTTAGTTAGTTAGTTAGTTAGTTAGTTATTCGTTCTTCAATAAGGTAGTCAAATAAGGGAAAGATAGATCATATATATATATACTAGTAAAAAAGGCCCGTTTCCGAAACCAATGAAACGGGCGCTAGCATGTGGCTTTTTTTGTGTGTGTGTGTATGTGTCACAGAGTTATTTTGTGTGTGTGTGTGTGTGTGAGTGTGTGAGGGTGCGGTGTGGTGCAGGTTATTGATGTGTGTTTTTTGTTTTGTTTTTTGCTTGGGGGTTGGGGGATGTGCTGTGCTGTCCTTGGTCGCTGTTTGCTGCTGGCTGGGTCGCGGGTAATCCTTCCAGCTGGGCCGCAGCTTGTCCTGTTCGCCCACGTCCCAGATGGTGACGGGCACGTTGTTTCCAGCTCCTCTGACTCCATGTCAAGCGATCCCAAATATAGTCTGTGCTATAGGCCCTCTGGCACTCTTCAGTACTGGCATTAGGCATTTAAAAATTTCTCCCCCCCCCCCCCCCCGGTCTATTTTTACACATACCCACAGCAGGAATATTCTTCTCTCGTTCCAGCGGTGGGTATGTGCTCTCCGTGCTGCACAGATAATGAGCCATTCTGCTGGGGAATGCTCCTCCCTTATTGTCACGTAGTTTCCTCTGATTGGTCCATCTTACGTTGCCTAGTGTTGCCTGGGAAAGGTGTTGTGATGGTCCTTTGTGTTTCAGAATGTTGAGGGTTTTTTCTGATTGGTCCATCATGCGAGGGCGGGGCAGAGAGACATGGTCAGTGTTCTGGCTTCACCACCATGAATCCATGAACCCTTCAGGGAGTGACTGAGTGACTTCAGAACGTTGAGGGTGAGTTTTATTATAGTAGATATATATATATATATATATATATATATATATATATATATATATATATATATTTGCACCTCCAATGTTCTGAAGCTGACTCCATGGCAGTGTGGCAGTGAAGCCGTGTAGTGTTTGTAAGGTTCGTAATCGCACTCCCAATCACTGCCCCGCCCTCAAGGGAACTCTGTATAGTTGCCAGGGAAAGAAACACCACATCAGAAGGAGAAGGGACCAACCACAGGCCATCGCAATTGCTCTCAGTTTCCACAGGAAATGAGGGCGGGACCAGAGGAACAGCTGAAACCACAGCCTGTCTGAAGTGGCGTCTGTACTTGCTGCACTTCAGTGTTGGCGGCCAAACAGGAGGTAAAACTTTTTAAATAGCACATGTCCTCCTTGCACTCGCAGGCCACAGACACAGAGGGAGGGAGGCGCTGGGCGGCGGAAATCAGGGGGGGGGGTGCGGATAGAGGGGGTCCTGAGATGAGAGAGGGGGGTCCTGAGATTAGAGGGGGGGTGGGGGGTCCTGAGAGGGGGAGGGGGAGGAGGGGGTCAGAGGAGAAGGGAGGTCGGGGGGAGGAGGGAGGGAGAAGAGGGGGTGGGGGTGAGGGGAGAAGGAGGGGGGTTAGGGGCGAACAGGAGGGGGAGGGGGCCCTGAAACCTTGCTAGCGCCCATTTCCTTTCTGTTCGAAACGGGCCTCTTTACTAGTAACCATATTTGGTACCAGATTAAAATATAGATAATTAATTTCCTAATTTCCTCCTTTCAGGTTGCCCCAATTGATCGCAATGGGCCGGGTTCTGTAAATGGCACTCAAAAATGGGTGCTGGAAAAGATTCATGCTGAGCACGATTCTATAAGGGGTGCGTACCCTTATAGAATCGTACTTAGCGTCGATTCCCGCACCTTATCTTTGGACGCCAGACATATGCCTGCTGAAACCTGGTGTAAATGCTGGCGCCCAAGTTGGATGTGCTGACCCATTATTCAGTAACAAACAATATGCACAATGTTTTGGAACACCCCTGATACTCCTGGCCCTCTCCCATGGCCATGCCCCCATTTGAAATATGCGCTATGGGATGTAGGCACCCAGTGTTATAGAATAGCGTACAGCCAGATGCGCACACAAATCCTAAATCCCTGCCAATTAACATCAATTGTTTGGTAACCCCTAATTATTGAAGGTTAAGAGCTCGTTAGCCAATTAAGTTCCAAATCTGGGTGCCATATATAGAAACTAGGGGAATATGCTTAGCATATTACATGGAAATACTTTAAAAACAAATAGAAGGAAATATTTTTTCACTCAACGAATAGTTAAGCTCTGGAACTCTTTGCCGAAGGAGGTGTTAACAGCTGTTGGCATATCTGGGTTTAAAAAAGGTTTGGATAAATTCCTGGAGGAAAAATCTAAAGTCTGCTATTGAGGCTGACATGGGAAGCAACTGCGTGCCCTGGGATTTGTAGTATGGAATGTTGCTACTCTGAGATTCTGCATGGAATCTTGTCACTCTTTAGGATTCCAGAATCTTGCTATTCTTTGGGGTTCTACATGGAATGTTGCTACTCTTTGAGATTCTGCATGGAATCTTGTCACTCTTTAGGATTCCGGAATCTTGCTATTCTTTGGGGTTCTACATGGAATGTTGCTACTCTGAGATTCTGCATGGAATCTTGTCACTCTTTAGGATTCCAGAATCTTGCTATTCTTTGGGGTTCTACATGGAATGTTGCCACGATTTGGGTTTCTGCCAGGTACTTGTGACCTGGCTTGGCCCCCTGTTTGGAAAACAGGATACTGGGCTAGATGGACCATTGGTCTGATCCAATATGGCTACTCTTATGTTTAATTTCCCAGTGAGATGACTGGTCTGCATTGAATACGTTGATTTAATTTGATGGAGAGTTACAATGGCTTGACTTGTATAACAAGGCGAGCGTTCCTTAATTTCTAAAGTAATCAAGACTCTTATTTTTTTTTTTTTTTTCCTTATCACCATTGTAATTCCTCTTTGTTCATGCCAGACCAGAGGGATATATCTTCCTCTCAAGCAGGTGGACACAGAGCAAATTCCTGCTCCATCCACTATATAAGCTGGCACAGTAGGTAGCCTGTCAGACTCAAGAAAAATGTCAGGAAGTATTTTTTCACGGAGAGAATGGTGGATGCTTGGAATGCCCTCCTGCGGGAGGTGGTGGAGAGGAAAACGGTAACGGAATTCAAACATGCGTGGGATAAACATAAAGGAATCCTGCTCAGAAGGAAGGGATCCCCAGAAGCTTAGCTGTGGTGGGAGGCGGGGCTGGTGGTTGGCAGATGGGGATAGTGCTGGGCAGACTATACGGTCTGTGCCAGAGCCGGTGGTGGGAGGCGGGGCTGGTGGTTGGGAGGGGGATAGTGCTGGGCAGACTTATACGGTCTGTGCCAGAGGCGGTGGTTGGGGGAGGGGCAGGTGGTTGGAGGGGAGGAGGGGATAGTGCTGGGCAGATACGGTCTGTGCCAGAGCCGGTGGTGGGAGGTGGGGCTGGTGGTTGGGAGGCGGGGATAGTGCTGGGCAGACTTATACAGACTGTGCCCTGAAGAGGACAGGTACAAATCAAAGTAGGGTATACACAAAAAGTAGCACATATGAGTTTATCTTGTTGGGCAGACTGGATGGACTGTGCAGGTCTTTTTCTGCCGTCATCTACTATGTTATGTTACTATGTCAGGTTTTCTCCAACAGAGAAAGTAACCGGTCAGCAGGTAAAAGAAAAAGAGCCCACAGCTCTGGTTCATCAAGGCCCATCTGTCTTAGGGGATGTTTACTGCATTCCAATGGCACTGAACTTCCTTTTCCTCCTTATCAAGCTCTGGAGAACACCCAGGAGGCCAGTCAAAACTTTCCTGTCTTAGAACTTTTTCACTGGAACAGCTTAGCAGTTGACTTTATTATTATTATTTTTTTTTATAAAAGGCCCAGCAAACAGAAGGAATACAAAGAAAGAAGGCAGCAAATGGGAGCACTGTTATGGCCCTGTCGCCCACAGAAAATCTCCCTTAAAGGCCGGTGCAGCTAGAGAGCAGCAGAGAGAGGTACCATGCCATGCCCATATCGCTCAGTGCTGCCAGACAGTTGTTTCTCTCTCTATTTTCCTCTTGGGGTTAAACAGGACTCTGTACAAGCTTGTTGGCAATCCAAGAGCATCAGGGCCGCCGAGAGGGGGGGGATAAAATTCCCTGGGACTCCAAGGGGGGCCCGGCGCCGCAGTCCCCTCCGTCCACCTCCGGGCCGGGCCCCCCTGAATTCAAATCATAGCCCCTCACCTCGACCTCGCTCCGTGTAAAAGAAGCGCAGCAGCGGCAGTCTGCAGATCGCCTCCCTTCGGGCCTTCCCTCCCTGTGTCCCGCCCTCGTCTAACATAACTTGCGCGAGGGCGGGACACAGGGAGGCGATCTGCCCGAAGGGAGGCGATCTGCAGACTGCCGCTGCTACGCTTCTTTCACACGGAGCGAGGTCGAGGCGCTATGATTTGAATTCAGGGGGGCCTGGCCAGGTGGTGGACGGAGGGGGGCGGTGACGACGACAACGACCTCGGGGGGGGGGGGGGGGGCCTTGCCCAGTCTCTCGGCAGCCCTGAAGACCATCACTTAAAGAAGGTTTACAGCTATACCACATTGAGAGAGGGTGTGCTCAGGTGAGTTTTGTCCATTTTTGACAGACTTATATGTGCCTACTTTTAATGGCGTTTGTGCACGTGGTAGTTTAATGCATACTATTTAATTTACTGCATGCTATTCTGTTGCATGGACTCTACTGTTTAATGGGTGCTATTCTCAGAGCATGCATACCCATATAGATAGTGCATGCTGTTTATCTTAACATGCACTAAGGCTTAAGGATGCTTACTTTGGGAAAGAGGAGAGAGAATATAGGAAGATTTGACTGCAAGGAGTATTCTCTCTGAACTTCTGTGACCATGACCTGGGAAGGAAGGTCACAGTGGGTGGGGTATATCTGGACATGTGGAGGAGCCTTTTCAATATGATGTCCAAGTCCAATTGTAGATGTTTTGCTGAAAATCTTTTTTCAATTCTCATCCTGAGCACAGCAATTTTTGAACCAGAAAAATGTCTTTTTGTTGTTTTGAAAAATCACTAATGTGATGTCCAAACATTTCTGTACTCAGTACATATTTCTTTAGGTACCATTTAAAAAAAACAAAACAAAACAACCACAACATCCTAGAGAAAAACACACAAAACAAGCCATAGGGATGGCCTAGTAAACTGGCCACACAGTCATTCCAGCAGAGCAGAAAGGCAGCCGTGGTCATTACAGTGGACTTCATATAAAGGGACCCGTGTACAAATCCCACTTTGACACCCTTTTTTGTATTGTGAGCCCTCCAGGAACTCCTAAAACCCTACTGTACCCAACTGTACGCCGCTACAAAAGCCCTCAGGTCTGCAGTTGTCTCCTATCTATAAATACAGATAGTATTTGTGGGTTTTGGAAGGCTCAATTTCCACCACAAGCGTACTAGTTAGAGTCGGATATGAATATGAGGTTTCCATCTCTACAGTCCACTGCATTAACGTCTAACCTACTCCTGGGACCAGTTTGCTGCTCTAATAGGAATGGCCATAGTATCTGAAGTGTCACTGTCACATCTTTGGTGGTTGGGAGGGTGTCAGTGACCAATGGGAGATTAAAAGGGGGGGGGGGGGGGGGCTCGTGCTTTAATCCTCCAGCGGTCACCAGTCAGTTAGGGCACCTTTTGTGATTTAGTCATGATTGAACCAGGTCCAGATAAAAATGTCCCAATTTTTGCTCTAGATGTTTTTATCTTGTTCCGTTATCCCGAAAAAGTCCAACTTTGGGTCCACCTGCCCCCAACATGCCCCCTTGCGGAGAAAATCGTTTCAAATCTGAGTTTGAAAATCGCAACTTGGATGTTTTCTCAGAAAAATGTCCATCTGCTGCTTTGTGTCGCTGTTCAGATCTTTTTTCTCTTTTGAAAATGAGCGCCATAGGCACCAACATTTCAAATGATTGGGGGTGCCAAACACAATACAAACGTACAACAATACAACACAGTACAACGTGCAGGACGTCAGAAACAGAAAAAGCCTTTTGTGGGAAGAAGAGGATCTTGGCTGGCGGGGTTGGGGTCCCCCACCAGCAAAGGTAGGCGACGGCGGGTTGGCGGCGTGTGTTGGCGTATAATACTTATGATATGATACTTATGCTGACCCAGAATACTTGTTTTTTGACATGCAGAATGTTTGTGTTGACCTGTTGCTACCAGAATATTTGTTTGACAGGTTGCTACCACAACGTTCCGTTGTGGTGGTAACTCACTACAGGATTGTGCTGAGAACTGAGAAACAAGTCCAAAGGCTGGTGTTTTCATCAGAGGGTGCCTGTGAGAGAGGAATGTAGTTTGGCCACCTCATTGTTCTGTTCCAGGCACACTTGTTTGGGACCTGTTATAAAAGAGGGAAGCCCCTGGCTGAAACAGAAGCTCTGTACCTGGTTGAGGGACGCCTCTCCAGTGTGGGATTTCCCAGCAGATCTGGGCGGTCATCAGTGCTTCCCGATTGATGTTGCAGCTCAGATGAAGGCTACAATCCTGTGGTGATGTATGTATACTGCATAAGAGAGAAGCTCTGTACCTGGTTGGAGGGACGCCTCTTTCCAGTGTGGAATTGTCCCGCAGAATCTCTGGGCGGTCATCGGTGCTTCCCCGATTGATGTTGCAGCTCAGATGAAGGCTACAATCCTGTGGTGATGTATGTATACTGCATAAGAGTGTTATGTAATTGTGGGTGCCTATTGATGTGTGAATAAACAATCTTTAAAGCAATATCTCAACCTTGATTTGCTACACGGCGTGAGGGGGAATCGAGAGGGTCGTCGGCAGGGGGGTGGCAAAGTTGGTGGTGGCGTCGTTGTTTGCAATGGCGGGGGGTGGGTGTTGGCAATGGCTGGGGGGTCAGCGGCGCGGGGGGGGGGGGGGGCTAAATGTACCCCCTCACCTCGGGCTTTGGACCCCCTCCCACCGAAGTCTGGCTACGTCCCTGACGCCTACACTACTGCAAACCATTTTTCAGCTCACCTTAGTAAAAGAATCCATGAGATAGGCAAGCATAGGCAATGTTACAATAATCAAGTCTTGCGATCTTGAGATCAGATGTATCCTTCTTCAGGTGTCAGTAAGGACACGTTTATGGCCTTGGTAATGCGAATTTCAGGAACACATGGAGAGCTTACAATAGTGAGCAACTACCAATATTTCATTAACGGAAACACAAAATGTTAGATCATAAAGTTTTTTTTCACATCTTAGACATTATCTTTATTTTTACTTAGATATTGCTTCAAATGAATTAGAATTATAGGTTGCAGTCATATTTATAAGAACTATTAATCAAGGATTCAATCTAAATGAAAATAATTATGCATGGAGCATTGCAAGTGATACATTAATAGGAATGCTAATTTCACCGTTTTTTGTTGCTAACCTTAAATCTATTTACAGGAGAAACAGTGAGATAGTAAGAAATGACTTCTATTTATTTGTGGTATTTGATATACAGCAATTTGAAATAAAATAAGATTCACAGCAGTTTACACAATCATAAGTGATAAGAGTAATACAACAACACAGATAAAACAGTTGAAAAAATAATACCACATAAGGAACAAAGAGGGGAAGGAGCATAATACATCAAAAGCCTGTTCACAATGTCACATATCAGGAATTGGAGGGCTGGGGAGGAAAGGACAGTTCTCCTCATACAGAAATAGCCTCAGGGGCCCTTTACTAAGCCATATAAGCATCTAGGCGTGCCCAACGTGTGCCAAAATGGAGTTGCTACCATGTGGCCTTGCGGTAATTCATTTTTGGGGCATGTCTGCCAGGGGCGTAGCCACGGGTGGGCCTGGGTGGGCCCAGGCCCACCCAGTTTTGGTTCAGGCCCCCAGCAGTGGAGGCAGCGGAGCGGAGGGAGCAGGCTGAGCTCCGATCCCGCATCTGCCTCCCCAGCCCGCCACTGCCCGCCCCCCGCCGTACTTTAAATATTACAGTTTTGCTGGAGCGTGGGGCAGCCAGCATGAAGACATCGGCAGGCTTATGCCGGTTCCAGCAGCTTCCCTCTTTCTCGTTGCAAGTCGGATGATGGCTCGCGCCCTCTTCTGACGTATTTCCTGTATCTACGAGGGCGGAGCCTCACGACTTGCAACGAGGAAAGAGGAAGGCTGCTGGAACCGGCGTAAGCCTGCCCGCGACTCCAGCAAAAAACTAATATTTAAAGGTACGGCGGGGGGGGGAGGGGCAGGAAGGAAACGGGCAGACGGGAGAGGAGGGTTGCTGACATGGTGGAAGAAGGGGAGAGGAGGGTTGCTGGATGGAGGGAAGGGGAGAGGGGCTGGACATGGTGGAAGAAGGGGAGAGGAGGGTTGCTGGATATGGTGGGGGGAGAAGGGGAGAGGGGGTTGCTGGATATGGTGGAAGAAGGGGAGAGGAGGGGTGCTGCACATGGTGGAAGAAGGGGAGAGGAGGGTTGTGGACATGGTGGAAGAAGGGGAGAGGAGGGTTGCTGGATGGAGGGAAGGGGAGAGGAGGGTTGCTGGACATGGTGGAAGAAGGGGAGAGGAGGTTGCTGGAGAGGGAAGGGGAGAGGAGGGTTGCTGGACATGGTGGAAGAAGGGGAGAGGAGGGTTGCTGCACATGGTGGAAGAAGGGGAGAGGAGGGTTGCTGGATGGGGGAAGGGGAGGAGGGTTGCTGCATGCTGTGGTGGAAGAAGGGGAGAGGAGGGTTGCTGGATGGAGGGAAGGGGAGAGGAGGGTTGCTGGACATGGTGGAAGAAGGGGAGAGGAGGGTTGCTGCACATGGTGGAAGAAGGGGAGAGGAGGGTTGCTGGATGGAGGGAGGAGGGGAGAGGAGGGTTGCTGGACATGGTGGAAGAAGGGGAGAGGAGGGTTGCTGCATGGTGGAAGAAGGGGAGAGGAGGGTTGCTGGATGGGAAGGGGGAGAGGAGGGTTGCTGACATGGTGGAAGAAGGGGAGAGGAGGGTTGCTGGACATGGTGGAAGAAGGGGAGAGGAGGGTTGCTGGAGGAGGGAAGGGGAGAGGAGGGTTGCTGCACATGGTGGAAGAAGGGGAGAGGAGGGTTGCTGGATGGGGGAAGGGGAGAGGAGGGTTGCTGGATAGGGAAGAAGGGAGAGGAGGGTTGGACATGGTGGAAGAAGGGGAGAGGAGGGTTGCTGTGGAGGAGGGATAGGGGAGAGGAGGGTTGCTGGAATGGTGGAAGGGGAGAAGGGGAGAGGAGGGTTGCTGGACATGGTGGAAGAAGGGGAGAGGAGGGTTGCTGGATGGGGGAAGGGGAGAGGAGGGTTGCTGGACATGGTGGAAGAAGGGGAGAGGAGGGTTGCTGGACATGGTGGAAGAAGGGGAGAGGAGGGTTGCTGGATGGAGGGAAGGGGAGAGGAGGGTTGCTGACATGGTGGAAGAAGGGGAGAGGAGGGTTGCTGGACATGGTGGAAGAAGGGGAGAGGAGGGTTGGGATGGAGGGAAGGGGAGAGGAGGGTTGCGACATGGTGGAAGAAGGGAGAGGGGAGGGGAGGGTGGAGGTGGAGGAGGAGGGGAGTGGGAGGAGAGGAAGGGGGAGGGGGTTGCTGACATGGTGGAAGAAGGGAGAGGAGGGTTGCTGGATGGAGGATGGGGAGAGGAGGGTTGCTGGACATGGTGGAAGAAGGGGGAGGAGGGTTGCTGGACATGGTGGAAGAAGGGAGAGGAGGTTGCTGGATGGAGGGAAGGGGAGAGGAGGTTGCTGGATATGGTGGAAGAAGGGGAGAGGAGGGTTGCTGGATGGAGGGAAGGGGAGAAGAGGGTTGCTGCACATGGTGGAAGAAGGGGAGAGGAGGGTTGCTGGATGGAGGGATGGGGAGAGGAGGGTTGCTGGACATGGTGGAAGAAGGGGGGAGGAGGGTTGCTGGACATGGTGGAAGAAGGGGAGAGGAGGGTTGCTGGATGGAGGGAAGGGGAGAGGAGGGTTGCTGGACATGGGGAAGAAGGGGAGAGGGGGTTGCTGGATGGAGGGAAGGGGAGAGGAGGGTTGCTGGATGGAGGGAAGGGAGAGAGGAGGATTGCTGGACATGGATGGAGGGAAGGACAGGGGAGAGGAGGGTTGCTGGACTGAAGGGAAGAAGGGGGAGGAGGGTTGCTGGACATGGTGGAAGAAGGGGAGAGGAGGGTTGCTGGATGGAGGGAAGGGGGAGGAGGAGGGTTGCTGGATATGGTGGAAGAAGGGGAGAGGAGGGTTGCTGGATGGAGGGAAGGGGAGAAGAGGGTTGCTGCACATGGTGGAAGAAGGGGAGAGGAGGGTTGCTGGATGGAGGGATGGGGAGAGGAGGGTTGCTGGACATGGT
Source organism: Microcaecilia unicolor (assembly GCF_901765095.1). Classification (NCBI taxonomy): domain Eukaryota; kingdom Metazoa; phylum Chordata; class Amphibia; order Gymnophiona; family Siphonopidae; genus Microcaecilia; species Microcaecilia unicolor. The sequence goes on from NC_044039.1 coordinate 19,995,283, forward strand.
GGAAGAAGGGGAGGAGGGTTGCTGGACATGGTGGAAGAAGGGGAGAGGAGGGTTGCTGGATGGAGGAAGGGGAGAGGAGGGTTGCTGGACATGGTGGGAAGAAGGGGAGAGGAGGGTTGCTGGATGGAGGGATGGGGAGGAGGGTTGCTGGATGGAGGGAAGGGAGAGGAGGATTGCTGGACATGGATGGAGGGAAGGACAGGGGAGAGGAGGGTTGCTGGACATGGATGGAAGAGAGGGAAGGGAGAGAGAAGAAATGCTGGACATGGATGGAGGGGATGGAAGAATGAGGAAGGAGATGAGATGAGGGAAAAGGAAGAAGGAGAAAAACTGCGCATGGATGAAGAAAATAGGCAGAAGCTGGATCCACTAGACAGTCAAGTCTGCAGAGGACCCAGCTTTTACTTATGGATATAGAGCAAGAAATGAAGAAGAAAGGAGAAAGTAAAGAAAATAAATGGAAAGGAAGCCCTGGAAACGGAGTTAAGAGGACAGATAGCAGCAGAATCGGATACTGGGCCAGCATGATCAGAAAAACAGTCACCAGACAACAAAGGTAGAAAAAAATCATTTTATTTTCATTATAGGTTTGGAATATGTCCACTTTGAGAATCAGGTGCTCAACATTAAAAGTTTATATTATTTACTTATTTATGGCATTTTATCCCACATTAAACATGAATTAAATTGGAACCTGGGATAATTAATTTTTTTTTCCTGGAGACAGTTATGCATTGCCCTCCCCCCCCCAGGCTCTCTCCCGGCTATAGCCAGCTCTGCAATTTTGAGGGGAGGTGCACAGGTGGATGGGGGGGTGCAGAGGTGGACCGGGGAGAGAGCCTGTTGTTAAAACATTTACCAGCACACCACTGTCTAGTGCCCACCCATCCACCTGTTGGCCCACCTAAAAATTGACTTCTGGCTACGCCACTGATGTCTGCTAAGCACGCCCGAAAAATATTTTTTATTTTCTGGCACGCGCACCAAGTGGCATTTGGTGCACATAGGTCATTACCGCCCGGTTACCGCGTGAGACTTTACCGCTAGGCCAATGGCTGGCGGTAAGGTCTCGAAGCCAAAATGGACCCGCAGCAATTTTCATTTTGCCGCACGTCCATTTTTGGCAAAAATTTAAAAAAAGGCCTTTTTTACAGGCGCACTGAAAAATGGACCTGTGCGTGCCCAAAACCCGCGCCCACACTACCGCAGGCTGTTTTTCAGCGCACCTTAATAAAAGGACCCCCTAGATGATGTAATATGTATGTTCTGGCCCATACACATGTATGCTGCTTGTTTTATTACATACACACATATGTATAGGGTTCTCAGGACACACCTTGCGAGTCAGGTTTTCAGGATACCCACAATGAATATTCAGGAGTGATATTTGTATGCCCTACCTCCACTGCAGGGGTGTAGCTAGGTGGGGGCATGGGCCCCCACAGATTTAGCCCTGGCCCCTGCCGCTGACCCTCCCCACCACTTTCAATCCCCCTCTCTCGCCGCCACTGCCTGGTACCTTTGGTGGTGGGGGTCCCCAATCCCCACCAGCCGGTCTTCTTCAGCGCCGGTCTCCAGCACCTTCGCTGATCAGCGAAGGTGTCGGAGACCGGCGCTGAAGAAGACCAGCTGGCGGGGGTTGGGAACCCCCGCCAGCAAAGGTACCAGTCAGCGGCGGCGGCGGCGGGTTGGCGGAAGTGGGAGGGGGAATCAAAAGTGGGGGGAAGGGTCGGTGGCAGGGGTCGAAGGGGGGGGGGGGGGTCAGCAGCAGGGGGAGGCAGGCTAAATTGTGCTCCTCCACCTCGGGCTCTGGACCCCCCTCCTGCCGACATCTGGGTACACCCCTGCTCCACTGTATGCAAATTTATCTCATGAACATTTATTGTGGGTATCCTGAAGATTTGACTGGCTAGGTGTGTCCCGAGGTCTGGGTTGACAGCCCCTGGTAGAAGTATATACGTGTGAGTGTGAGTGTGTGTGTGTCTGTGTCTGTGCTGCCCTGTTGATATTTTAGAGGATTCTGATTATGAAATGGATACCTCCGCTTCACGTAACAGGTGCGATGTAAATACCTTAGTGTATTTTAGAACATGTTCTACGTCAGCAGATCCTATTCCAAAATACCAGCAGGACTTGAGATGTCCCAACCTGGAAGTCACAATTCCGATTTGTATATCCTTTCTAAAATCCGCCTCCACATGCGGACATATATGGTAAATTCTGTAAGTTGCACCTAAATATTGGTACTGAAAATGAAATGCGCTTAGTATGATTCTATAAAGAGTATGCACCCCCCCTTAATAGAATCACGCTTAGCACTAAGCTGCGCCTAACTTCCGCGGCTGCAATTAGGCCTTCTATAAGCAAGCTTAAATACTGGTGCCTGAGTTAGACGCATTTAGGCGTGATTCTGTATCAGTGAGCCCTTGGGAATGCCCTAAACACCCCTCCAAATTGTTACATACGATAGGATTAGAAGCATTCAGTTATTGAGTCAGATATGTATATAAATCCTAATTATTGCCGATTAGTGATAATTGGTTGTTAACTGCCAATTATAGGCACTGATTGGCTTGTTCAATTAAGTTGTACACACAGTTTATTATCACATGCAACTTTAGGTACCATATATAGAATTTGGGGGATAGTCAATACCAAACGCAAAAAGGGGGAGATCCACTTCAATTTGTAAAGTACAACAGTAATATGCAAGCGAATCTACTCTTATAGAGTGTAGGATATCAAAAAATAGGCAGAAGGGGGGAAAAGACCTCAGACAGGTGACAAACAGCAAGGTTGCTGAAATTACTCATAGAGGGTCACCGTTTTTCTTTAATCATCGGTCTTCACCCAACCTCCTCCCTGGTGCGGAAAAATATTTTTTGAAAGATTTTTAAAGAAAATATGCTAAATCCACTGTGTGTAACAAAACTTTAAGGACATCAAGTGCAAAAAAAAAAAAACCCCACTTAGCTGAAAGCAGTATCATGTGTGGGCCACCCCACCCAAATGACCCGTTTCGCCGGAGGGCTTCTTCAGGGGAAAAGGACGCCCAGATGAGGATCACTACTCAAATGGCTGATCGTTAAGTCCTACAAAAACAAAACGCATAGTGAATAACTAATGAATAATCCACATGTACCAAATACATTGAAATGTTTTAAATACATTTCCCCTTAGTATATTAATGTATCCTATAATAAAACGCACCGCCAACATTCTGAAGCTGACTGCATGGCTGAAGCATTCCTGCTCTCTGTATCCATCTCCTGAATTGACATCACGTACTTCCGGGTTCGTCACAAGCAGAAGTAACCAACACACGAGGTTTCTAGGCTTCAGAATGTTGGAGGTGCATTCTATTAAATAGGATTGGTCAGTTCCTTGAAGCACAGCCAGAGCTCAGCGTCCTGCACAGTAATGCTCAGACACCAGAGAGGGGGGGGGGGGGGGGCTGACACCAGAGAAAGGGAGGGGGGGGCCTGACACCAGAGAGGGGGAGGAAGGTATCTCTGTCACACACACACTCTCTCTCTCACACACTCTCACAGTCAATGTCTTTCTCTCTCTCTCACTCTCACACAATGTCTCTCACACACTCTATGTCTCACACTGTATCACATTACTACTACTACTACTTAACATTTCTAGAGCGCTACTAGGGTTACGCAGCGCTGTACAGTTTAACAAAGAAGGACAGTCCCTGCTCAAAGGAGCTTACAATCTAAAGGACGAAATGTCAAGTTGGGGCAGTCTCTATGTGTCACACAGTCACTTACACACTCTCTTGGTCTCATACACTCAGTCTCACAGAGAGTCTGTGTCTCACACACACTCTCTCTCTCGCACACTGTACCTTTGTGAAACACACACTCTCCCTCTCACACTGTGTCTCACATACGCACTTGCACACACTGTCATTCTCACACACACACTCTCACAGACACACTCGCACCCAGACTCTCTCTCTCTCTCTCTTCACACACACACTCGCACATTCACTCTCTCTCTCACACACAGTCACTCTCACATACACTCTCTCAAACATACACACTCCAAAGAAAACCTTGCTAGCGCCCGTTTCATTTGTGTCAGAAACGGGCCTTTTTTTACTAGTAGATTTATGTTAACATATCAGAGAATCAGCATTACAGAGTCTGCATTTTGCATGCTATGTTTTAATCATAGACTCTCTTGCTGACTCATCAAGTAGATTTTTTTATACAACCCTTTTCCTGTCTAACAATGCCTATTTATTCTGTATTCTTGGCACGCTTTTTTGCTGTTATCTCTGAATTGCAGACATTTTGTTATTGCTTGCTAGAATTGTTTGAACAACTTTTCTGGTTTAATATGTGCATAAAAAGTCCACAAGTGAGTGATACCTTTTATCGGACTAACTGGGTGGGTAGGACTGCATAAATAGCACTTTCTAACTTTGCCTGGTTAGCTATGTGAGTGCTGGCACTGAATATCAACTGGCATCCTCATAACTTTCAGGTACTGGCTTGAAGTTGCCTGTGCTCTCACTTCCTCTTGAAGAACAGTGGCCTCCTTCTTCCCACAAACAACAAGGCCCTTCTTCTTCTTCTTCTTCCTTCTAGCTCCCAGTAGGTCCTACCCTCCCCCACCAAGCTTAATGTTCCAATCCCTGATCGTCAATGAAGCTAGACAGTAGTAAATTTAAAATGAATCAGAGAAAATATTTCTTCACTCAGCGTGTAATTAAATGCTGGAATTTGTTGCCAGGGAATGTAGTAAAAGTGGTTAGCTTAGTAGGGTTTAAAAAAGGTTTGGACGGCTTCCTAAAGGAAAAGTCCATAGGCCATTATTAAAATGGACTTGGGGAAAATCCACTGCTTATTTCTAGAATAATCAGCATAAAATGTATTGTACTGTTTTGGGACCTTGCCAGGTGCTTGTGACCTGGATTGGCCACTGTTGGAAACAGGATGCTGGGCTTGATGGACCTTCGGTCTGTCCCAGTATGGCAATACTTATGTACTTAAGTAGTCTTCAGGGCAGGAGCGATGCTCAGTCGCTCCTGGCTAGCCTGACTTTAGTATCAAAATGGCTGCCATGACCTCTAGCGGCAGTCTTGTAGTAATACTTCAGTACCCAGAGACTGCTGCTAGAGGTCATGGTAGACATTTTGATGCTGGAACTGGCCTGGGCAGGAGCGACTGGGCATCACTCTTGACCCAAAGACCACTTGGTCACCAGGGACTGGATCAGTAGACTCGTGGGGAGGGGAGCATAGTAGAATTGGAGGCTTGTTTGCCAGGGGGTGAGAGGGAAGAAGGGGGTACCACTGTTCTTTGGGGAGGGGGAGGAAAGGATATAGCGCATCCCTTTATGTGGGTCCTAGGCTGAATATCGGTCAGGACCCGCATAAGCCCCATGGCAAGAAGCAGTCCGGTTAGCTCTGAATATTCAATGGTAGTGGCCAGAGATGGCCTAACATTGAGTATTAGAGACCAATTCACCCCAAAGTGGTCAGCATTTAAAAAATGCTCACAGCCACCAGCTGAATATTGACCAGTCAGTTGATAAAATCCTCCTGCTCTACTTCCTTGATCCAATCATTCTATTTTGTTACTTATCAAGTGTTTTGTACCTAAGTGAAAGTGTCTTAAATTCAGGGCAATGAAGACCTGTTGGACCAAATTAAAGTGGGGCACCTTTTTGCCTGCATTGTACAATTGTGCTACTGTGCAAATTTTCTAATAGGCAATGTGGCATAGAGGTGCCCTTTTACTAAGCCACGGTAGGCTCTATGTACTCGCAGTGTGCGCCCAAATGAGACTAGCACCAGGCCAGTGCGCCCTCCTGGCGCTAATTTCAGATTTGGTGCATGCCCATAACGCGTGGATGAATTATTTATGTCCTTCTACGCGCGCCGGTTCCAGCAGTAATCAGCAGTTGGCACGCGCCGACTGGTCACCATGCATGTAGCACACGAGCCTTTACCGCTAAATCAATGGGTAGCGTTAAGGGCTCAGGCCAGCTTTGGGCGCACGCTGGTTTCATTTTTACCGCAGGCCCTTTTCCCGTCCCATTAAAAAGAAAGCCATTTTCTGTAGATGCGGTAAAAACCGCAGCTTAGTAAAAGGTCCCCAGAATCTGTCAGATATTACCTATAAATGAATCACCTCATAGGAGCCAACTTTTCAAAATGATTGGGGGTGCTGAATTTTTTTTTTTTTACAGGTGGTGCATTCCCCTCCCCCTCATCCCTCCCCCCCATCCCCTTGACCCCCTTGACCCCCTCCCCCTCATCCCCCTCCTTCCCTTCCTCCCTCCCAGTTCCAGGGTCCCTCCCTTCAAGTTCCAGGCCTCCTCCCTCCAAATTTTAAAAGTCATCTATTTTACCTCGTCGGGGTTAGGGCGGCAGCAGCGGTAAAAAGCATGCAGGCTCGGCTCGGTGCTTAGTTCCGTTTTCCCTTCTTTCTCTCTCAGCTCTGGTCCCCGCCCTTGCGGAAACAGGAAATGAGGGCGGGACCAGAGCTCAGAGAGACAGAAGGGAAAACTGAACGAAGCACCGAGCCGAGCCTGCACGCTTTTTACCGCTGCTGCCGCCCTGACCCCGACGAGGTAAAATAGATGACTTTTAAAAATTTGGAGGGAGGGGGCCTGGAACTCGAAGGGAGGAGGGAACGAACGTCCGGTGGGTGCAATATTGGGGGTGCTCAAGCACCCACAGCATCCAGGGAGTCGGCGCCTATGAATCACCTTCATACAAAATTGTTATTTAGAGAGTTGTAGGGGTGAAACCAGATTTGTGCAAAGCAGAGACTGATATTCTGTTAGTAATGGCCTTAAAGCTGATTTTTGATCAATTGGAAGAAGAGTATGATATTAGAGTTCAACATGTGGTGGGAGAAAACTACTGCTGAAAAGAGGGGTTGACTGCAGAATTGCCTGAAGATTTGGGAACCACTGCAAACATTTGTCGATACACTGTGCTGTCATGTGCTCTCTCAATATAACTTTTGATGGTCCATTCATGTGGTGGTAAGAAGTTACTTGGGGCCCTATTTACTAAGCAACTTTGTAGGCATGTTAACGTTTTTAACGTGCGTTAATCATGTACACGCCTACAATATCCCTATATGTGCCTACACATGATAGGTGTAGGTGCGCTAAAAACAGTAATGCATCCTAGTAAACAGGACCCTTGGTTTGTGTTAAATATATCTCAAGAAAGATATAGTGGAATTGGAAAAGGTGCAGCGAAGGGCGACAAATGATAGCGGGGATGGGACGACCTCCCTATGAAGAAAGACTAAGGAGGCTAGGGCTTTTCAGCTTGGAGAAGAGACGGCTGAGGGGAGACATGATAGAGGTATATAAAATAATGAGTGGAGGGAACAGGTGGATGGGAAGCGTCTGTTCACGCTTTCCAAAAATACTAGGACTAGGGGGCATGCGATTAAACTACAGTGTAGTAAATTTAAAACAAATAGGAGAAAAAGTTACTAAGGTAACTAGCGATTAGCACATGCCAAATGCTAAGAAGCCAAGAGGAATAAAATGGGCTTCCTAGCATTTAGCGCAAGATTTCCATATGAAGAAAGCCTAAGGAGGCTAGGGATTTTCAGCTTGGGAGAAGAGATGCTGAGGGAGACATGATAGAGGTATATAAAATAATGAGTGGAGTGGAACAGGTGGATGTGAGCGTCTGTTCACGCTTTCCAAAAATACTAGGACTAGGGGGCATGCGATGAACTACAGTGTAGTAAATTTAAAACAAATCGGAGAAAACTTTTCTTCACCCAACGGTAATTAAACTCTGGAATTCATTGCCGGAGAACGTGTGAAGGGCGGTTAGCTTGGCAGAGTTTAAAAAAGGGTTAGACGGTTTCCTAAGGACAAGTCCCTAAACCGCAACTAAAGGGAAAAAATCCACACATTCCAGGAATAAGATGTTAGAATGTTTGTACGTTTGGGAAGCTCGCCAGGTGCCCTTGACCTGGATTGGCTGCTGTCGTGGACAGGATGCTGGGCTCGATGGACCCTTGGTCTTTTCCCAGTGTGCCATTACTTATGTACTTATGTAATACAGTGTTAGAACTAAAAAAATAAAACAGATCAAGTAGAAATGAGTGTACGAGGAATGTAGCATAAAAAGCAGTGCGTGCCCAACATATTGTATGCCATTGCATTTTCACATGAAAGTGCTTTATTAATCTCTCAGCGTTTTGTAAAACTCCTGAGCGTTTTTAAATAAATACATGAAATCAAGAACTAAGGAATCAGTTTTCGGAACGTGTTAAAATTGTTAGGCAATATTTATGTAGAAGTGTTTTAAAAATCTTGTTAAAAATTTTTGACCACACCCAGTAAGCGTCTTTCTTGTAGACACGGTTCTGGAAAATGTTTTTAGAGAGTGCTGAGAAGCTGTAGGACCTCTGATACTTTGTACCCATGAGCCTGCAAGTCGATTTCTAAAACCGCAGTGGCTGGCCAGTGCTGTGGAGATCTGTTAACCTCCAATGCTTTGCAATGAAACCCCAGTACATATATCTGCTAGTCTGTCCCTAGCACTTTTCCCCCACAAAAGAAAAAAAAGGCCATTCGTAAAGGGAGGTTTTCTGTGAAGCCATGGTTATCAATAGAAATCAAACAAAATAAAACATGGAAAAGAAAATATGATGATACCTTTTTTATTGGACTAACTTAATACATTTGCAGCTCCCTCTACCCCGGAACAGGAAGTAACCTGTTCCGGGGCAGAGGGAGCTGCAGCGAACGAGCAGGCGCGCCACAGCACCCCCCAGCAGCGTGCACCCGTGGCGGACCGCCCCCACTGCCACTCTCCTCTACTGTGAAGCCATGAAAATCCTTTTGAAAATTGTCTCTAAAGCACTCCCTTATGATACTCTATCTACAGGAAGTTTGATTATACCGTTTTGCACTAAATTAATTTCATCCTTTATTTCAGGAAATAATGAATTCACCTTTATTCTGTTATGAGGTTGCTGCATATTATTTTGTTCATATCCATAATATCGTACAGAGAGGTTTCACTTCTGTCTTCTGCCTAGCCGTTGTCTATGGTTACCTACTGACTCTATTTCTTGCCTACTTTCCTATAGGGAAAAACCATCACTATTTAATGACGAACTTGTTAGAAGTTCATGTAACGAACAGTGCCACGATCATGCGGTAGTTTCTTACTTTCATTTTATGCCTGGTAGCTCTTGCTTCTTCTATTTCTTCCAGCTCAGTCTGAATCAGTACTCGGATGCTGGGACCTAAACCTTCATTTATGTTTATTTGAGGATTTGTCCATTATGCTAATAAACCCTCACACTATTCACTTGCTTCTCACAGGTCTCCCACTAAGCCATCTCTCCCCTTCAATCTGTTTAAAACTCTGCTGCATGACTTATATTCCACCGGTGCCGCTATGCTCATATTAGCCCTCTCCTCAAACTTCACTGGCTTCCTATCCGTTTCCGCATACAGTTCAAACTCCTCTTATTGACCTGTAAGTGCATTCACTCTGCAGCTCCTCAGTACCTCTCCACTCTCATCTCTCCCTACATTCCTCCCCCGGGAACTCCGCTCATTGGGTAAATCTCTCTTATTTGTACGTTTCTCCTCCACTGCCAACTCCAGACTCCGTTCCTTTTATCTTGCTGCACCATATGCCTGGAATAGACTTCATGAATCAGTACGTCAAACTCCAGCTCAGGTCGTCTTCAAAGCTAGGCTAAAAGCCTACCTTTTGATGCTGCTTTTAACTCCTAACCCCTATTCACTTGTTCAGTACCCATGTCTGTTGTATCATTTTCAGTTTTTATTAATTTCCTTATTTATTATTTATTTATTGCATTTGTACCCCACATTTTCCCACCTTTTTGCGGTTCAGTGTGGCTTACAATACGTTATGAAAACTGGAAGTACATTTTGTTACAGCTCAGTTATGGATTACATTATGAAGCGTTATGTGAGACAAGTCTTGTAACAAGGAATATAACACTGGAAAAGATCATTGAGACATTGGAAGGAAAGAACGGGAAACTAAAAGGGAGGATACATTGGAGGGAACCAGCGGGAAACAGGAGGGGTGGTATATAATAACAGGCAAGCATTTGGTATACATTTTCTGTGAGTAAGGTATGAGTGTGGTAAGTTTGCGGGAAATGAGAAGGTGAGGTAGGGGACGGGAATTCTGAGTGGCTGTAGTGATGCATTGTTGAACAGTGAGTGCGGTTTTATGTGTTTTGGTTCTTTCCATAAATTTCCTCAAAGAGGTGGGTCTTCAGTAGTTTGCGGAAGGTTTTTTGCTCGTGGATCGTTTTCAGGTTGCGTGGCAATGAATTCCAGTACTGCGTGCTCATGTAGGAAAAGGTTGACGCGTGCAGTGTTTTGTATTTCAAGCCCTTGCAATTAGGGAAGTGGAGGTTGAGGAAAGTTCGGGATGATCTTTTGGCGTTTCTTGGTGGTAAGTCTATTAAATCCGACATGTAGGCTGGGGCTTCACCGTGAATGATTTTATGGACTAATGTGCATACTTTAAAAGTAATGCGTTCTTTAAGTGGGAGCCAGTGTAGCTTCTCTCGTAAGGGTTTTGCACTTTCATATTTTGGTTTTCCTAAGATGAGTCTGGCTGCTGTATTCTGGGCTGTTTGGAGTTTTCTCAGTATTTGCTTTTTGCAACCTGCGTATAGTGAGTTGCAGTAATCCAGATGGCTGAGAACGAGGGATTGCACCAGGCTACGAAAGACGGATCTTGGGAAGAATTGTCTTATTCTTTTCAGTTTCCACATGCAGTAGAACATCTTTTTGGGGTGTGTTTGCCTGAGTTTCGAGTGTTAGGTGGCGGTCAATAGTGACTCCAAGGATTTTAACGTTTCTGAGATTGGAAGGTTTAGTTTTGGTGTGTTTAAAGCGATGAATTCTTTCGTGTTGTATTGGGACGTGAGTATCAGGCATTGAGTTTTTTCTGCATTTAGTTTCAAGCAAAAAGCATCTGACCAGGTGTTCATGATGTGTAGACTTAGGTTGATTTCATTGGAGATTTCTTTAATGTCTTGTTGAAAGGGATGTATATAGTTACATCATTGGCGTAAATATATGGGTTGAGGTTGTGGTTCGATAGGAGTTTCGCCAGGGGGATCATCATTAGGTTGAAAATGGTTGGTGAGAGGGGTGATCCTTGTGGTACTCCACATTCGGGTGTCCAAGCAGCAGACGTGGTTGAATTTGATGTGACTTGATATGATCGTTGAGTTAGGAACCCCTTGAACCAGTTTAGGACATTTCCTCCAATACCAAAGTATTCAAGTATGTGTAATAGGATTCCGTGGTCGACCATGTCGAAGGCACTTGACTGTCGAATTGTAGGAGGAGTATATGTTGCCGGTTTGCAATCATTTGTTTAAATTTAGTCATGAGGGTAATCAATACTGTTTCTGTGCTGTGATTCGACCGGAATCCGATTGGGCATCATGCAGTATTGAGTGTTTGTTTAGATAATCTGTGAGTTGTTTAGTTACCATTCCTTCGGTTATTTTGGTTATTAGTGGTATGGATGCTACTGGTCTGTAGTTGGTTAATTCGCTTTCGTTTTCTTTGTGTCTTTAGGTATTGGGGTGAGTAAAATGTTCCTTTTTCTTTAGGGAAAAGTCCGTTTTGTGCATAAAGTTTACGTGGTTCGTTAGGTCTATTATGAATTGTAGAGGAGCTGATTCATAGGTTGTTTTGGGCATATGTCTAGTTTGCAGTGGGATTTGGCGTATCCCTTATTTGTCCGCTTGGCTGTTTAATAGATTGTAAGCTCTGTTGAGCAGGGACTATCTCTTCATGTTCAAGTGTATAGTGCTGCTAACATCTATTAGCACTATAGAATGATTAGTAGTAGTACGAGTAGTAGAAGAGCGACCAAAATAATAAAAGGGATGAAACTCTTCTCGTATGAGGAAAGGTTTAAAGAAGTTAGGGCTCTTTAGCTTGGGAAAAGAGATGGATGAGGGGAAATATGATTAAGTTCTACAAATCCTGAGTGGTGTAGAACGAGCAGAAATAAATTGAGTTTTCACTCGCCTCCAAAAGTACAAAGACTAGGGGACAAGCGAGGACGTTACATGGAAATACTTTGAAGTTCCTGGAGGAAAAGTCCATAGACTGCTATTGAGACAGACATAGGGAAGCAACTGCTTGCCCTGGGATTCGTAGCATGGCATGTTGCCATGATTTGGGTTTCTTCCAGGTACTTGTGACCTGGCTTGGCCACTGTTGGAAACAGGATGCTGGGCTAGATGGACCATTGGTCTGACCCAGTATGGCAGCTCTTATGATTCCGGAATCTTGCTACTCTTTGGGATTCTGCACGGAATCTTGCCACTTTTGCAGGGGCACGATCATCTCTTCTCTTTCTACACAGCCTAGGGTCCTGGCTTGGCTACCACCTTCTTATATTGTTTCCCCACCTTGAGATCCTCAGACACTATCACTCCAAGTCTCTCTCCTCCTGTCCAGTGGCGTTCCTTGCCTGGATGGCACCCTGGGTGGAGCGCCGATGCCCCCCCCCGGGTGCAGCGTGCCCCCCCCACTAAATTACACCTTCCCCCCCTCCAGCAAAATGACACCCCCCGGGTGCACACCACTGGGGGGGGGGGGGTGCCACTGCGCACGCCTGCTCCGACTTCGCTAAACTTCTTTGCTCGTTCGCTGCAGCTCCCTCTACCCCGGAACAGGAAATAACCTGTTCCGGGGCAGAGGGAGCTGCAGCGAATGAGCAAAGAAGTTTAGTGAACTTGGAGCAGGCGCGCGCGCCACGGCACCCCCCAGCGGCGTGCACCCGTGGCGGACTGCCCCCACCGCCCCCCCCCTTGGTACACCACTGCTCCTGTCATATATAGCTCTTTTTGGACTTCTGTACCCAAAATGCATCACTCTGCATTTCTTTGCATTGAAGCTAACTGCCTAGCTTTAGTGCATGCATCTAATTTTTGTAGATCACTTTTCATGTTGTCTACTCTCTCCAGGGTGTTCACTCTGTTGCAAATCTTCATGTAATTTGCATAAAGGCCAAACGTTTCCTTCTAACCATTTGGCAATATCATTCACAAAGACATTGAACAGAATTGGTTCTAGGATTGATCCCTCAGGCACTCTACTACTTTTTCTTTCTTCTGAGTGAATTTTGTTTACCACTACCTTCTGTCATTTCCCAGTCAGCCAGTTTCTCATCCAGTTCCACCACCTTGGGACCTACCCTCAGGTCACTCAATTTATTCATAGGCTTCCTGTGAGGAACAATATCAAAGGCTTTGCTGAAATTTAAGTACATTACATCCAATACATACCTTTGACCTAGTCTTCTAGTCATCCAGTCAAGAAATTCATAAGATTAATCTGGCATGATCTTCTTTTAGTAAAACCATGTTGCTTTGAGTCTTGGAACTCACTGGATTCTAAAAAATTCATTATCCTTCCTTCAGCTCCATCTCCGTTCTTTTCCCACCACTGAGGTAACGCTTAATGGCTTAGGTTCCCATCTCTGCTATCACTTATGTGAAGAGAGGGACCACATCAGGTCTCTTCCAGTCCTATGAAACCTCCCCCTATCTCAAAGGATCTGTTAAATAGATCCTTTAGAGGACTCATCCGAACCTCTCAGAGCTCTCTCAGGGGCCCTTTTACTAAGCCGCATAAGCGCCTACGCACGCCCAATGAGTTATTGCCCGGCTACCACGTGGCCCTTGCAGTAATTTCATTTTGGCTAGCATCTACTACGCATTTTTATTTTCTGGCGCACGTCAGCTATATGCGCTAAGTGGCATTTGGCGCGAGTAGGTCATTACTGACCAGTTACCGTGGTGCGACTTTATTGCTAGGTCAATGGCTGGCGGTAAGTTCTCATGGACACACGGCAATTTTCATTTTGCCGCACGTCCATTTTCAGCAAAAATTTTAAAAAGGTCTTTTTTTATAGGTGCACTGAAAAATGGATCGACGCGCACCTCAAAACCTGCGCCTACACTACCGCAAGCCATTTTTCAGCGCACCTTAGTAAAGGACCCATCAGTATCCTAGGATAAATCTCATCTGGTCCCATGGTTTTATCCACTTTTAGTTTTACAAGTGCAGTATGTACTCCATTCCTATACGTGCCTTTAACAATCATTTGTGGTCTTTCTTCAGGATTTTATTCTGTGAACTCAGAACCAGTGGCGTAGGGAGGGGGGGGAGGGGCAGTCCGTCCCGGGTGCATGCACTCGGGGGGTGCCGGCCCCGCTGGTTCCCTGCTCCTTCTGCCCCGGAACAGGTTACTTCCTGTTCCGGGGCAGAGAGAGCAGGGAACCAGCGGGGCCGACACAGCTCCGAGTGACGTGCACTCGGGGCGGATCGGCCCTCCTGCAGGTAAGAATGCGGTCCGGTGGGGGGGTTTGCGCTCCGGGGGTCGCTCCGGAGGGGGGTGCACCGCAGGGGGGGTCACACAGTGCTGCACCCAGGGGGGGGGGGGTGCACAGCGGCGACCCGCCCCGGGTGTCATTAGCCCTCGCTACGGCACTGCTCAGAACCAAAGAATTGTTTAGCAGAAAGGTAGTTTGAGAGAGGAAGTGAGGAAAGAAAATGTTTGGGAGGGGGAAGATAGGAACGAGGGAGAAAGGGGAGAAAAGAAAGACAGCTGGAGGAAGCGGTGGTGATGGGGGACTGATTCATTCCAATACATACACACACACACAAGGATTCCCCTCCCCTCAACCACTCCTATGTACACAACTGCTTCCTTGCACACATTCTTCGCAGCTACACTAAGCACATCCTCAGTTACTCACAAAGAACCCATCCAGTTACTCATTACCTATGCAATCATACACTCACTCACATACACACTCCACCCACCCTGTCACAGATGCAAAATGCACCTTTGTGCACTGCTTAGAGCATGCACTTTTCAACTTGTCTTTTGAAGAGACTTTTCTGCATGTGGATGGTCTTAGTGTTAACAGGGCTTTCTGGAGGAGTGGCCTAGTGGTTAGAGCACCAGCCTTGAATCCAGAGGTGGCCAGTTCAAATCCCACTGCTGCTCCTTGTGATCTTGGGCAAGTCACCCTAACCCTCCATTGCCTCAGGTACAAACTTAGATTGTGAGCCCTCTTGGATAGAGAAATATCCAGAGTACCTGAATGTAACTCACCTTGAGCTACTACTGAAAGGTGTGAGCAAAATCTAAATAAATTATTTGAGATTCTGTTGCTACTATCTGAGAGTTTACATGGAATGTTGCTACTATTTGAGATTCCATATGGAATGTTGATATTATCTGAGATTCTATATGGAATGTTGCTACTATTTGAGATTCTACCTGGAATGTTGCTATAGTGGAGGAGTGGCCTGGTGGTTAGAGCACAGGTCTTGCAGTCCAGAGGTGGCCTGTTCAAATCCCACTACTGCTCCTTGTGATCTTGGGCAAGTCACTTAACCCTCCATTGTGAGCCCTCCTGGGACAGAAAAATATCCAGCGTACCTGAATGTAACTCACCTTGAGCTACTGAAAAAGGTGCAAGCAAAATCCAAATAAATAATAACAGGGTTTAGTAGCATTTGTCCATAATGGATTCACATCACTTTGCTCATTAAAACAATACATAATTGTGGTATATTTTCTATGATAAGGTAAAGGAAGATCTGAGCGATTAATTTGTTATCCCATAGAACTGAATTTCTAGTGAACTAATTCGGTTAGAGATATATTTCATCTAATTTAGAAACATGGATTTTTTTTTGTTTCCTTCTTTGCATTACAGAGTGTAAATTAACCTATTTGTATATTTCAAAAATGTTGTGCTCTAATAATTTTCTTAATTTATAAAATAGAAAAGAAAAAAAAACCAGAATGTTCAGTTTGACAAATCTGTTTTTGTCAACTAGCCCTTAAGCAACTGTAGGAACGCAATAAACACCTCTGTGATGAAAAGCAGAGTGTACTGCAGAAATATAAACAAAAGGCATAAATCCCAAAGATTCAATTCCATGCGGCAGTGGGAATTTTCCTATAAAATTATATCACAGATGGTGGTAAGAGAGTTGCCAGACCTGGCTGGCATGTCTTCTGTTTTATTTTACCACATGTTACATTGGAGCAGTGATCCTCCTTTAAGCTCACTGTGAGTTTATTTATTTATTTATTAGGATTTATTTACCGCCTTTTTGAAGGAATTCACTCAAGGCGGTGTACAGTACGAATAGATCAAACATGAGTTGCTGGAGATGTGTAGTTTAACCCTATGCATAAGAAAGATTTGTACGCCTGCTATCTGTCTTGTATGCAAATCTCTGTCATGCATATTCATTAGGGGTTTCCTGTAAACCTGACTTGTTGGCAGTTCTTAAAGTGAAGATCAAGGATACTGAGTGATGTGGTAAACTGTGCTCTAATGCAGCAGAAAAAGGCACAAAGGAACTTGACTGAGTCTAATGTCAGATGTAATTTACGAATTCTGAAGACCAGCAATTCACTGCATTGTCCTGGCTGTGAGCAGAAGAAGTTTCTTGCTTACCTGTAACAGGTGTTCTCTGAAGACAGAAATTCACCAGTCACATAATCCTTTCCTACTTCTGTCCTGGAAATGAGCTTATTAACTTACGGGCCAATCTACAGCCAGAGTCAGTCAGCAATCTTAAAGACACTGACCACCATGGGCTGAATTTGATCTGGACATTCAATGCCGGGTCTAATCCGGACCCCAGCATTGACTATTCTGGTCTTGGCTGACCACTGGAAGTTAGTGAGATGCTGGACAATATTCAGACCAGTTCTCGGATAGCTGGCCAGATAAGTTAAATCCTGGCCCTGCCCAAATTCCGCCCCAGACTGCCCCCGCACTATTAGGATAGATCTATAGTAGGTCTCCCCCAGTTTTTCAGCAACACTGTCTGGTTACGTGCTGCTAAAAATCCAGGGATCACCCGTCCAGTGTGATTTAACTGGGCAGGACCTCTCTCTTGCACTATTACATCATTTACAATATCAATCCATTAATTACTAGAAATAAGAGTCAACAACCAAGCTGTACCGGACACCTTTTCATTGAACCAACTTAATACATTTGTGACTAGCTTTATATTGAAATATTCACCAAACCTACTCTTCATATACTTGCACATGCCCCTCGTCATTAGTCAGCTAGATTACTGCAATGCCCTGCTGAACTGCCTTCGGGTTGCAGATTTCAAAAGATAACAAATGTGTTTGGTGGCAGGAAGACCAATTTGATGTTAGACAGCCTGACATCATCACTGTGTGCAGCACAATTATCACAAAGCAACAAAATCTGACGCTTTTGTGCCCGCATTCTAGTGTCCAACTTCTTTAGCCACCGCTTCCAAATTTCCCCAGTCATCCATGAATTTGCGTTAGTCTCGTATGACACAGGAAGTCGCTTAACATTCTTGAAGCAACGGGGCTGTTTGCTCTTTCCAATGACGAGTGGTTCTAACTTCTCACTCCCATCCATATTGCAGCAAAGGAGGATCGTCAGTCGGTCCTTCGACGTTTTACTTTCTGTAGTTTCGGCTTGTTTGAATGCAAATGTTCCTCAGGAATCGCTCACCAGTAGAGTCCGTTTTCGTCAGCATTGAAAATGTCACGAGGTGCAAACTCGTTCAGATGGTAGGAAGAACTGAAACAACCCATCTTCAGCACCAAAGTCATCAGCGTCTTGTTTCAACATGCTGTTTCTTGAATGTTATGTTGTTCCTCTCCTTCCATCTTTCCACCATCCAACAGTGGCTTTGAATTCAGTTAGTCCAAGATTTTAAGCTAGCTGATTAGCTTTCTCCATAAACAGTGGACCACTTACAGGAAACTGTCTGCTTCTGACTTGAGAAAACCACCGAAGAAGAGCATCTTCTACTCCTCAGCTTTTCCTGCCCGTTTTCGTTTCCGTTGTGGATTTGTATTGCTTTGCCAGTCTTCCAGAAGCTGGTCTTTCTGCTTCAAGATCCGTGAAATTTGACTGGGATTGACACCATATTCTTTAGCAATAGATGCTTGACTTTGTTTGTTTTCTAATTTTCTAAGAACTTCTATTCGTTCAGCCAGTGTTAAAGTCTTACAGTTGCGTGACAATGACCCCAGTGTACACTTTAACAACATTCTTTCACTTATTCTGCCTGTGGCAGTTAAAGGGTCAGTAATTTGAAATCTCATTGGTTGTCACACGCCAATCGGCTTCTATATTCCGTGTGCGCGCTTATGCAGAGTCTTTCCCTGCAGAGGAGCGGTCTTAAACCATGCATATAAGCGAATCTTGCACGTATCAGTGGTGTGTTAAACCAAAGTTTGTCCCCATAGAAATTGATGGCGCTAAAAACGGACCGAAGTACGGTATGCAGTTAAACAGAGCATGCGCTTATCCAACATGCACTTAAATGGAGTGCACTGTAGTTCAGAATAAGGTCGTAAATTCATAATGAATTCTCAGAAATGTAACCACGCGATTCTCCAGCTCCGGGAAGAGCACTGGCTGCCCAATAATCACCGAATAACATTTAAGATCCTTTCTGTTGTTCATAAAGTTCATTATTTATTCAAATGACTTATCCTCCATACCTCACTTATGTCCCTACGATCTTCTCAGCAGAAGCTTCTCATTGTGTCGTCTTTTCTTATCATTGGCTTTGACACCGTAAGGACAAAATATTTTTTTAGCAGCACTGCCCCCTCCCTTTGGAATGTCTTGCTGCTTTCTCTTCAAGAGGAATGCTCATTGCAGACCTTTAAAAATGGTCTATAAACTTTTCTATTTATTGATACCTTTGGATAAAAGTTGGCTGGATATGTCTTGCTCCTACATCCCGCTGTTCTCTGGGTTGGGGGGGGGGGGGGGTACTAGTTTCTCCTTTCTGCTTGATATCATAGTTCTTTTCATGTTTCCTTTTGATTATTATGTTCTGAACCGCCCAGAAAGCCTCCTGATTGGGCGGTATGTCAAAACTGAAATGAAGTTGGAAGCTGATACCTCAGACACTTTTTCCATTGTTCTGTCTGCACTATAAGTATCTGTCTTGTGCAGCATCCTTATTCTGAGAAGTTGCTCTCTGGTAGACAGAGTGTCATGGTAAAATCCCACGATTGACCTTCATGGCAATTTTGTGTGCTAGTCAAGGTTATTGGGCACATTTTCTCATCAGTCAGATGGACAAGTGCTCCTATGGGATATGAGAAGTCTGCCACCAGAGCGTTATCTCAGATGATAACTGAGAACAGTAGTGAAAACAAAACATCAAAAGAATAAAGGTATTGGGATGATGATCTGACATTGGAAATGGAAAACAAAGAATGTGCAAAGCTCAAAAATAGGTCAAAGTAGACGGTTTGTAAAGAGGCTGTTGATAGTTATTAATTCATTTCCCTCATTCAACTGAGACCATGTGTTCTCAACTTCCAGCTGGCTGGTGACCTCGTAGACGACATGATGGTAAATTAGCAGCTGTGCAACAGTTCTAAAGAGCTCCAGCTGCCGCTCTAGTGTGATAGGATGGAGTTGAATGGTAAGTCCCCCAGGGGGCTGGGAGGGTTGGGGTATCCTTAACGGGGTTGGGTCTGTTGGGGGGGAAATGGGATGGGGTACTTGTGTTCAGGGGGAATTGGAGAAGGGGATACTTTCAGGGAGATCGAAAAAGTATTTTATATGGGTGAACCGCCACTGCTGCAGGGGTGGTTATATTCTTTGCCTGGTGATTTCATGCTCTGAGGAATCCCTTCGTTTTTGGAGATTTTTTGATAATTAAGGCAGCACTGGAGCAACTGCGGTACATGCACCTGCAGAAAGCATGGATGCACTCGCCTTATCGGAAGGTGCATGTGTTGTGATTGCCCATGCGGTAAATGTCTGACCTGTTGGTAAATGCAGGGCAGATGCTGGAAATGCCCCTGCATTTATCATATGGGCATTGCCCTAACTGTGCCTTAGCTATTGCAATTAAAGTGTGGTACGTGGAAAAACTTACCATACTTCAGTGAAAGGGCCTCAAATCAATTAGGACTAGACTAAGTGGCAGTAAAATAAACAGCGCAGAAAAAAATCTGTGTGGAATGCTATTCTATAAATGGCGCTGTGAGTTGTGCGCTTATAGAATAACGCTTAGAGCTGATTTCCATCCCAAACTTTGGGCGTGAGGATTTACACCAACTGAAACCTGGTGTAAATCCTGGTGCATAAGTTAGGCGCAGATCTCTGGTATTCAGTAATACTGCGTGAATTTTTAGTGAATTCCTCTGACCCGTCAATGCCCCTCTCATGGCCATGACTCCTTTTGAGTTGCACGCTATAAGATTTGCACGTTGATCTTTATAGAATAGCACTTAGCAAGATGCGTGCACAAATCTAAATTGTTGCCAATTAACGCTAATAATTGATTGTTACTCCCCAGTCAGCCGATGAATATTGGCGCCAACCTGCTATGTCGTACGACATAGCCAGTGACCGGGCTAGTCGCTAAGCACTAATATTTGGCTGAGATAGCTGGCTATTTCATGATGAATATTAGTGCTTAGCCGGCTTAAGATTATTTCACTGGCCAGGAGCTGTTCCTGGCTGGTTAAATAGCGTTAAATATTGAACAGAATAAAAACAAGTGGAGGAGTGGCCTAGTGGTTAGAGCACCCGGTTCAAATCCCACTGCTGCGCCTTGTGATCTTGGGCAAGTCACTTAACCCTCCATTGCCTCAGGTACAAACTTAGATTGTGAGCCCTCCTGGGCCAGAGAAATAGCCAGAGTACCTGAATGTAACTCACCTTGAGCTACTACTGAAAAAGGTGTGAGCAAAATCCAAATAAATTATTTGAGCAACTATCTGAGATTTTACATGGAATGTTGCTACTATTTCTATATGGAATGTTGATATTATCTGAGATTCTATATGGAATGTTGCTACTATTTGAGATTCTGCATGGAATGTTGCTATAGTGGAGGAGTGGCCTAGTGGTTAGAGCACTGGGCTTGCAATCCAGAGGTGGCTGGTTCAAATCCTACTGCTGCTCCTTGTGATCTCAGACAAGTCACTTAATCCTCCATTGCCTCAGGTACAAACTTAGATTGTGAGCCCTCCTGGGATAGAGAAATAGCCAGAATACCTGAATGTAACTCACCTTGAGCTACTACTGAAAAAGGTGTGAGCAAAATCTAAAAAAATAAATAAACATAAAATTCCAATCAAAGCTTCAGCAAATCAAAGTCATTAATCTCTCTATATAAAAGGCAACCCCAACGTTCTGAAGCCTCCACGGAAGTTGAGGCGCCCGAGATATCCGGTGTGCCCTGGAGTGTCTGCACCGCCCTCGTGTCAAAACGTCATGACGTCGAGGGCGGAGCTATAACACTCGAGGCCCGAAACCGAAACGCCACAGGCACGGCCACGGAGGCGCAGCAAACAAAAAAAAAAACAAAACCCTACCCACACACAGCGACGCCAACACCGAACAAGGCAAGTAGCTCGGAGGGCGGGGGCCCCTTGCTAGCGCCCGTTTCATTGCCCTCAGAAACGGGCATTTATTCCTAGTAGGTCATAATTCTCCTTGATAATCATACATTTACAATTGATAATAGCAGCAACCTAGGTAAACTACGTTGTAGATGGAGAATTTAATTTCTGATTCCTAATCCTTGCCATAAACTTGCTCAGACAAAAATGTCTTTCTGTTCTTTGCCAGGAAATATGCAGGTTCAGCTTCAGTTAAATCTGAGGAACAAGCTGCTCATTATGACTCATGCCTCCGTAGCTAGAAAAGAGTTTTGTTTCTCCTACTCAGTTTGACAGTCAGTATCAGTAAGAACAACTACTGGCAAATTTGGGCACACTTCCCCCGATATTCAAAAGCATTTAAGCAGCCAGGATCGGCACCTGGACGGTTAAATGCCTCATAACCGGCCATCTGATGATATTCAGCAAGGGAGAGCCGGCTACCTCTCGCTGAATATCGCCAGATAGCGGTTAGCAGATAGCCGGTTATATCGCCCGATATAACTACTACTACTTATCATTTCTATAGCGCTACTAGACGTACGCAGCGCTGTACACTTGAACATGAAGAGACAGTCCCTGCTCGACAGAGCTTACAATCTAATCAGGACAGACAAACAGGACAATTAAGGGTTAAGGACAAAGAGAAGCAAGATTCCGGAATCCCAAAGAGTAGCAAGATTCCGGAGTCCCAAAGACTACTATTACTTATCATTTCTAAAGCGCTACTAGACGTACGCAGCGCTGTACACTTGAACATGAAGAGACAGTCCCTGCTCGACAGAGCTTACAATCTAATCAGGACAGACAAACAGGACAATTAAGGGTTAAGGACAAAGAGAAGCAAGATTCCGGAATCCCAAAGAGTAACAAGATTCCGTGCAGAATCCCAAAGAGTAGCAAGATTCCGGAATCCCAAAGACTACTACTACTTATCATTTCTAAAGTGCTACTAGACGTACGCAGCGCTGTACACTTGAACATGAAGAGACAGTCCCTGCTCGACAGAGCTTACAATCTAATCAGGACAGACAAACAGGACAATTAAGGGTTAAGGACAAAGAGAAGCAAGATTCCGGAATCCCAAAGAGTAACAAGATTCCGTGCAGAATCCCAAAGAGTAGCAAGATTCCGGAATCCCAAAGACTACTACTACTTATCATTTCTAAAGTGCTACTAGACGTACGCAGTGCTGTACACTTGAACATGAAGAGACAGTCCCTGCTCGACAGAGCTTACAATCTAATCAGGACAGACAAACAGGACAATTAAGGGTTAAGGACAAAGAGAAGCAAGATTCCGGAATCCCAAAGAGTAGCAAGATTCCGGAGTCCCAAAGAGTAGCAAGATTCCGGAGTCCCAAAGACTACTATTACTTATCATTTCTAAAGCGCTACTAGACGTACGCAGCGCTGTACACTTGAACATGAAGAGACAGTCCCTGCTCGACAGAGCTTACAATCTAATCAGGACAGACAAACAGGACAATTAAGGGTTAAGGACAAAGAGAAGCAAGATTCCGGAATCCCAAGAGTAACAAGATTCCGTGCAGAATCCCAAAGAGTAGCAAGATTCCGGAATCCCAAAGACTACTACTACTTATCATTTCTAAAGTGCTACTAGACGTACGCAGTGCTGTACACTTGAACATGAAGAGACAGTCCCTGCTCGACAGAGCTTACAATCTAATCAGGACAGACAAACAGGACAATTAAGGGTTAAGGACAAAGAGAAGCAAGATTCCGGAATCCCAAAGAGTAGCAAGATTCCGGAGTCCCAAAGAGTAGCAAGATTCCGGAGTCCCAAAGACTACTATTACTTATCATTTCTAAAGCGCTACTAGACGTACGCAGTGCTGTACACTTGAACATGAAGAGACAGTCCCTGCTCGACAGAGCTTACAATCTAATCAGGACAGACAAACAGGACAATTAAGGGTTAAGGACAAAGAGAAGCAAGATTCCGGAATCCCAAAGAGTAGCAAGATTCCGGAGTCCCAAAGAGTAGCAAGATTCCGCAATCCCAAAGACTACTACTACTTATCATTTCTATAGTGCTACTAGACGTACGCAGTGCTGTACACTTGAACATGAAGAGACAGTCCCTGCTCGACAGAGCTTACAATCTAATCAGGACAGACAAACAGGACAATTAAGGGTTAAGGACAAAGAGAAGCAAGATTCCGGAATCCCAAAGAGTAGCAAGATTCCGGAGTCCCAAAGAGTAGCAAGATTCCGGAGTCCCAAAGACTACTATTACTTATCATTTCTAAAGCGCTACTAGACGTACGCAGCGCTGTACACTTGAACATGAAGAGACAGTCCCTGCTCGACAGAGCTTACAATCTAATCAGGACAGACAAACAGGACAATTAAGGGTTAAGGACAAAGAGAAGCAAGATTCCGGAATCCCAAAGAGTAGCAAGATTCCGGAGTCCCAAAGAGTAGCAAGATTCCGGAGTCCCAAAGACTACTATTACTTATCATTTCTAAAGCGCTACTAGACGTACGCAGCGCTGTACACTTGAACATGAAGAGACAGTCCCTGCTCGACAGAGCTTACAATCTAATCAGGACAGACAAACAGGACAATTAAGGGTTAAGGACAAAGAGAAGCAAGATTCCGGAATCCCAAAGAGTAGCAAGATTCCGGAGTCCCAAAGAGTAGCAAGATTCCGCAATCCCAAAGACTACTACTACTTATCATTTCTATAGTGCTACTAGACGTACGCAGTGCTGTACACTTGAACATGAAGAGACAGTCCCTGCTCGACAGAGCTTACAATCTAATCAGGACAGACAAACAGGACAATTAAGGGTTAAGGACAAAGAGAAGCAAGATTCCGGAATCCCAAACAGTAACAAGATTCCGTGCAGAATCCCAAAGAGTAGCAAGATTCCGGAATCCCAAAGACTACTACTACTTATCATTTCTAAAGCGCTACTAGACGTACGCAGCGCTGTACACTTGAACATGAAGAGACAGTCCCTGCTCGATAGAGCTTACAACTGGCTGTCCGCCGATTTTCAGCCCCACCTTAGTGGCTATATTTGGCCTCATATATACATAGGATATCTTTGGCTGGTTTGATCATAACCGGCTAAGTCTGAATATCAACATAGCCAGTTATGTTCAAACCACCTAAAAATTAACCGGATATTCAATGCCAGTCACCGGAAACAGCCTGGCATTGAACATCTGGGTGGTGGTAAGGGTTCATGTGCTAATCTTTTTTCAATGGCCACGTGCTAATGGCAAAACTAGCACTTGGGCATTAATACACTACATAATGCACTACATCAGCATGCAACTATGGAATGCACTACCAAAGGCCTTAAAAACAATGCACGACCTAACAGCCTTCCGGAAATTACTAAAGACCAACCTCTTGAAAAGGATTAAGGGCTTCCTGTCGTCTAGATCTTACCAGGTCAAAGTGAAATCAACCATCTCCGCTCCCTGGAGAGCCTCTTGTGGGGTGCCTCAAGGCTCACCCCTGTCGCCTACATTGTTCAATATCATGCTGATTCCACTTGCTACTGCCCTATGCAACCTTGGTCTAAACCCGTTCATTTATGAGGATGATGTTACTATCTACATTCCTTTTTGTAACACAGTAGCTGAAATCTTAGATCTGATTGCTGCAAGTTTTTCAACAATGGAACTTTGGGCGAAGGTGTTTCGGTTCAAGTTAAATAAGGATAAAACCCAGTGCCTTATTCTGCACTCCCCTTACTATATACTTCCAACAGATACCCTCATCATAAAAGACTACGTTCTCCCTATTTCTAGTAGTCTAAAGCTCCTTGGGGTGAATTTAGACAAGCATTTGCATCTGGACTATCATGTACGAGTTGTCACTAAGAGAATGTTCAATGCAATGTGGAGGCTTCGGCAGATTAGATACTGCCTAACTAGAGAACTGTTTCGTACCCTTGTTCATTGGTTAGTGCTATCTCACCTGGATTATTGCAGCGGGATCTACGTAGGTTGCCATGACTATCTTTTAAAAAAGTTCCAGACTGCACAAAACACAGCAGCGAGACTGATCCTGGGAAAATCACGTTTTGAACATGCTCAACCTCTGCGTTTCCTTCTCCACTGGTTGCCTGTGAAGGAACGCATCTCTTTTAAAATCTGCTCATTAACTCATAAAATCATTTACGGGCAAGCTCTGGAGTATATGCTTCACCTTATTGACCTCCCACCCAGAAACGCAGTGGCCACCTCGCGTTCGTATCTCAACCTGCACTTCCCAAATTGCAAAGGCATCAAATACAAATCGATCTTCGCTTCGTCTTTCCACTACTCCAGTGCCAAGAATTGGAATGCCTTGCCGAAATACTTAAAACTGCAAATGGATCACCAACTGTTCAAGAAGCTGCTGAAAACTCACCTATTTGGATTAACCTACTCCCCCTATACTCTTATCGATTAATGACTCCACTTGCTTCTCTCTGATATAGATATACCCCTTTCCCTGCTTAATGTCTCTTACTATATCTCTTACTGTATTGTGTATTTATTTTATTAATCTTATGTAAGCCACATTGTGCCTGCATGTGTGGGAAAATGCGGGGTAGAAATGTACCTCAAATAAATAAATAAATAAATAAAATAATGAGCCATCATAAATGCTCTAACACCATAACTCTACCAAACCAGATAAAACCGAATTCTCTACATCTGACCGCTTCAATCAATTTTCACCAATGAACATTAACGCATCACCACCTCATTAATACGACTGAAATGAACGATCTATCCAACTTACTTTATAATTTACTTCGACATTTATGTACTTTAATGTAACACTATTTTGTATTTCTCAATCCGGAAATGGCAATCGCCATTACGGCATAATGTAAGCCACGTTGAGCCTGCAAAAAGGTGGGAAAATGTGGGATACAAATGCAACAAATAAATAATACAAAAAAGAGGAAATTCAGCCATTTTACCCCAGCAGTAAAAATGGCCTTAGCGTGTGGGAAAGACCCACATAAGGGTGTGCTAAGGCCACTTTTTACCACTGTTTGGTAAAAGGGCCCCTTATTATTAAAAGAGCTGATGTTAAATTAAACTTTGATATATCTCTGCAATAAGATTTCCTTTCCATTGTATTTTGCTCTATAGAAAGGCTAATTTAGTGACTATGCTGCAACCAATTATCAACCACTGTTCCGAGATTGTATGACTGTCCTATTTGTAGTGCCAGAATTTGATCATGACGGAGTGAAACCTGCAGAGTGGGAAGTAAAGCTCTGGCTGCCTTATTCAACAGACTAGATGGACCTTCAGGTCTTTATCTACCATCATGTATTATCTCTCTATATAAAAGGCACCTCCAACGTTCTAAATTTGTAGTTGCAAGATCCCATGAGTGTCTGCCCCGCCCCCGCGTCACAACATGATGATGTTGAGGGCGGAGCAATGACACTCAACAAATCGGATTGTCATTTGGTAATCTCTGTTTCCACTCCCCAATGCAGCCGTCATTCCCATACACTCAAAACCAACCAACATCGGCGCTGGACCCCGTCCCCCCGCCCACAGTCCCCCTCACCCACCCTCCCGCAGCCGCTCGCTCGCCGTTCCACCACCCTCCCTCTCCTCTCCGACTCCGGCCATGGTGCACAACGATTACTACACACGAGCAAGGAAGCCCATTGGTTAATCTCTGTTTCCACTCCCCAACACAGCCGTCATTCCCATACACTCAAAACCAAGCACACAGACGTTTTTTTTTTCTTCCGAGGAGCACACACACACACACACTCACCCTCTCTCTCACACACACTCACTCTCACATACACACTCCAAGGAAAACCTTGCTAGCGCCCGTTTCATTTTTGTCAGAAACGGGCCTTTTTTTTACTAGTGTTACTATGTAGTAATGTACTAAATGATGACAGATAAGGGCCAGGTGGCCCATTTAGGCTGCTCAGTTGCCTTCTTTCTGGTTCATTACTACTATGGATACATGGGTATACAATTTCTGCAGCTTCAACCAACTCCAGTGCCTTCAAGTTTTTTCTCTATGTATTTTATCCAACCTTTCAGCTCCCAAAGCGGCTATGTAGTTAAAATTTAATGCGAAAAAGTTCAGAGCGATGTACTTGGGGTGCAGAAATCCAAAGGAATAAACCAGACAGGAGGAGAGAGACTGATAAGCACAGCTCAGTAGAGAGACCTTGGGGTGATGACATTTGAGGATTTCAAGGTAATGAAAGTGCAACAAGGTGGTAGCCATGACCAGAAGGATGCTAGGTTGCATAGAGAGGGGTAAAACCAGCAGAAGAAAGGAGTTGTAGATGCCCTTGTACAGGTCGTTAGTGAGGTCTCACTTGGAGTGTTGTATTCCGTTTTGGAGGTCATATTTTGCTAAGGACATAAAAAGACGAAGTAGTTCAGAAAAAAGTGATGAAAATTGTGTGGAGCTTGCGCCACAAGGCGCATGAGGAGAGACTTATTGACCTGAAGATGTATATCTTGGAGGAAAGGAGAGAAAGGGGAGATATGATACAGACATTCAAATATTTCAAAGATATTAATGTACAAAGAAACCTTTTCCAGAGACGGAAAGGTGGTAGAAATAGAGGACATGAATTGAGGTTGCAGGGGCGTCAACTCAGGAAGTATTTTTTCCACAGAGAGGGTGGTATATACCTGGAGTGCCCTCCCACGGGTGGTGGTGGAGATGAAAATGGTAACAGCAGTGGTGTACCTAGGTTGGCTGCCACCCGGGGCGGGTCGCAGCTATGCCCCCCTGGCGCATCACCCCCCTCCCTCGGTGCATTACCCACCTCCCCCCATGACGCTCATCATCCTCACCATTTGGAGGTGCATGGGGCAGTTGCGCGGCTGTCAGCTCCACTGGTCCCTTGCCCCGGAACAGGAAGTAACATCAGAGGGGGCAGGAAACCGACGGAGCCAATAGCTGCACGACTGCTCTGTGCACCCCCTTGCTGCCTGGGGTGGACAGCCCCCACCACCCTGCCCTTGGTATGCTAGAGGGTAACAAAATTCAAAAATGCGTGGGATACACACAAAGGAATCCTGTATAGAAGGCATGGAACCAAACAAGCTTAGTGATGATTGAATGGCAACACTAGTAATTGGGAAACAAAGCCAATGCCAGGCAGACTTCTATGGTCTGCGCCCTGATCGTGGCTGGACAGATTTGGATGCGCTGGAGTGGGGCTTTGATGACAACTTCAGAAAGTGGAGGACAAGGCCAGTGCCGGCCAGATTTCTATGGTCTGTGCCCTGATCGTGGCTGGACAGATTTGGATTGCGCTGGAGTGGGGCTTTGATGACAACTTCAGAAAGTGGAGGACAAGGCCAGTGCCGGACAGACTTCTATGGTCTGTGCTCTGAAAATGGCAAGGACAAATCAAGGTCAAGTATACATATGTAGTATCACGTCATACCTTATGCTATGAGTTGACCTTGTTGGGCAGACCGTTACAGGTCATAATCTGCAGGCTGTATAGGTTGTTATCTGCCGTCATCTACTATGTTGCTATGTTACAAGAAACATGACCTAGAGATGTGTCTAAACGAAGGAGCAGCAAAATGAAGGAAACAAGTGAATGTTCTGAGCAACCCAGCTAATGCTACTGCTTTAATTGAGGATTCTGGCTTGTGTTTATATATCCAACACTTTTAGAAACTTGAAAGAATGTAGAATACAGTTACAGCTACTTCTGGTTTCTTCCACATAATTACACATTGTCACTCACAACAAGTTTTTTTAAAGATATATTTAGAGCAGAAAAAAAAAAACCCATAATGGGCAATCATTTCCTCTTTTTTTTTTTGAAATAGCTAACTTGTTCTCTTTCAAAACAAAAACAACAGCCCAATAAGGCTTTCAAATTATGGAGCCCTCATTAATTTTTCAATTACAATAGAATTCCTATGGGATATTACTTACATGAATACTAAAATCAAATGAGCTCATCGTGTTTCAAGTTATTAGCAGGAAATCCTAAATGTACATCCTTCAGAACAACAAACACTAGAACAATGGATATTGGGAACAGCAGTCAGAGGTAGATCCCTCTCCTGAAGAACTCACGCTCCCAAATACTCCCCCCCCCCCACAAGAGCATCCATCTACAAGTATTTCCCCTCCCGAAGAGCCACCCTTCCGAAGAGACCCTTCAATAGCATCCACCCCTTCCCGGAGGTTCCCTGGTCCTTCCTTAATGATGCCTGGTGGTCTAAGCTAGGTCCTCCTGATCCCTAGCAGTAGTACTGCGAGAGTACTTCTGGAAGTTACAGCAGCCATTTTGAAGCTGGAGCTGGCACAGACAGGAGCGAGCCCATCCTACCGTAGACCACCAAGACATTAATAAGGTATGCTGGGGTGGGGTGGGAGGTTTCTGGGAGGTGGAAATGCTTTGGGGATCTTCAGTAGGGGGTAGATGCTCTTGGGAAGAGGTCTACTATGACTACTACTACTATTTAGCATTTCTATAGCGCTACAAGGCGTACGCAGCGCTGCACAAACATAGAAGAAAGACAGTCCCTGCTCAAAGAGCTTACAATCTAATAGGCAAAAAATAAAGTAAGCAAATCAAATCAATTAATGTGAACGGGAAGGAAGAGAGGAGGGTAGGTGGAGGCGAGTGGTTACGAGTCAAAAGCAATGTTAAAGAGGTGGGCTTTCAGTCTAGATTTAAAGGTGGCCAAGGATGGGGCAAGACGTAGGGGCTCGGGAAGTTTATTCCAGGCGTAGGGCGCAGCGAGACAGAAGGCGCGAAGTCTGGAGTTGGCAGTAGCAGAGAAGGGAACAGATAAGAAGGATTTATCCATGGAGTGGAGTGCACGGGAAGGGGTGTAGGGAAGGACGAGTGTGGAGAGATACTGGGGAGCAGCAGAGTGAGTACATTTATAGGTTAGTAAAAGAAGCTTGAACAGGATGCGAAAACGGATAGGGAGCCAGTGAAGCGACTTGAGGAGAGGGGTAGTATGAGTAAAGCGACCCTGGCGGAAGACTAGACAGACAGCAGAGTTTTGAACCGATTGGAGAGGGGAGAGGTGACTAAGTGGGAGGCCAGCAAGAAGCAGATAACATAGAGGTCCTTTGGGAATAACAGATTTTTGATATAGCAACATACACTGCCTCCCCTCATGTAGTTTGTTGCTCTGAGGACATACTGTACCAATAATTTGTCACTAATGGGGCGAGATGACAAGCTTCCTGTGACATCTTGTTAAGTGCTCCTTTTTTATTCGTGGTGTACCAACTTAACTTTACTAGGAACGTTTTGCAAAGATAATCTTGATGTTGCTTATTTGTTACGATATCATCAACCTCTATGTTATCAAGTGGTGGTAGCTGGATGTCATTTCCTGGTGTTGTCAATTGGCTCTACATTTTCAGAAGAGCCTGTTCCTGGTTTTATCCCACAGCCCATCTGGACAAAGTCTTTCCCCATTGCTCCTGAAGTATCTGAGATCTCTGCTGTGCATATCATGGAAGAAGTTGTTCATGTCCTGGTACTACTTAGATGAGTAGTTTTCATACATTTTTTTTTTGTTACATTTGTACCCTGTGCTTTCCCACTCATGGCAGGCTCAATGCGGCTTACATGGGGCAATGGAGGGTTAAGTGACTTGCCCAGAGTCACAATTTGCTGCCTGTGCCTGAAGTGGGAATCGAACTCAGTTCCTCAGTTCCCCAGGACCAAAGTCCACCACCCTAACCACTAGGCCACTCCTCCACTGTGAAAACAGTTATTTTATAAGGCTGATATTCATGTGTGTATTACCCCCCAGTGCAAAAATCAAAAGGGGGCATGGTGGAGAAGTGTCAAGGGCATAATTTGGGCATGCCAAAAATATTAGACATGGCCTTCTCATTTTACAAGGGGAAGCCACGTCTGTGTTATAAATATGCACATCGGCTTTTGCACCTGCCCTGGAGATACACAAGTGCCAACTAGAAAGGGTAGGTGTAAAGGCCAATGTAGCCTCCTTCTCCCACCCTCAGATACAATGAAAGGGCCCCTGACCCCTCAATGCTATCTCAACACAAAGCCCCCTCTTTACCTCCCATTGCCCACTGATGGTGTAGGAGGGAGCCAGAGTGTTCCCCATTCACTTGTGCTCAGTCAAAAACCTTGGTTAAAATGTCACCTCTGACCCCTGTATCCTGATCTATCCTAGAACACCAGGGAACCTCCCAGTAAGACTTGGGGGAGGAGGAATCTGGGGTGGGGACATTGGGAGCATAGGGGTGGGGGTATCAGAAGATGGGGGCTTTGATTGTGTCCAGATGGTTGAGAGCAGGATTCGAGCCCCTCATTGGCCGCTTGACGGATAGTAGATCCAACTTGGGGCCCCCTTTCCCCTTGCTACTGCCAGGAATCCCCAATGTTCCTGGCTGCTACAAAGCAAATGAACAAGTACAGAATATACATTTTTTTTGTGATCAGTGTTCTTGCTGGATGTACTGGGAAATGGACACACATTGCTGCTCATCCTTCCTTCTATGTATTTTACAAGACTCTGCATTCAGCAGAACCTTTTGTAGACTACATGAGGAATTGTGCACGTCCTGACCTGAATATCTCAATTTCTCCCTCAATGTTCTATGCAAAATGGCCCTTCACTCATGTAATAACAGTTTTGCAGCTGTGTTGGTTTTCAATTGTTTAATCAAAGACTATACACATAGCTCCAGCATCTCTGTCTCCCTCCTGCTGTAGCCTCACAATGCATCAGTTGGGAGTAGGCGCAGAGAGCAGTGGCGTACCAAGGGGGGGGGGGGCGGTGGGGGCGGTCCGCCCCGGGTGCACGGCGCTGGGGGGTGCCGCGGCGCGCGCCTGCTGCGAGAGTTCGCTAACTTCTCTCGTTCGCTGCAGCTCCCTCTGCCCCGGAACAGGTTACTTCCTGTTCCAGGGCAGAGGGAGCTGCAGCGAACGAGCAAAGTTAGTAAACTCGCAGCAGGCACGCGCTGCGGCACCCCCCCCCCAGCGGCATGCACCCGGGGGGGGGCTCTTTCACGGGGGGTGTCTTTCGCCGGGGGGGGGGGGGGTCCGCGCTGCATCGGGGGGGGGGGGGCGCTGCACCGGGGGTGTCTGCCCCCCTAGGACCGCCACTGGCAGAGAGACCAGTAGGGGAGAGGGAAAGGGATTAGAGAGCAGGGGAGTCTTCCTTACTAGGGTTACTATATTTATAGAGACCAAAAAGAGGACACAAAAAATAAAAATGGTTGCTAGCAAATATGTAAATGGCTTTTAGGTAATGAGCACACATCAAACAGTGATTGACTTACAGTACAGCAATAGACCAGTGGCGTAGCCAAGGGTGGGCCTGGGCCCACCCACTTTGGGCTTAGGCCCACCCAGTAGCAGCACACCTATGATGTGGCTGGCAGGGATCCCCCGAGCCTCACCAGCTGAAAACTCCCAACAACTGTCCCTCCTGCATACCTTGTAAATAACAGATCTTCGCCTGCAGAGACTGATGCATACTGCTCGCACTGGCCCCAAAGCCTTCTCTGTGATGTATTCCCGCCTATGCAGAAACAGGAAGTTGCATCAGAGGGAAGGCTGTGGGGCCAACATGCAGTGTGTATTAGTTGCTGTTCGCTGCCGGTGAAAATCTACTATTTAAAAGGTATGCGGGGGAGGGGAATGTTTGAGAGACCATATGGCATGCAGGCGAGAGAGGGAGAGAGACCAAATCACTTGTGCAACAGGGCGGAGTTCTGCCCACCCATCTTGGGCCCAGGCCCACCCAAAATTGGGTGTCTGGCTACGCCCCTGCAGTAGACAATAATGCACTTTTCAAAAACTTCTGGATTTGAGTTTGACTGAGCCTGAGCCCATAAAGGAATCCTGTTGAGAAGGAATGGATCCTCAGAAGCTTAGCAGAGATTGGGAGGCAGTGCCGGTGGTTGGGAGGCGGGGCTAGTGCTGGGCAGACTTCTACGGTCTTTTGCCCTGAAAATGGTAGAGACAAGTCAAGGTCAGGTGTACACATAAAGAAGCACATATGGGTTTATCTTGTTGGGCAGACTGGATGGACCATACAGATCTTTCTCTGCCATCATCTTCTATATTACTATGTTACTATTGACTATCACGTTTGTTCTTCCTCAGGACTGTGATCGCATTCTGCATTTATATTTCAGATATAAAAATATTCTCTTCATGGGTCAAAAAAATGATGTATTTTTCCAGATTATAGCTAAAGTTACTCAAGAAAGGTGGAGAAAATTTGTGGCGCTCTAAGAAGGAATTCAAGCTCATGGTGGAATAATTCATTTGCCTTTTCCATGTAAATGTGTGATACTGGTTTCTTCTACAAGATACGTTTTCTTCGATGCTGAGCAACTACAGTTTTTTTATAGACTCTAAAGCAGTTGCTTCATGCTCAAACTCTGGGGGATGAAGCTGTCGATGCTGGAAATTAGGGGGCCCTTTTACTAAGCGACGGTAAGCCCACCGCGGGCTTACCTTGCGCCAAACAGGAACTACCACAGCAGCCCGGTGGTAGTTCCCACCCCCAGCGTGCGTCTTTTCTGGCGCTACAAAAACATTTTCTATTTTTGTAGCGCTGGTGTTTACCCAGCAGTAGGGCCGCCGAGAGACTAGGCCGGGCCCGGGGCAAGGCCGCCCCGCCTCCGCCCCCCGCCTCTGCCACCCCCCGTTGCTCCCCCTACCGCTGCTGCCCCCGTCGCTCCCCCCGCTGCTGCAGTCCGCGGGTCTCACCTGCCTGCCTCCATGGCTCCAGGCCCCATTCATTCAAAGCGGCAGTCACAGATCGCGTCTCTTCTGGCCTTCCCTCCCTGTGTCCCGCCCTCATCTGATGTAACTTCCGGTTTCCATGAGGGCGGGACACAGGGAGGTGAGATCGGGGACTGCAGCTCTGGCGGCCTGACCCCGGCGCCGGGCCCCCCTTGGAGGCCTGGCCCGGGGAATTTTGTCCCCCCTGCCCCCCCTTCTCGGCGGCCCTGCCCAGCAGTAATTGGGCAGTGCTGTGCGCTGCCTGGTTACTGCTGGATTAGCACAGAAGCCTCAATGGCTTGTAGTAAGTGCTTTCCCTTAAAATGACCATTTCTTTAAAAAAAAAAAAAAGAGAGTCTTTTACCTGCTGTGGTACAAGTGGGGCCTCAGCGTGCATCAAAAAAACACGCCGATGCTAGCGCAGGCCCCATTTTGACACAGCTTAGTCAAAGGACCCCTAAGCTTGGAATAGGAGTTCGATTTTCTGCTCTCTCAGACTATCTTTCTTTTTTTTTTCAACTTTGAATGTGAGAACCTCGTGTAGGCTTCGGAGGCTAATTCTTAAAAAGATTGTAAGCTCTCTTGAGCAGGGACTGTCCTTCCCCATGTTTTAACTTGTACAGCGCTGCGTAACCCTAGTAGCGCTATAGAAATGCTAAGTAGTAGTAGTAGTAGTAGTAATTGGTCTTCTCCTTTATTTTGTGGATTAGGTAGCACATTATTATTTCCTATATATATCTATAGATTTGAGATTGTTGTTAGAAGTGCT
This sequence comes from Microcaecilia unicolor, assembly GCF_901765095.1. Lineage (NCBI taxonomy): Eukaryota > Metazoa > Chordata > Amphibia > Gymnophiona > Siphonopidae > Microcaecilia > Microcaecilia unicolor. The sequence continues at coordinate 20,030,282 of NC_044039.1, forward strand.
TTTCTTTCAAGCTTGGTACTTGTGTATTAAAATTATAATGCAAATAAAAAAAAACAACTCCAACATGCAGTGGAGGAGTGGCCTAGTGGCTAGGGTGGTGGACTTTGGTCCTGGGGAACTGAGGAACTGAGTTTGATTCCCACTTCAGGCACAGGCAGCTCCTTGTGACTCTGGGCAAGTCACTTAACCCTCCATTGCCCCATATAAGCCGCATTGAGCCTGCCATGAGTGGGAAAGCGCGGGGTACAAATGTAACAAAAATAAAATAGATACTATTGGAGATTCTACATGGAATGTTGCTATTCCACTAGCAACATTCCATGTAGAAGGCTGTACAGGCTTCTGCTTTGACAGTCTGACGTCCTGCATGTACATGCAGGACGTCAGACTGTCGAAGCAGAAGCCTGCGCGGCCACATTGGTAATCTGCAAGGGCCGACTTCTACATGGAATGTTGCTAGTGGAATCTCAAATAGTAGCAACAGTGGAGGAGTGGCCTAGTGGTTAGGGTGGTGGACTTTGGTCCTGAGGAACTGAGTTTGATTCCCACTTCAGGCACAGGCAGCTCCTTGTGACTCTGGGCAAGTCACTTAACCCTCCATTGCCCCATGTAAGCTGCGTTGAGCCTGCCATGAGTGGGAAAGCACGGGGTACAAATGTAACAAAAAAAAATGTACATGTTAAAAATAGCTGGATTCTGTTTGACTGATTTTGATATTCTTTTTCCTCTGCATTATACATTCTCTTCTGTGCAGGACATACCCAGCAACCCCGAAGCTTTTTAAAGGGGCCCAAAAATATTTTCTGGTGATAAAACTTAAAGAATTAAGTATAATTTCAGAGTAGATTGCTTCTATTTTCCATGGACAGAGCCCACAGGGTTTTCCTCTATTCCTTCACTCACACCCTCCCCCCCCCCCCCATCCCTTCACCAAAATGAACGTCTCACTCATTTCTGGCAACTACAAGGGCTGATATTCCCAGATTCACTCAGTACAGAGTTTACGTTCTTTCTGCTACGTCCCAGTACAGATTTCTGAATGTCTTGGGATAAAATCAAATTAGCCAGCAGATTGATGATAGATTTAACTTTGGATGAGGTTCTTCATTTATTCCAGCTACTTGTAAAATGACATAAACCTTTTATTGAGACGTTTGATTTCTATTCCCAGTGTTTCCTTGTTAATTGAAATTAGGAATAAATAAGCACGTTAGCCAGGGTCCCCTGTACTACAGGCTTCTCCCATTGAAGGGGCCGGTGTACCGAGTGTGATTAAATAGCTATGTAATGGGAAAAATCCGTTAGAACATCTGGCCCATTGTGACTTATCAGGAGTTTAATGAAAGTGACTCATTGTGATGATGGATGTGTGATAGTTTCCTTAATTTCCCTTGTGCCTCTATTGAATCTTCCACTGTGTCTATATACACAAGTGCTTAAGGTGAAATAGCTTTTACATGATTCCCTACAAGGCCATAACTTTATCTTTAGAACATTCATATCTGATTTCCTGTTATGCAATGAAAAATACAGGGGGGTAATATTTTGCTCGCACCAATCAGTGTTTTGTTAAATGCTGGCCACGGCGGGCTGAACTGTGCTCGGATTCGGTGTTTGGCGCATATCCGAGCGCACGGTGGCTGCCGGAGTTACCCACGCAGAAAGAGTTAATAGTCAATGGCTGTCCTGAGTTAATTAAATAGTTATCCAGGTAGTACTGCTGAATACCAGTTTACCAGGCTAACTCCTGGCTCCTCCCAGACTCTGCCCCCAGCCTGAATTTTCAGTGGTGCTCTCCAGCTAAGTGCTACTGAAAATCTGGGCGTGGTCTCTGTCAGTGCTGCTTAACCAGGTTAGCATCTCCTACCCAGTTAACTAGCATTGAATATTGGGCCCGTAGGGGGTCAATATTCGATGTGATTTATCCGGCCAGAGCTGGTTCTGGCCAGTTAAATTGCCCGTTTGAGGTCAACTGGTCATTTTCACAGCGTTCAATCAGTAAACGCTGCTGAAAATAACCGGTTAGTGCCAAACTCAAAACTGGCTATTTTGTGGGTGTCCTACTTCACATAACTCTAGAAAACCAGTTTAGGTAAGCAAAAGACAATTCATTCTAAGGAGGAAAACGCCTCGAGAAGCACCTCTTCTATTCACTTGCAAAAGGAGGGCTAGGGCTTCATCATCGGCTAAAAACCTCCTAGTCTGTATGACTTGTTTAGATTCTTCTACTCAACTCTTCCTTCTCAAATTTACGTTAGCTTTATGTAAATGTACTTAGCTTAAAGACGTGTGTTGTCCTTCCGTCTTTCACCGTGCTATGACCATGGTCAACGTTGGCCCCAGTTTCGCCTTTTGGGGGTGTTCCAGGGTCAGCATTTGGCCGGTTAAGTGCCAATATTCAGAACTTAACTGGCCAGGTTAACTATGTAAATAGGACCACATAAAAGTCAGTCCTGTCTTTATGTGGTAACCCATAGCCAGTTAAGTGCTGAATCTCTGCGTCTCAACCTACACTGGCTGCCAGTAAAAGAACGAACCGCTTTCAAGATCTGCACATTAACACACAAAATAATTTACAGATTAGCACCGGAATATATGATTCCCTTAATAGATCTACCGCCAAGAAATGCCATAAAAACAGCTCGCTCCTATCTCCAACTTGTCGGGGTGTCAAATACAAGCTTCTTTTTGCTTCATCTTTCCACTACTCCAGCCCGAAGATTTGGAATGCTCTACCTTTGAACTTCAAATCGCAAGCTAATCACCACCTTTTCAAGAAGTTGCTGAAAACGTTCCTATTCGAAAAAACATACTCCATCAGTAACTCTGCTGTTTAGTCATTATCATTGTTGTCAGCGCTACATCCTTATTCTTCTGTAGCATTCGTGTATTGTACTTTTCATCATTTCATAATTCATGTAAGCCACATTGTGCCTGCATTTGTGGGAAAATGTGGGGTAGAAATGAACTATAAATAAATAAGGGCTACTGAAACATGAAGGAATCCTGTTCAGAAGGAAGGGAACCTCAGGAGCTTAGCCGAGATTGGGTGGCAGAGCCGGTAGTGGGAGGCGGGGATAGTGCTGGGCAGACTTATACGATCTGTGCCAGTGCCGGTGGTCGGAGGCGGGGCTGGTGGTTGGGAGGTGGGGATAATGCTGGGCAGACTTGTACGGTCTGTGCCAGAGCCGGTGGTGGGAGGCGGGGCTGGTGCTTGGGAGGCGGGGATAGTGCTGGGCAGACTTATACAGTCTGTGCCCTGAAAAAGACAGGTACAAATCAAGGTAAGGTATACACAAAAAGTAGCATATAGGAGTTTATCTTGTTGGGCAGACTGGATGGACCGTGCAGGTCTTTTTCTGCCGTCATCTACTATGTTACTATGTAAATAAAATAAATATCACACTTAACCAGTTATGTGTTAGCCGACTCCACAAACCCAGACATTTATCGCCAGTGCCCGGACATGGTTCGACATTGTATGTCCAGGGGTGCTGATCATCGTCGACTGAATATCGGGCCTATAATGTTTAAAAATGCCTATTCAAGCTGCTACAATTATAAACCTTTGGGTGACACTGTGTAATTATTCCCATTGAAACATACTGTGATGTGACTAACAGATGATTGACGTTTGCTGTAATTATGAATTATGAAGACAATTTTCAGAAGTCTAACCAAGTAACTAACGAATGGCAATTGTACTCTTTAAATCTAGATGAAAACGCACAAAGGGGCAAGGTTACTAATCCACAGTATGGTTTTGCTCTTCCATATGTTTGTTGCAAAATCTAGTCTGCAGTAAGTGTAAAGCTTTTGAGGTAAATGCATCTGCCCCGCATTTATTGCACCTACTGCATGGGCACCACGTTATGTACAGTGACAGATAGAAGTAATAAGAGTCACAAGGCTGAGAATTAAGCTCTGGAATTCATTGTCAGAGAATGTAGTGAAAGCAGTTAGCTTAGCGGGGTTTAAAAAAAAGGTTTGGATGGCTTCCTAAAGAAAAAGTCCATAGACCATTATTAAATGGACTTGGGGAAAATCCACTATTTCTGGGGTAAGCAGTATAAAATGTTTTGTACTTTTTTGGGATCTTGCCAGGTATTTGTGACCTGGATTGGCCACTGTTGGAAACAGGATGCTGGTCTTGATGGACCTTTGGTCTGTCCCAGTACGGCAATACTTATGTACTTATGTAGTGTATTTATTGAACTGAATGCATTATGTGGACTGCAACATTTTCAACTTAGGAGTCTATGTACTAGCTGGTGCTACAACCGGCATAGGAATGCAAGTTACCTGCTAGTGTTAATGTTGGCAATATATTAAGCTTTAATGTTTGATGTCCAAAACTAACGAGAAGCAGAATACAGCTGCATCACCATGGTAATCCTGCTGTGCTCTGAATTTAAGGTTGAGCTAACCAGACCTAAATAAAAGAACTGGTTAGCGAGAGGAGCATTCAGACTCAAAATCGATCCTTGGCCACCCCCAAAAGAACCGTCGGCTTCCCAACCAACCCCTTACTTAGACAAACTCAATGAAAGTCCTCCACTAGCTTTTCCACCCTGCTGCACTGAATTTCCAAATGGGCCTGAAGCCCTCCCCCCACCCCCGAACCAACCACAGACTGTCACTCATTTTGGAAGAAGTGCCTGAATCATCACAAACAGGAGACAGCCAAATTCAAATCCAAATGGTAGCACTGAACTCTGATTCACACACACAAAAGAACGTACAGTTGGTCAGAATATGAAATGTATGGATGAGACCATCTATTTTCTTGTAGACATTCTCCTATTGTTTAGAGCGCATGGTTCATCAAAGATATCTATTGAGATTTTGTTGTCAGGGCCGCCGGGGGGGGGGAGGGGGGGGGACGGGACCAAAATTCCCTGACCAGGCCTCCAAGAGGGCCCGGCGCCAGGGTCTCTCTCTCCTGCTCTTGACGGGACCCGGGTGATCGCATTCCGACAGGAATAGGAGAGAGAAAACTCCGCTGCCGGGCCCTCCTTGGAGGTTGGGGAGGATCCGGAGGAGCAGACACTGCAGGAGTTTGGGCCAGGGCCTCTGGTTTGGCTAGCGGGGATTCCCCCCCCAGGCCCCACCAGCAAAAGAGGTCTTCCTTTAGTGCTGCTCTTCACTCTGCCCATTGCCTGCCAAGTGTCTGCTTTTCCCCTCAGGCCGCGCGCATGCTCGGTTTTGAAACCGAGCATGCGCTGAGAGAAAAAGCAGCCGCTGGGGCAGGCAATGGGCAGAGTGAAGAGCAGCTCTGGAGAAAGACCTCTTCTGCTGGTGGGGCCTCGGGATCCCCACCAGACAAGGTATTTGTATTGCACTTGCGGTGGTGGCAGCAGTGACGATTGTGTGTGTGTGTGTGGGGGGGGGGGGGGGGGGGGGTAGGGTTACAGTATGGCTCCAGAAAACAGAGGACACATTGATCCAGTCTGGGTTTTGCTTCCATTGAAAGCAATGGAAGTAAAACCCAGACTGGCTCAATCTGTCCTCCTTTTTCTGGAGCCATATGGTAACCCTAGGGGGGGGGGGGGGCAGCAGCGGTGATGATTGGGGAGGTGGCGGCTCTGTCCCAGGCACGGTGGTGGCAGCCCTGCCCTGGGCCTGGCTCAGTCTCTCTGCGACCCTGCTTGTTATTAGTTGGTTTATGAGTTTGCATTCTCAGCTAGTATATTTAGACCTCCTTTTACTAAGGTACACTAATGGATTTGGCACGGGCTAACAATTAGAGTGCGCTAAAATGCTAAGAAGCCCGTAGGAATAAAACGGGCTTCTTAGCATTTAGCGTGTCCTAATCATTAGCACATGCATTGCGTTCAAAATCTGCATCCTGGTTCATAAAATCATCTACGGCAATGCCCCGGGATACAAGACACACCTCATAGACTTACCAACCAGAAACACAACAAGATCAACATGAACATATCTAAATCTCCACTTCCCTAGCTGCAAAGGACTTAAATACAAATCAACCTATGCATCCAGCTTCTCTTATATAAGTACGCAACTACGGAACGCACTACCAATCGCCGTGAAAACAACATACGACCACCTAAACTTCCGGAGACTCCTAAAGACTAACCTGTTCGAGAAAGCATACCCTAACGATCCAACCTAAATGCCTTAACCCTGAAACATAACAATATATAAAATCGTACTGGACATAACCCAACTCTCCCTCCTCATGACCCCTAATGCATCTATCATACTGATCATTACTCTGTCATAACCTCACTTTGTATTTGTTCATACCGGTATTGGCGATCGCCTTTACTGTGCTATGTAAGCCACATTGAGCCTGCAAATAGGTGGGAGGTTACTGTCTAGAGGATGTTCCCCATCAGAGTGCCGTCGTTTCGCCGGAGCCTTTCTCCCCTGTGTGAGGGGAGATGTGGGCTGCTGGAGATCAGGCACGGCCCGCATTTTTAGCTTCCGAATCTTTCTCGTGCGGGGTAACATGCTGGCACAGGCAGCACAACTAGTGGTGAGGTGCGCCTTGCCCAGACAAAGGACACACCGGTCATGAGGATCGGTAGCTTACATTTTTCCGGTACACACAGTACACCGCTTAAAACCCTGCTTCTTAGGTGGCATAGCGGGAAAACAGACCGCTGTAAAATCAAACAAATGTAAATAAATAAATAAATAAAAGGAGCCCTTAATAAGGGGTTTATGATTAATGACTTAATTCTTGATACAGCCAGTCTCAGAGCAGAGTATCTGATGGTTGTAATATATGTCTTCTAGATTTGTTGAGGTTACTTTTTTTTTTGAATAGTTTCTCTAATCCCTTCTATAGACATTTGAGTAATCGGCTAACCTCGCAGTCATTACACCCCAAATTCCTAGACAAGTTTTCTAACCAAGGACCACCATCCTTTCTTAGTTTAGAATTTTAGGGCCCTTTTACTAAAGGGTGTTAAAGCCCTTAATGTGTGGTTAACGCACACTAAAAATGTACAGTGGGACCGCGTTAAGGCATTCCATAGAAATTTCCCTGTGAACTCACGGCAAACCGCGAGCTAGAGATTTGTAAAGAAATTTTCAGGGAGGAGGCATGGCATGGGTGTGGAAACATTATCCAAGCAGTGCGTTGTACGTAATGCGCACTCACTGGATAATGCAGAGTTAACGGAGGAGCAACTAGCGCCTCCTAAATAGGCGTTAATTTTTAGCAGCTATTTGCACGCTAATGACAATATTAGTGCATAATCTACATTTTAAAACATAATCACATACTACTACTACTACTTAACATTTCTAGAGCGCTACTAGGGTTACGCAGCGCTGTACAATTTAACAAAGAGAGACAGTCCCTGCTCAAAGAGCTTACAATCTAATAGACAAGTGAACGGTCGGTCCGATCGGGGCAGTCAAATTGGGGCAGTCTGGATTCACTGAACGGTAAGGGTTAGGTGCCGAACGCAGCATTGAAGAGGTGGGCTTTAAGCAAAGACTTGAAGATGGGCAGGGAGGGGGCTTGGCGTAAGGGTTCAGGAAGGTTGTTCCAAGCATAGGGTGAGGCGAGGCAGAATGAGCGGAGCCTGGAGTTGGCGGTGGTGGAGAAGGGTACTGAGAGGAGGGATTTCTCCTGTGAACGGAGGTTACGGGCGGGAACGTAAGGGGAGATGAGGGTAGAGAGGTAGTGAGGGGCAGCAGACTGAGTGCATTTGTAGGTAAGAAGGAGAAGCTTGAATTGAATGCGGTATCTGATCGGAAGCCAGTGAAGTGACCTGAGGAGAGGGGTGATATGAGTATATCGGTTCTGGCGGAATATGAGACGTGCAGCAGAGTTCTGAACAGACTGAAGGGGGGATAGATGGCTAAGTGGGAGGCCGGTGAGGAGTAAGTTGCAGTAGTCCAGGCGAGAGGTAATGAGAGCGTGGACGAGAGTTCGGGTGGTGTGTTCAGAGAGGAAAGGGCGAATTTTGCTGATGTTAAAGAGGAAGAAGCGACAGGTCTTGGCTATCTGCTGGATATGCGCAGAGAAGGAAAGAGAGGAGTCAAAGATGACTCCGAGGTTGCGGGCAGATGAGACGGGGAGGATGAGGGTGTTATCAACTGAGATAGAAAGTGGAGGAAGAGGAGAAGTGGGTTTTGGTGGAAAGACGATAAGCTCGGTCTTGGACATGTTCAGTTTCAGGTGGCGGTTGGACATCCAGGCAGCAATGTCGGATAAGCAGGCCGATACCTTTGCCTGGGTCTCCGCGGTGATGTCTGGTGTGGAGAGATACAGTTGGGTGTCATCAGCATAGAGATGATACTGGAAACCATGAGATGAGATCAGGGAGCCCAGGGAAGAGGTGTAGATTGAGAAGAGAAGGGGTCCAAGGACCGATCCCTGGGGAACACCAACAGATAAGGGGATGGGGGTGGAGGAAGATCCATGAGAGTGAACTTTGAAGGTGCGGTGGGAGAGATAGGAGGAGAACCAGGAGAGGACAGAGCCCTGGAACCCAAATGAGGACAGTGTGGCAAGAAGTAAGTCATGATTGACAGTGTCAAAAGCAGCGGATAGATCCAGGAGGATGAGGATGGAGTAGTGGCCTCTGGATTTGGCAAGGAACAGGTCATTACAGACTTTAGAAAGTGCTGTTTCTGTCGAGTGAAGAGGGCGAAAACCGGATTGAAGCGGATCAAGGATGGCATGAGAGGAGAGAAAATCAAGGCAGCGGCTGTGGACTGCGCGCTCAAGTGTCTTGGAGAGGAAGGGTAGGAGGGAGATGGGGCGGTAGTTGGAGGGACAGGTAGGGTCTAGTGATGGTTTTTTGAGGAGTGGCGTGACTACAGCATGCTTGAAGGTGTCGGGGACAGTTGCAGTGGAGAGAGAGAGGTTGAGGATATGACAGATGGAGGGGGTGATAGTAGGAGATATGGTGTTAAGTAAGTTGGTGGGGATGGGATCAGAGGAACAAGTGGTGCATTTTGAGGAGGAAAGAAGGCGGGCGGTTTCCTCCTCGGAGATATCAGGAAAGGAGGAGAAAGAGGTCTGGGTTGGTTGGTTGAGGGAGAGGGTTGAAGGGTGAAGAGGAGGAGGTGGCTTGGTAGTGAACTCAAGGTTGATCTTTTGCACCTTGTCGCGGAAGTAGTCAGCCAGTGATTGAGGAGAGAGTGACGGGGGGGTGGGAGCGGAGGGCACTTTGAGGAGGGAGTTAAGGGTGGCGAAGAGACGACGAGGGTTAGAGCTGAGAGAATTAGTCAATTGGGTGTAATAGTCCTGTTTGGCAAGGAATAGTGAGGACTGGAAGGAGGATAGCATGAATTTGTAGTGAAGGAAATCTGAATGGGTGCGAGATTTCCTCCAGAGGCGTTCAGCAGATCGGGCGCAGGAGCGAAGGTAACGGATGCAAGGGGTCAGCCAGGGCTGGGGATTAGTACGCCTTGTGGGACGGGAGGTGGATGGTGCAAGGGTGTCCAGAGCAGAGGAGAGAGTGGCATTGTAAGCGGAGACAGCCTCGTCAACAGACTCGGAGGACATGATGGAGGGGAGGAGATTAGAAATACTAGATGATAAGGTGGGAGGGTCAATAATCTGGAGATTCCTGGAAGTAGTGGTTAATGTTGGGCGGGGCTGAGGGGGAGGGTGAAGAAGTGTGAAGGTGATCAGGTGATGATCAGAGACAGGAAGAGCTGAGGTGTGGAAATTGGAGGGTGAGCCGGAAGAGGAGAGGACGAGGTCAAGGCAATGGCCATCACGGTGAGTAGGGGTGGTGGAACAAAGCTGGAGGTTGAAGGATGATGTTAGAGTGAGGAACTGAGAAGCGTGAGAGTTGGACAGGTCATCAACGTGTATGTTGAAGTCTCCGAGAATGAGGGATGGAGATGAGGGTTCAAGAAAAACAGAAAGCCAGGCATCGAAGTCGGTGAGGAAGGAAGGGAGGGATTTATCAGGGGGGCGGTAAATGACTGCCACTCTGAGTGGCAACGGGTAGAATAGACGGATGGAGTGGACTTCAAAGGATGAGAAGCAGTGAGACTGTGGTAGGAGGAGGGGTTGGAAGCTACAGGAGGGCGAGAGTAGTAACCCGACGCCTCCTCCACGGCCAAATAGGCGGGGAGTATGGGAGAAGAGATAGCCTCCATGGCATAGAGCCGCAACTGAGGCAGAGTCGTCAGGGGAGAGCCAGGTTTCAGTTAGGGCAAGCAGGTGAAGGGAATGAGAGATGAAGAGATCGTGGGTGAAGGGAAGTTTGTTGCAGACCGAGTGGGCATTCCACAGTGCACATGAGAAGGGGAGGGAAGAGGGGGGGAGGAGGGGAATAGATATGAGATTGGAGACATCCCGGAAACGTTTGCATGGATAGGACGAAGACAGGTGTGGGGGACCTGGATTGGGATTGATGTCTCCTGCGGATAGCAGGAGGAGGAGCAAGAGAGTGCGGAGGAGGGTGGGGGAGGTAGGGCGACGAAGGCGACGAAGACGGGATGCGCTTAGGAGGAATGGGGATGGGTTAATGGCAGGAAGGAAGTGTTGAAGGTTGAGAGCTAGGAAGGAGGAGGGGGACAGGAGAGATGGTGAGGTGGTGAGGGACGGGGGTGAGTAGGGTATTGCAGTAGTGAGCAAGATGGGAGAGGACATGGGTGGGCAGTGAGTTCCAGTGGTAGACAGCGGTAGGGGGAGGGGAAAAAGATTAGGAAGGGACAGGGCAAGGAAGAGAATGTGTAAAGGGGCCATAAGTAGTAACTGAGGTGTTATGGGTATATATGTAGTGACTGAGGTGTTAAGCGATAGATAGAACGGCAGAGCTGGATTAGAGGCTTAAAACTGGAATGGTAGGCAGCAGGCAGGTAGGCACTGCCCAGTAAGAACAAGTCACACCCACTATGTTTGAAAAATGTGGGAGGAAAGGAGGTGAAGAGCCTGAACACAGAGACAGAGCAGTTATCTGCAGGCAGATTAGGTTGCTTGGGAGGGTATATAAGAACTATCACCCTAGGGGTGGGTGGGTAGAGGGGTGGGTGGGAGGGATCTAAGTCTAAAATGTACAGACAGAGCTGCAGCACAGCCAGTTAATCTGTAAAAAAGATGGATTTCTCAAGAAAAACTGGTATAGAAGGCTGCCCCTCTAACAGAGAATCAGGTCACACCCACTAAGTTTGAATTTGTGGGGGAGATTCAGAGACAGAGCTGCTAAGTCTAAAATGTACAGACAGAGCTGCAGCACAGCCAGTTAATCTGTAAAAAAGATGGATTTCTCAAGAAAAACTGGTATAGAAGGCTGCCCCTCTAACAGAGAATCAGGTCACACCCACTAAGTTTGAATTTGTGGGGGAGATTCAGAGACAGAGCTGCTAAGTCTAAAATGTACAGACAGAGCTGCAGCACAGCCAGTTAATCTGTAAAAAAGATGGATTTCTCAAGAAAAACTGGTATAGAAGGCTGCCCCTCTAACAGAGAATCAGGTCACACCCACTAAGTTTGAATTTGTGGGGGAGATTCAGAGACAGAGCTGCTAAGTCTAAAATGTACAGACAGAGCTGCAGCACAGCCAGTTAATCTGTAAAAAAGATGGATTTCTCAAGAAAAACTGGTATAGAAGGCTGCCCCTCTAACAGAGAATCAGGTCACACCCACTAAGTTTGAATTTGTGGGGGAGATTCAGAGACAGAGCTGCTAAGTCTAAAATGTACAGACAGAGTTGCAGCACAGCCAGTTAATCTGTAAAAAAGATGGATTTCTCAAGAAAAACTGGTATAGAAGGCTGCCCCTCTAACAGAGAATCAGGTCACACCCACTAAGTTTGAATTTGTGGGGGAGATTCAGAGACAGAGCTGCTAAGTCTAAAATGTACAGACAGAGCTGCAGCACAGCCAGTTAATCTGTAAAAAAGATGGATTTCTCAAGAAAAACTGGTATAGAAGGCTGCCCCTCTAACAGAGAATCAGGTCACACCCACTAAGTTTGAATTTGTGGGGGAGATTCAGAGACAGAGCTGCTAAGTCTAAAATGTACAGACAGAGTTGCAGCACAGCCAGTTAATCTGTAAAAAAGATGGATTTCTCAAGAAAAACTGGTATAGAAGGCTGCCCCTCTAACAGAGAATCAGGTCACACCCACTAAGTTTGAATTTGTGGGGGAGATTCAGAGACAGAGCTGCTAAGTCTAAAATGTACAGACAGAGCTGCAGCACAGCCAGTTAATCTGTAAAAAAGATGGATTTCTCAAGAAAAACTGGTATAGAAGGCTGCCCCTCTAACAGAGAATCAGGTCACACCCACTAAGTTTGAATTTGTGGGGGAGATTCAGAGACAGAGCTGCTAAGTCTAAAATGTACAGACAGAGCTGCAGCACAGCCAGTTAATCTGTAAAAAAGATGGATTTCTCAAGAAAAACTGGTATAGAAGGCTGCCCCTCTAACAGAGAATCAGGTCACACCCACTAAGTTTGAATTTGTGGGGGAGATTCAGAGACAGAGCTGCTAAGTCTAAAATGTACAGACAGAGCTGCAGCACAGCCAGTTAATCTGTAAAAAAGATGGATTTCTCAAGAAAAACTGGTATAGAAGGCTGCCCCTCTAACAGAGAATCAGGTCACACCCACTAAGTTTGAATTTGTGGGGGAGATTCAGAGACAGAGCTGCTAAGTCTAAAATGTACAGACAGAGCTGCAGCACAGCCAGTTAATCTGTAAAAAAGATGGATTTCTCAAGAAAAACTGGTATAGAAGGCTGCCCCTCTAACAGAGAATCAGGTCACACCCACTAAGTTTGAATTTGTGGGGGAGATTCAGAGACAGAGCTGCTAAGTCTAAAATGTACAGACAGAGCTGCAGCACAGCCAGTTAATCTGTAAAAAAGATGGATTTCTCAAGAAAAACTGGTATAGAAGGCTGCCCCTCTAACAGAGAATCAGGTCACACCCACTAAGTTTGAATTTGTGGGGGAGATTCAGAGACAGAGCTGCTAAGTCTAAAATGTACAGACAGAGCTGCAGCACAGCCAGTTAATCTGTAAAAAAGATGGATTTCTCAAGAAAAACTGGTATAGAAGGCTGCCCCTCTAACAGAGAATCAGGTCACACCCACTAAGTTTGAATTTGTGGGGGAGATTCAGAGACAGAGCTGCTAAGTCTAAAATGTACAGACAGAGCTGCAGCACAGCCAGTTAATCTGTAAAAAAGATGGATTTCTCAAGAAAAACTGGTATAGAAGGCTGCCCCTCTAACAGAGAATCAGGTCACACCCACTAAGTTTGAATTTGTGGGGGAGATTCAGAGACAGAGCTGCTAAGTCTAAAATGTACAGACAGAGCTGCAGCACAGCCAGTTAATCTGTAAAAAAGATGGATTTCTCAAGAAAAACTGGTATAGAAGGCTGCCCCTCTAACAGAGAATCAGGTCACACCCACTAAGTTTGAATTTGTGGGGGAGATTCAGAGACAGAGCTGCTAAGTCTAAAATGTACAGACAGAGCTGCAGCACAGCCAGTTAATCTGTAAAAAAGATGGATTTCTCAAGAAAAACTGGTATAGAAGGCTGCCCCTCTAACAGAGAATCAGGTCACACCCACTAAGTTTGAATTTGTGGGGGAGATTCAGAGACAGAGCTGCTAAGTCTAAAATGTACAGACAGAGCTTGCAGCACAGCCAGTTAATCTGTAAAAAAGATGGATTTCTCAAGAAAAACTGGTATAGAAGGCTGCCCCTCTAACAGAGAATCAGGTCACACCCACTAAGTTTGAATTTGTGGGGGAGATTCAGAGACAGAGCTGCTAAGTCTAAAATGTACAGACAGAGCTGCAGCACAGCCAGTTAATCTGTAAAAAAGATGGATTTCTCAAGAAAAACTGGTATAGAAGGCTGCCCCTCTAACAGAGAATCAGGTCACACCCACTAAGTTTGAATTTGTGGGGGAGATTCAGAGACAGAGCTGCTAAGTCTAAAATGTACAGACAGAGCTGCAGCACAGCCAGTTAATCTGTAAAAAAGATGGATTTCTCAAGAAAAACTGGTATAGAAGGCTGCCCCTCTAACAGAGAATCAGGTCACACCCACTAAGTTTGAATTTGTGGGGGAGATTCAGAGACAGAGCTGCTAAGTCTAAAATGTACAGACAGAGCTGCAGCACAGCCAGTTAATCTGTAAAAAAGATGGATTTCTCAAGAAAAACTGGTATAGAAGGCTGCCCCTCTAACAGAGAATCAGGTCACACCCACTAAGTTTGAATTTGTGGGGGAGATTCAGAGACAGAGCTGCTAAGTCTAAAATGTACAGACAGAGCTGCAGCACAGCCAGTTAATCTGTAAAAAAGATGGATTTCTCAAGAAAAACTGGTATAGAAGGCTGCCCCTCTAACAGAGAATCAGGTCACACCCACTAAGTTTGAATTTGTGGGGGAGATTCAGAGACAGAGCTGCTAAGTCTAAAATGTACAGACAGAGCTGCAGCACAGCCAGTTAATCTGTAAAAAAGATGGATTTCTCAAGAAAAACTGGTATAGAAGGCTGCCCCTCTAACAGAGAATCAGGTCACACCCACTAAGTTTGAATTTGTGGGGGAGATTCAGAGACAGAGCTGCTAAGTCTAAAATGTACAGACAGAGCTGCAGCACAGCCAGTTAATCTGTAAAAAAGATGGATTTCTCAAGAAAAACTGGTATAGAAGGCTGCCCCTCTAACAGAGAATCAGGTCACACCCACTAAGTTTGAATTTGTGGGGGAGATTCAGAGACAGAGCTGCTAAGTCTAAAATGTACAGACAGAGCTGCAGCACAGCCAGTTAATCTGTAAAAAAGATGGATTTCTCAAGAAAAACTGGTATAGAAGGCTGCCCCTCTAACAGAGAATCAGGTCACACCCACTAAGTTTGAATTTGTGGGGGAGATTCAGAGACAGAGCTGCTAAGTCTAAAATGTACAGACAGAGCTGCAGCACAGCCAGTTAATCTGTAAAAAAGATGGATTTCTCAAGAAAAACTGGTATAGAAGGCTGCCCCTCTAACAGAGAATCAGGTCACACCCACTAAGTTTGAATTTGTGGGGGAGATTCAGAGACAGAGCTGCTAAGTCTAAAATGTACAGACAGAGTTGCAGCACAGCCAGTTAATCTGTAAAAAAGATGGATTTCTCAAGAAAAACTGGTATAGAAGGCTGCCCCTCTAACAGAGAATCAGGTCACACCCACTAAGTTTGAATTTGTGGGGGAGATTCAGAGACAGAGCTGCTAAGTCTAAAATGTACAGACAGAGCTGCAGCACAGCCAGTTAATCTGTAAAAAAGATGGATTTCTCAAGAAAAACTGGTATAGAAGGCTGCCCCTCTAACAGAGAATCAGGTCACACCCACTAAGTTTGAATTTGTGGGGGAGATTCAGAGACAGAGCTGCTAAGTCTAAAATGTACAGACAGAGCTGCAGCACAGCCAGTTAATCTGTAAAAAAGAATAGTAGATGATGGCAGAAAAAGACCTGCACGGTCCATCCAGTCTGCCCAACAAGATAACTCAAAAAACATGGAATGTGAGATTTGCAGTTAGCACATGGGAAAATCCAACGTTAAGTCCAAATCTTAACTCATTTTATTTATTTATTTATTTATTTGTTATATTTGTATCCCACATTTTCCCACATATTTGCAGGCTCAATGTGGCTTACATAATACCATAAAGGCATTCGCCAAGTCCGGTAGGGGATAAGTACAAAAGATGTTATAGGGAAGATAAGATTCAGTCAAGTTGGGTTAGAGGTAGAAGGATTTGTTAATGTCCAGTATGATCTTTGATAGTGAAGTGTTGCAGGGTTGAGGCATTTAAATTGGGTCAGTCGGGTATGCCTTTCCGAATAGGTGAATCTTTAATAATTTTCTGAATTTTAGGTGATCGCAAGTTGTTTTCACCACATGTGGCAGTGCATTCCAGAGACGCGTGCTTATGTAAGAGAAGTTGGATGCATGGGTAGTCTTGTATTTTAGTCCTTTGCAATTTGGGTAGTGTAGATTCAGGTAAGACCATGATGAACTGGTACTATTTCTGATTGGGAGATTGATCTTGTTGCAAACCAAGGGGCCCTTTTACTAAAGGATGGGTACATGACAACAGGCAATACCTCCATCCATTAAATGAATAGGCTGCAGGTCAGAAAGTCCTTTCTTGCTGTTGTTAAGCGACAAAATGCTTGGGTCAGGGACTCAGGCTGGTGGGGAGGAACACGGACAGTAGCTGTGCAGTTGTTCCTCTCTCATTCTCTAATACCCTCTTGCCTAACAATTTCAGTACAAGGGAAGTTCAGAGACTACTGGGAACAGGGTAGGGAAAAAAGTATGGGGTTAGGCTGGAGTGGAGTGGAACAGGTGGATGTGAAGCGTCTGTTCATGCTTTCCAAAAATACTAGGACTAGGGGGCATGCGATGAAACTACAGTGTAGTAAATTTAAAACAAATCGGAGAAAATGTTTCTTCACCCAACGCATAATTAAACTCTGGAATTCATTGCCGGAGAATGTGGTGAAGGTGGTTAGCTTAGCAGAGTTTAAAAAGGGGTTAGACGGTTTCCTAAAGGAAAAGTCCATAAACCACTACTAAATGGACTTGGGAAAAATCCACAATTCCAGGAATAACATGTATAGAATGTTTGTACGTTTGGGAAGCTCGTCAGGTGCCCTTGGCCTGGATTGGCCGCTGTCGTGGACAGGATGCTGGGCTCGATGGACCCTTGGTCTTTTCCCAGTGTGGCATTACTTATGTACTTATATGTGTGTGCATGGGTTCCGAGCTGGGACCTGTTTATAGAATAATGCTTACTGCCGGGATCCATACCCAAAATACGCCAACTGAAACTTGGTGTAAATCCTTCTGCCTCAATTAAGCGCAGATCTACCATATTTTGTAACACCGCCCACAAATTCTCTAGGAACATCCATGATCCGCCCATGGCCACACCCACTTTTTGTAGGGTCACCAGATGGCTCCAGAAAAAGGAGGATATATTGAGCCAGTCTAGGTTTTACTTCCATTGCTTTCAAGTGTAGAAATAACCCACTCTGGGAACAACTAGCTTTCATTCAAAAACAAGCAAGTGATTGAAATTCCAAAACTATTAAACTCACTTATAAAGAAATGTCAAAATACGTGCAGTGCTAACATATTTTTTTTAATACATTGTTTTACTCGATAACTTGAACAGTGCATTTTAGTGTTTTATAAAATGTGTGCTGTCATTATCCCTCCTGCATATGTGTTTGTACAGTGACTCATATCCTTGATTCTGTGTAATTTGCTTTCGAATACATCTTTCAGTTGCAACTTCAGGAGAGTCAGAATGCGTAATCTGCTGAATATTAGAGATAAACACAGCAGTAGGCGTTGAACCTTACCGTCCATTACATGCTTTCTTAATATATCTACTGGACTTCAGTTTAGAGGCATCCACTTGTGTTACAGTGAGGAGATGGATATAAAGGTAAGAAATAACTGCTTTTCAGAGAAAACTTGTCAACAATCAAACATTTTATTGAATGATAGTGTTCAAAATATTTGGAACTATAAGCTTTGGGGGGAAACCAATTAGAGCCCTTCCAATTCTAGGGTCCTATATACTATTCTGTGGCATACGAGCCGACTCAGTGGGTGCTGTGGGTGCTTGAGCACCTCCCAACAGGGCCACTGAGAGACTGAGCCGGGCCCCCCCGCCGCCGCCCCCCCAATCGCTACCACTGTTGCCTCCCACTCCCCCTCCTGCTCTCAGGCTGCCGGCGCCACAATCCCCAGTCTCCACCCGCCCACCCCCCAGCCCTGTAGATAGCCCCCCTCTGTCCACCACCGTGACCGGGCCCCCTGCATTCAAATCGGCAGCGCCTCACCTCTGTGTGAAAGCGGCAGATCACCTCCCTTTGGGCCTTCCCTCACTGTGTCCTGCCCTAGTCTGATGTAACTTCCTGTTTCCACAAAGGCAGGGCACAGTGAGGGAGGGCCCGAAGGGAGGCGATGTGCCGCTTTCCTTTCACACGGAAGTGAGGCGCTGCCAATTTGAATGCAGGGGGCCTGGTCACGGTGGTGGATGGAGGGGGGCTGTCGACAGAGCCGAGGGCAGGCAGGTGAGACCAGGGACTGCAGCGCCAGCAGCCTGGGAGCAGGAGGAGAGAGACCCCGGCGCTGGGCTCAGGGAATTTTGTCCCCCTGCCCCCTCCTTTTGGCGGCCCTGACCCCTAATATTGAGAAAATTGCTTATATGTGTCCAAGGAAGGGTTATTTCCACTGGGCTTAGCACCCCCAATAATTATGAAAAGTTGACTCCTATGTTCTGTGGTAAAATAGAGCACTTGCAGGTTTGTCATGCCCACGGTAAACTTGTTTTTGTGTTGGTGGGAATTTTGTACCTTCCCAGCCGTAGCAATGCAAGTGCAGTAGGCCTCAAATTGGGCCTGCTGTGTTTTAAAGGACAGAGTGTGTGATAAATAAAATTGTTCTCCCGATTCCTTTATGTTTATTTAGATTTGCTAGATTGCTCTAACTGCCTGAACAGAGCAGAGCGGTGTACAGAGTCAAAAAACTTAAATACACAAGGAAAAGAAAAAGAACTCCATAAGTTTGATAGGAAAAGGTATAACCATGCAAATGAAGGTTCAAGAACACACATTACTCAATCAAACAGAGAAAACCAAAACCTGATTCAACTGACAGCAGTTTTGAGCCAGCCCTAATCTCCAAAGGCTTTTCTGAAAAGCTAGGTTTTCAGATTTGCCTTAAAGTTGGAGAGAGAAGCAGTGGCATACCGAGGGCGGGGCGGTTGGGTGGTCCGGCCCGGGTGCACGCCGCTGGAGGGGTGCAGAAAGCAGCTGCGAGGCTGTTGGCTCCGCTGGTTCCCTGCGCCCTCTGACCCGGAACAGGTTACTTCCTGTTCCGGGGCAGAGGGAACAGGGAACCAGCAGAACCGAAAGCCGCGCGGCTGCTCCCAGCAGGTAAGAATGCACCCGGGGGGGGGGGGGGGCTTGGGTGATATGCCGGGGAGGGGGGTGTTGATGCGCTGGGGGTGGGGGGGTGTCGTGCTGCACCCGGGGGGGGGGGGATGGACGCCGCTGCACCCGGTGGGGGGGGGGGGGGGTGCGCAGCGGCGATCCACCCCGTTGGCAGCCGACCAAGGATCGCCACTGGAGAGAAGAGTCACTACAAAGGGCAAGGGGCAACACATTCCAAATGTGGGGGGGGAGAGAAAGAAGAAAGCGCAGTGCCTGGTTGTTTCAAGTTGGGCAAGTCTAGGGCTTGGCAGAACCAGACAGTGATCATTTAAAGAACGGAATACCCTCGCAGATGAACAGGGGATAGGACAGCGGGAGAGATAGTCAGGTGTACTCACCCTAAAAGACATGAAAGTAAGTAGGGCGACTTTTTAAGTAATCCTATACGCCACAGGTAACCAGTGGTACTGCCCTAATAAGGGGGATGTGTGATCAAAGAGGTGGGCTTGACAGAGTAGTCTGATAGCTGTGTTTTGCAAGGTTTGAAGCTTTTTAAATGTAGAGCGAGTAGGCCAGAGTAAATTATATTACATTTGTCAAGACGCGAAGTAAAGAATGAAGGAATAAGTGTATGGAAGTCATCATGGTTGAAAAGATGGCTCCTTGATTCTTTCTAACAGATAGAATGGTCTACTCCCCAATCCTTCCCCCTATGAATGATCCTTTTTTAAAAATGAAAGGTGCACTCACTGGCCATCCTCTGCACTCCCCATCCTTGATCTGTTTGACCTCAAAACTGGCATTCGCTCACGATACCAGTGGTAGGGGCCAGAACCACTATTTTGGAAGCAGCAGCCACCAGAACAGGAGCAACTGAGGATAGCTCCTGCCTCCACTACTACATAGTAAGCTGGATAGGGGGTCAAGCCTAGATTTTTTACATGGAGATTGGGTGAGTAGGTAATTGCTTTCTTTGTAGTCAACGGAATCAACGGAAGTGCCCTTTTTGTAGTAGGATCAGGGATGGAAGGTGCAGAAGGCTGCCAGTAGGGGTGCCTTTTATTTGTAAAAGAAATCGCTGGTGAGTTCAGGGAATTGACAGTTCTATTTTTTCGGAAGGATTGGAGATTGGGATGGATTTAGGGAGTCTGCAAAGGGATTGTGGGATTTTTACTGTCAACCCCTCTCCAAGCTTGACTATGTTCTTATTTCCAATCTCGTCTCTCATTAGTATTTTGTTAGCTTTCCCAGGTCAGGGTGATTGTCTAAGTTTATTATCTTTGTAACTATTTTCTTGGTTTATAGTTTATTTTTTCTTCATTGTATTATTTTTTTGGAAAATCAATTAAAAACAAAGCTTGTTTTCCAAGGAGCATGGGCTCTTGCATTATCAGGTCAGTTCCCCCAGCAGAAAGTTGACACCTTTTGAACTTTTTTTTTTTTAATTTACCTTTCATTGAATCATACAGCATGCAAAATTTACTGCAAACTGAATTATTCATTTTGCATAATAATGAGCTGCTTTGCACGCATTTTCATACCTTCTTCACGTCACTTGACTACCAATAGAATTTGATTGTAAACTGCTTTCATGCCATTACCGAAGGGTGGTACAGAATGTCTAAACAAACATAAACATTAACCTGATTGTACAGAAGAGGTTATGATGATAGAATTGTTTTTCTAATGCCTAAAAATTCAGCTTTCCCTAAATATCTGATTTTATTTTCACAAGCATCCAGAACCGACTGAGGGGTTTTCGTTTCATTATGTCACTCCCTTGAAAGCCACATCTGAAAGGAGTTTCTGAGAACATCAGTGTTTGGAATTCATGGAATTACTTTCTCAGAAGATTCTTTTGGAAGTAATGGAAAAATAATAGTGTCACTCAACCATTGTATCTATTGTTCTTCCTGGCAGTTCCTCACGTTCAGAAGTATTTGTCATTGGTATTGGTTCAATGCGTTCCATCTCAAACCTAAGCAGTCAACTGAAAAAAGCTTCAGTCAATGTCCTATATGTATTTACAACACAAAGTTCAGACAGCACGGTGTAGATTTATCAAATAAGCAATCATTCCAAAGATTTTTTGGTTCTGCTCAATTTAGTTTAAGTCTTTGTACTAAGTAAATGCAACCAAACACAAAAACAACACATGCAGATCTCCAGTATTCAAAACATTACAACAGAGATGAATCCACAAAAATATTTTTTGAAGTATTTCCTACCCCCATCTTATCCCTTCCGTCCTCCACTTCTTCTCTCCTCGCCTTCTCCCTCCCTCCTCTTCCATTCCACAACCAAATTGTCAATCTGGTGGGTCTGTGTTCTTATAACCCATCAGATATAATCCACCAACTCCTCCCAACCTTCATCTCCCCCCCCCCCTTTCTGGGGAACTAACCTACTTATCTTCAAACACTTCCATACCCCTCCATTGTATGCAAATTTATCTCATGCATATTCATTGTGGATATCCCGATAGCCTGACTGGCTAGGCACGTCCTGAGGACTGGGTTGAGAACCCCTGCCGCAGAACAATACTCTCATAATTCAATTGCATTATCAGACTTCAAGCTCTTGGTGGAAGAGTTTGAACATAGGTGCCCATACCATAAGGCACTTTGTTTCCTCTCTAGAGTTGACTTGGCCCCTTGACGCTCTCATACCATCAACTTATGAAACTGATTCATTCTTTCACCTTTGCCTTTTACCCCTAAATTATTCACTTGATCAAACAATACTAGCTGTTGTCCCAGCACCATCTCCAAGTATTGGAACGATTTCTACTGAAAAATTCCCAGTTTTAGGGCATACCCTTACCAAAAGTGCCAATGTCCTCTTCTGATGCACGTCAAGCAATATGCCTCCAATAAGTACATAAGTAGTGCCATACTGGGAAAGACCAAAGGTCCATCTAGCCCAGCATCCTGTCACCGACAGTGGCCAATCCAGGTCAAGGGCACCTGGCACGCTCCCCAAACGTAACAACATTCCAGACAAGTTATACCTAAAAATGCGGAATTTTTCCAAGTCCATTTAATAGCGGTCTATGGACTTGTCCTTTAGGAATCTATCTAACCCCTTTTTAAACTCCGTCAAGCTAACCGCCCGTACCACGTTCTCCGGCAACGAATTCCAGAGTCTAATTACACGTTGGGTGAAGAAAACTTTTCTCCGATTCGTTTTAAATTTACCACACTGTAGCTTCAACTCATGCCCTCTAGTCCTAGTATTTTTGGATAGCGTGAACAGTCGCTTCACATCCACCCGATCCATTCCACTCATTATTTTATACACTTCTATCATATCTCCCCTCAGCCGTCTCTTCTCCAAGCTGAAAAGCCCTAGCCTTCTCAGCCTCTCTTCATAGGAAAGTCGTCCCATCCCCACTATCATTTTCGTCGCCCTTCGCTGTACCTTTTCCAATTCTACTATATCTTTTTGAGATACGGAGACCAGTACTGAACACAATACTCCAGGTGCGGTCGCACCATGGAGCGATACAACGGCATTATAACATCCGCGCACCTGGACTCCATACCCTTCCTAATAACACCCAACATTCTATTCGCTTTCCTAGCCGCAGCAGCACACTGAGCAGAAGGTTTCAGCGTATCATCGACGACGACACCCAGATCCCTTTCTTGATCCGTAACTCCTAACGCGGAACCTTGCAAGACGTAGCTATAATTCGGGTTCCTCTTACCCACATGCATCACTTTGCACTTGTCAACATTGAACTTCATCTGCCACTTGCACGCCCATTCTCCCAGTCTCGCAAGGTCCTCCTGTAATCGTTCACATTCCTCCTGCGACTTGACGACCCTGAATAATTTTGTGTCATCGGCGAATTTAATTACCTCACTAGTTATTCCCATCTCTAGGTCATTTATAAATACATTAAAAAGCAACGGGCCCAGCACAGACCCCTGCGGGACCCCACTAACTACCCTCCTCCACTGAGAATACTGGCCACGCAATCCTACTCTCTGCTTCCTATCTTTCAACCAGTTCTTAATCCATAATAATACCCTACCTCCGATTCCATGACTCTGCAATTTCTTCAGGAGTCTTTCGTGCGGCACTTTGTCAAACGCCTTCTGAAAATCCAGATATACAATATCAACCGGCTCCCCATTGTCCACATGTTTGCTTACCCCCTCAAAAAAATGCATTAGATTGGTGAGGCAAGACTTCCCTTCACTAAATCCGTGCTGACTTTGTCTCATCAGTCCATGTTTTTGTATATGCTCTGCAATTTTATTCTTAATAATAGCCTCCACCATCTTGCCCGGCACCGACGTCAGACTCACCGGTCTATAATTTCCCGGATCTCCTCTGGAACCCTTCTTAAAAATCGGAGTAACATTGGCTACCCTCCAGTCTTCCGGTACTACACTCGATTTTAGGGACAGATTGCATATTTCTAACAGTAGCTCCGCAAGTTCATTTTTTAGTTCTATTAATACTCTGGGATGAATACCATCAGGTCCCGGTGATTTACTACTCTTCAGCTTGCTGAACTGACCCATTACATCCTCCAAGGTTACAGAGAATTTGTTTAGTTTCTCCGACTCCCCCGCTTCAAATATTCTTTCCGGCACCGGTGTCCCCCCCAAATCCTCCTCGGTGAAGACCGAAGCAAAGAATTCATTTAATTTCTCCGCTACGGCTTTGTCCTCCTTGATCGCCTGACCAAAATGATAATGAGCAGGTTAAATATGCAAATCTCTGTCACGAATATTCATTGTAGATATCCTGAAAACCTGACTGGCTGGGGTGCCTCCTGGACCAGGTGTGGGAACCACTGCTGTAATGGATTCCAGGTGCCTTGGTTCCAATATAGAATACAAGCAAAGCCCAACGTCAGTGTGCCTTTCATTCAGACACCCTCCGTTACAGCAGCCACAGCTGGCACACACATGGATGCCTAAACGTACCACAGATGCACAAAAGTTACAGTATTCTGTAAGGGACTCTTTTATTAAAGGGCTTGCCGCACGGGAGCCCAGAAATACCCTTGGCCCAACGTGGCTGCCATTGGTAGTTCTGCATTTTTTTCTGTACTAATTAGCGTGGCACTAGCCTGGTGGTAAGCTAGCAGTGCCACATGCTGCCTCTTACTGCTGGGTTACCATGAGAGCTCTTACCGCCATCTCAATGTAAGTGCTCCCCCCCCCATGGCCGCGTGGTAAATGCAATTTTACCGCTTAGCCATGTCGATTCTTGGCCTTTTTTACCCACTGCGGGAAAAAGGGTCCTTGTGTGCAGGAAGAACATCCGCCGTCACTACCGTGTGGCCCTTTTTACTGCAACTTGGTAAAGGGGCCCCTAAGTTATTTGTGTAAGTGGGAGTCCTGCCTAAGCTCTGCCCTTATATACATCCCCTTGCATAAGTTGAGTGGTTATTTGCAGAACTGTGCCCAGGCACCCTGCTAGCACTTATGTGAGCATGTTTGCTGCTATTCTATTCTATTTATTTATTTATTTATTTACTCTTTTAGGATTTATTTACCGCCTTTTGGATGGAATTCACTCAAGGCGGTGTACAACATGAATAAGTCAAACATAAGCAATAGACAATGACAGCAGTAAAAAATATTCAAACAACAATACAAAGTATAGTGTGGAGGGGCATAATCGAAAGGGGCGCCCAAGCTATACTGAGGACATCCTTGCAGGACTTCCTGGCGAAGGGGTGGGGAAACCTGTATTATCAAAACAAGATGGGCGTCCATCTTTCTTTTTGATAATACGGTCGGGGATGCCCAAATCGCGAAATTTAGGTCGACCTTAAAGATGGTCGTCCTTAGAGATGGTCGTCCCCAATTTTCGGTGATAATGGAAACCGAGGACGCCCATCTCAGAAACGACCAAATGCAAGCCCTTTGGTCGTGGGAGGAGCCAACATTCATATTGCGCTGGTCCCCTGACGTGCCAAGACACCAACCGGGCACCCTAGGGGGCACTGCAGTGGACTTCCCAGGTGCATAGCTCCCTTACCTTGTGTGCTGAGCCCCCCCAACCCCCCCCCCAAAAAAATCCATTCCCCACAACTGTACACCACTACCATAGCCCTTATGGGTGAAGGGGGGCACCTACATGTGGGTACACAGTGGGTTTGTGATGGGTTTTGAAGGGCTCATATTTACCACCACAAGTTTAACAGGTAGGGGGGGGGGATGGGCCTGGGTCCACCTGCCTGAAGTGCACTGCAGTACCCACTAAAACTGATCCAGGGACCTGCATACCGCTGTCATGGAGCTGGGTATGATATTTGAGGCTGGCATAGAGAATGGAAAAAATATTTTTTAAATTTTTTTTGAGGGGGGGGGGGGGGGTTAGTGACCACTGGGGGAGTAAGGGGAGGTCATCCCCGATTCCCTCCGGTGGACATATGCTCATTTAGGGCACATTTTTGTGGCTTGGTCGTAAGAAAAAAAGGACCAGGTAAAGTCGTCCAAGTGTTCGTCAGAGACACCCTTCTTTTTTCCATTATGGGTCAAGGACACCCATGTCTTAGGCACGCCCCAGTCCCGCCTTCGCTATGCCTATGACATGCCCCCGTGAACTTTTGATTATGCCGATTTGGGCAACCCTATGAGAAGGACGCCCATCTTGCGATTTGTGTCGAAAGATGGGCGTCCTTCTCTTTCGAAAATAAGCCTGATAGTACACTATTTACAATATCAACATAATACACAATAAAACATTTTAATAGACAGGATAGCGTGTGAGCAAATATGGAACATATAGATAGATAAGACATTTAGGTGTTTAATGCATGTGTAAATGTAAGTGCCTAGGTTATAACTTTTTATAATTTACTACAATTTGACTAAGATGCATCAGAGGAGGGCAAAATAGTTGACAGCAAAACAATGTCTATAAGAACCAATTCTTGAGCTCCAAAGAAGCTCTCGAGGACAGCAGAACTTGCTCTGTAACTCGGCTGATCTGCTTAATTTGCCACTGGCTCTACATCACACAGCTAAGGAGTTTGAGTGATTAGCATCTGTAGCTTTAAGTATGTAAGTGGTTTAGGAAAACTGGAAATAATGTTGCAAATACCTTTGAAGTTAATGCACAGTTCATATTAGGAAAACACTGAGATTAAGTCAGATTTCGAAAGTAGGATTTATTGTCCTGCAAATCCCTTCTTACGTGACACTTGTCTTCCTGTATTCCCATCAGGCTTCAGTCAGGGAGGTCTCATATACAGCTGTCATGAAACCCTACTGGGGAGTAGCTTGAACAACTTAGTTGATCTTAGACCAGGTCATTATCCCATCATAACCTTTTCCAATTATATATGAAATTAATGTGAAGAACATTACCATAGGTACTATTATAGCTTGATTAACTGTACATAGAACTTGCCTTGAATTTCGCCATCCATCTTGTCCCCATCTATATATCTGCACTTGGCCCCTTGGCTACTTGGTAAGCTGTGTTGTAGAAAAGCATTAGTATCATATCTATGTTATTTGAATGTTCTAATGCATGCTTATCAGATGATTCATTAGTATTAATTAATTAATTAATTAATTTGTTACATTTGTACCCCACATTTTCCCACCTATTTTCAGGCTCAATGTGGCTTACATAATACCGTAAGGCGTTAGTCGCCTTCAATGAAAAACAGATACAAAGTGATGCTATTATCAAAGAGGATCATGTGTTACAGATACATTAGGAGAATCGAAGAGAAGAAGAGTTATATAGTGTTCGTTATGGGCTTTGGTTTCGTTGTGTTGCTGGATTCAGGCATTTAAGTTGGGTCAGTAGGGTAAGCCTTTTGGAACAGGATGGTCTTCAGTGATTTCCGGAAGCTAAAGTGGTCATTGATTGTTTTCACAGCTTTTGGGAGGCCATTCCATAATTGTGCACATGTAGGAGAAGCTAGATGCGTAAGTTGTTTTGTATTTCAATCCTTTGCAGTTTGGGTAATGTAGATTTAGATATGATCTAGCATGGGACTTACCACCTTTCTGTGGTTACAGTCAAAGCGGTTTACATATTATATACAGGTATTTATTTTTCTACATTAAACAGTACCTGCTGTACACCGCCTTGGGTGAATCTCTTCATAAAGGCAGTTAATAAATCCCAATAAATAAATAAATATTAGGGGTCTTTTTACTAAACGGCATTAAGCATTTTGGGGGTATTCTATAAATGGAGTCCAATGTTCTGCCCTATATTCATATTTAATATAAGTATTATTTGTATATAGTTGGCGCTGCTTTTCCTATCCTATGATTGACTCCTTGTAAGCTTTCCCTATTGGCTGAGCTAGGGCCAACCCTCCCTCTCTGCCCCTGCGGGCTGTGTGAGAGAGCCCAGTCTTGCTAGCATGCCTTTGAGATCAGCAGCTGTTCTAGGGGTTGATCCCTCCTTAATCTACTGTAATTCCATCAAGATTTTCACCATTACCCCAAGTCATTCCCCATTTATTTTCTCTTTCTCCCCCTTATTTTCCTTGAATTTTACAGCTTTTCCTCTCAGCTGGGCTGAGGTTGTGGCCATCTCTTTGCCTCTGGGGTGGCTAGATACAGATTCTATGTGCAGAAGGCAACAATTCTCTTCTAAGCAACTGAACTGTAAATTGGATTTTCTTTAATATGTGTACTGCAATAAAGATTTGCTTAAGAATTGAGAGTCTAATAGTAAAGCTTCTACTTGGGGATGGTTTATGCTGGCTATTTAAGCTACACTACACATTGCCTAGAATAGTACACCCAAAGTTAGGTGCTGGGACAATCCGCACTAAACTAGTATTCTGCAAAGGGCACTCTGTGCGGAACACTCTTTATAGAATAGTAGTTTAGTGCAGATCTCGTTGTAACTGGGCTGAAACCTAGTGTAAATGCTGGCATTCAACTAATGGCATTTGGGCACATAAATG
This sequence comes from Microcaecilia unicolor, assembly GCF_901765095.1. Classification (NCBI taxonomy): domain Eukaryota; kingdom Metazoa; phylum Chordata; class Amphibia; order Gymnophiona; family Siphonopidae; genus Microcaecilia; species Microcaecilia unicolor. Next base: position 20,058,094 of record NC_044039.1, read on the forward strand.
ACCCTATCCTGTAATATCACACCTAATTTCTGGAAATGTCCATGCCCCTCCCACGGCCACACCCTCTTTCGAATTGCATGCTATAAAATTTAGATGTGCAGTTTATAGAATAGGCCTCCGGGCAGATCCATGTGTAAACCCAAATTAGTGCCAATTAACACCATTTATTGATCAACAGTGATTCACAGTGAGAAGCTGTCTCCATAGTTTTCCTCCTACTGTGTTCTGTCCTCTCTACTGCAACTTCCTGTTTAAACAGGAAGTTGCAGTAGAGAGGGCGGGACATGGTGGATGGAAAGTCGCCACGGAGATGGCCTTTGACTGTATGCTGCCGGATCCTGTAAGTGTGACCCGCGAAGAGGAGGAGGAAGGAAGGGGAGAAAAGTCTTGCATTTAGTGGGAACACTGGTTGTGACTGGGAATTCTGTTCATGAAGTCCTGAGAGGGGTTGGGGAATAGAGGCAAGCATGGATGGGGGAAGGAGAAAAGGGAGAGGAGGCAAGTCATTGTGCAATGGTGATATCTAGCAGCTGTATTTAGATCCCATGCTTTCAGAGTTGTGAAAGGAGCCCTGGTCCATGGACCTGGCTGAGGACGGTCACTCCAATGACTGACCTAAGAGTTGGGAGAGGATTTAAAATAGTGGAGCAGCAGAAAAAAGCTACGTCAATAAAAATAAAAAAAATGCAGACCTGCCAGTTTGAAACTACTCAGAACATTAGAGGGGGGGGGGGGGGGGAGCGGCGGTGGTGGCGGCGACCTTGGGGGTGGGCGACGGGGACCCGGGCCTGGCCCAGTCTCTCGGTGGCCCTGATCTTACCGCATGGCCATGTATTTTTGCATCCTTTTTACCCACTACGGTAAAAAGGGCCTGAGCGCATGGCAAAAATGGCTGCTGCTGCTATTTCAGGGCCCTTTTACTGTGGCCCTTGGATTCATTTTTTAAAATTACCCATTTTCTAGACTGCATCTAGATTTTTTTTTTTTCAAATTTCAGAGTTAACAGAGGGAAAATAAATTTGTAGTTTGGTTTAGAGTCTATTTGATGCTTAAAAATCACATTTATCAAATGAGAACACAGGGTTGCATTCAGAGACTTGCTCTGTGATTCCCCAGTGCCCCTTGTTTAATTTACAAGATAAAATCACTGTTTTATGTTCTTAGATAGTGCAGGGTACAAAGGGCTTCAGCAACTTGTATTGTCTGCTTCACAGAATATCATTAGCCAGTAGGTTGCCTGATGAAGTCATGAAAGAAGAGCTGAGGGCACGATCTTCATAAGCCACTTCACTGAGCATCTGCTAGGCCAAAGAAATGTGTTTTAGAAGGGAGATGGTGATTCCTTCAATGCACGACCTTGAGTAAAACACTTGATTAACCCGTGCCTCCATTTCCCCTGCTGCACTTGGTTAGTAATGACAGCGTCGTTATTGGATACTGCCATATCATTCAGGTTCCAGAGATGCATCTTCCCTTGTCATTTTTTGACATAAGAAGGACTACCTTTATGAGAGTCAGGGTGGACCCGGAAAGTAACTGGGTGCTGCCAATTTTTAATGCTTGTACCCAGATAACCAGCTGGCCAAGAAGGACCACATAAAACGTGGTTTTAACTATGTCTGCTTAGTTATTTGGATACTGCCGCTGAATTCTGGCGCAGCTAGGTGACTTCAAGGAGCTGCCCATACCTGGATAAGGGCCCCGCAAGGCTTCCCTATCCCCTGCCCGTCCCCCCAACCCCTTCCAACAGTCATAACAGTCTGATCACTAAAAACCAACCTGTTCAAAAAGGCATACCACAATGATCGAGCCTAAATTCCAGATAACAAAACTTATACCAGAACTGGACAAAACTGAACCCTCGATACTTGATTGCTTAATTTACTCTGTCACCATTGAACTTTAACGCAATACCACTTTATTTCTCATTCCAGAAATGAACTCTCTATACCTGACTGCTTAAAGTACTCTGTCACTTACAAACTTTAATTCAATAGCACTCTGTATTTCTCATTCCGATAATGGCGATCGCCACTACGGCATAATGTAAGCCACATTGAGCCTGCAAATAGGTGGGAAAATGTGGGATACAAATGCAACAAATAAATAATGTGTGTTATCACATACTCATGCAACTTATTTTTATTAGTAAATAGCCCCATTGTTTGTTAAATCACATTAGCCTGTATTAATGTGCATCTGTGGTCGTGGTCGAAGTGTAAGAAGGACCCGCACGTTAAAGCTAAGTAATATCTGGTGTGGACTCAAATGCACTAAGCGATTTAGTAAAAATTGAATGCACTAAGTGAATCAGTAAAGTAAATTGACAAAAACAGACATACTCACGGAGGTTTTCTGGCCGATGATGAAGAAGCCCAGCCCCCGAAACTTTTAGTTACGCTGGGGGCTTCTTGAGGCCTTTCCTCTGTAAAACACCCCGACTATTTCAGTCAGATATTTTGATGCTTGTTTTTGTGATATCTCCTTACCTTCTAGATAAACATCTGTGCGTATTAACATGTGAATGCACAGTAGTAAATCTTAGGGATGTGCATTCATTCATGTATTTGGTTTGTAAGTGTGTCTGGGGGGGGGGGAGGGGAGGGAGGTGCTGTACTTAGTTTGAGAGGCATGGTGGGGGATTAGACTATATAAGGGGGTGGGTGTGGGAGATCAGATTATGTGAATGGTTGGGCAAGTGGATTCAGACTCTGTGATTGGGGGTAGGGGGATTCAGACTGTAATGAGGTGGGTGAGGGGGGTCGGACTATGTGAGTGAGGGATAGGGTATTTGGTTGAGCTGATTAGGGATACGGGGGTTGGGAGGGAGTGCTGATTGGGGGGGGGGGGGGGGAGTGACACCACCATGGGGAGCTGTACTATTGAAAGTTAACGCATAGGCCTGCTTTAGGTGCCCGGACTCACAGAATGGAGGCCTAGGCATGCAACGTGGCGATCATGCATTAAATATCTGCCCAATGTGGTAAATGCAGGGCACCCCATGCATTTACTGAACAGACTTTGCACTCACTGTTTCGCTGTTATTGTGCAGCAAGTGTGATACTCCCCCCATTCTCTATTTCAGTAGATGGCACCCTCATCCTCCCTGTCTCATCTGCTCCCAACCTAGGAGTCATCTTTGATTCCTCCCTCTCCTTTTCCGCTAACATCCAGCAGACGGCCAAAACCTGTCGCTTCTTTGTCTACAACATTAGCAAAATTTGCCCCTTCCTCTCTGAATACGCTACCAGAACCTTTATCCAAACCCTTGTCACCTCTCGCTTGGATTATTGCAATTTGCTTCTCACTGGTCTTCCACTCAGCCATCTCTCTCCTCTCCAGTCTGTCCAAAATTCTGCAGCACGACTTATTTTCTGCCAAAATCGTTAAACCCACACTAGTCCACTCCTCAAGTCACTTCACTGGCTCCCTGTCCGCTTCCGCGTACAGTTCGAACTTCTCTTACTGACCTTTAAATGCATCCATTCTGCAGCCCCCCCCCCCCCCCGTTACCTCTCCACTCTCATCTCTCCCTACATTCTTCCCCGTAAACTCCGCTCGCTGGACAAATCTCTCATCGTCCCCCTTCTCCTCCACTGCTAATTCTAGGCTTCGTTCCTTTTCCCTCGCGGCACCTTATGCCTGGAATGGACTTCCTGAGCCTGTACGTCTAGCTCCATCTCTACCTGTTATCAAATCTATGCTGAAAACCCACCTTTTCACCACTGCTTTTGGCTCCTAACCACTACTCAATTCCCCTATCCTTGTTCCTTTCTCACCCAGTACTTTCCTCGCCCTTAATTTTCTTGTCTGTCTGTATTTTTAGATTGTAAGCTCTATCGAGCAGGGACTGTCTCTCTGTGTCAGGTGTTCAGCTCTGCATGAGTCTGGTAGCGCTATACATATGTTAATAATAATAATAAAAAGAGCCCCTTGGTTTAACATAGGTTAGAACTGAAGAGTCATACCATGCAATTGCGAAGATATTGACTTGTCCTGTCTCAAAATGGCTTCCCATAAGGAGTCCAAAGTAACAGGGAAAAATCCACCAACTGTTGCAAAGGTTTTCTAAAGCCCACCAGCCCCAACCATTGCTCCACACTAGGGATATGCAAACCTTGACTTACACCAGGTCTGAGCTGGGCCATGTCGTTAATGGTACCAATTGACATTGCATTGATCAAAGACTCAAGTTCCTGTGGCCCTAGTTTCCATCATTCTTGCAGGGTCCTCTGGTGACATCCAGAACTTGGGGCTGAGTGAGACCTTGCCTTACAGGCAAGTCTCCTTCCCTCGCCAGATTCTGTAGCTGAGTAAGTTGAATGACAAACCCATCCATCAGACCAAGCACTGATGATTCAGGCACCAAAGATACAGGAAACATCTGTCGACATCCTTTATGCTTGCCCATGAAAAGTAAAAAGGTAAGAAACGAGAAGAAAAAGAAATCAAAGCACAACATAGTAACATAGTAGATGACGGCAGAAAAAGACCTGCACGGTCCATCCAGTCTGCCCAACAAGACAACTCATATGTGCTACTTTTTGTGTATACCCTACATTGATTTGTACCTGTGCTCTTCAGGGCACAGACCGTATAAGTCTGCCCAGCACTATCCCCGCCTCCCAACCACCAGCCCCGCCTCCCACCACCGGCTCTGGCACAGACCGTATAAGTCTGCCCAGCACTATATTTTCTATATAATTCTTAACAGCAAGAGCCCAAGTTAGATTGTACCATCTTGGTCCCCCACTTTTTAACAAAATTCTTCTAAATGTGGCTGAAAATAGGGCACAAATTTAGGAGCTCAGCATTTTATGAATATTGGGCCTTACATTCTGATTCCATTAGTCTTCCATTAATTTGTTTTGTAAGAATTGTTTAAAACTCTGACTACTTTTTCTAACTAGCTGAGGCTGATAGCTGTTTATTCTTATGCTTTTATATTAATGTATCAAAATTCATGAGGACACAGTGCTATATATATATAGAGAGAAAGATAAAACTTGCAAACTGCTTAAGTGGATGACTAATGCAGTTCCATTCAAGTGTAAAAAGATGTGGGAATGTCCTTGAACTGCGGTATTTATAACTAAAATAATTTAAAGCATCAGCTTGACGGATGTCATGAGGCATGTGGAAAATTAAGGGGTAGATATTCAAAGGGGTTTATACAGGAAGTAGAGACTCTTGAGCAGCAGGTTGGGAGGGAATATTTAGCAGCACATAACAGGGCAGTGACACTTAATATACCTTTTGGGAGTGGAGGAGTAGCCTAGTGGTTAGTGCAGTGGACCTTGATCCTGGGGAACTGCGTTCAAGTCCCACTGCAGCTGTACCTGTATATACTATGTAATGAATGTATTTGCAAAAACCACTGAAAGGGGGTATATCAAGTTCAATTTCCCTTTCCCTATTTGAGATTCTACATGGAATGCTGCTACTTTTTGAGATTCTGCATGGAATGTTGCTACTATTTGAGATTCTTTTGAGATTCTACATGGAATGTTGCTACTATTTGAGATTCTTTTGAGATTCCACGTGGAATGTTGCTATGTTTTGAGATTCTACATGGAATGTTGCTACTATTTGAGATTCTACATGGAGTGCTGTTAGTAGAGGAGTAGCCTTGATCCTGGGGAACTGGGCTTAATTTCCACTGCAGCTCCTTGTGATTCTGGACAAGTCACTTAACCCTCCATTGCCCAAGGTACAAATAAGTACCTGTATATGCTACGTAAACTGCTTTGAATGTAGTTGCAAAAACCACAGAAAGGCGGTATATCAAGTCCTGTTCCCTTTGACCACGTAGCACTGTGGTGGTGCAGGGATGGAGTTGAGGAGCAGCTAGCAGTAATGCAGGCACTGGCCCTATGCAGCATGAGTGTCCACATAACTAAGCACTGAATTGTGCCCAGCACCTGCTGAATGGAGGAGTGGCCTAGGGGTTAGAGCACCAGTTTTGATATCCAGAGGTCAGGACCAGCCTGAGGCAGAGCTTCCCCCCCCCCCCCCCCCCCCCCCCCGAGCCGAGATGCCCTTTCCCTGGGCGATTTACCTCATCACAGTGACGCTGCAAACACAGCAGCGGCAGGAATTCCCATACGCTGCCCTGCTGCTTCCGGCACCCGCCTCTTCCCTTTACTGAGCAAAACAGGAAGTTATTTCAGACAGCTGCAGTAAAGGGAAGAGGCGGGTGCTGACGACGGCAGGGCAATGTATAGGAATCGTGAAGCTGCCCCCTGAGATGCTGCTCCTCAGGTGGCCTAATGGTTGGGCCGCCCCTGCCAGAGGTGCTCACTTCAAATCCCACTGCTGCTCCTTGTGATCTTGGGCAAGTCATTTAACCCTCTATTACACCTCAGGTGCAAACTTAGATTGTGAGCCCTCCTGGGACAGAGAAATATCCAGAGTACCTGAATGTAGCTCACCTTGAGCTACTACTGAAAAGATGTGAACAAAATCCAAATAAATAATTTCCCTGTCTGAAGCTGACCGGGTTTATTTAGTGTCAGAACCCTGACATGGTCTGGCATTGAATTTTCAGATCTAATGTAGCTCACAGCTGTCAGCGGCTTAAAAACCACTGACCACCACAGGCTGAATTGGGGGAGGGGGGTGTTGGTGACTATTGCCCCTTTTTATAACAGATTACTTTTAACAAATCTTGGATGTAACACAAAGGCATTTGCTTTTCCATCTCTCATCTAGAGCAGGCACTGATATTATGAACTGCATTCATGAAGCTGGATTGTTAAATGAACCAATATTCAGCTGACATGGTCAGCATTTTTTTTTAAATTATAAACTGGCCAGATATTTATTATTGCTGTCCGGACAGTGGTTGGCATTGGATATCCAAATAATGCGGTCAGCCCTGGAACTCATCAGGACAGCGGCAATATTCGGTTTGCTATCTGGTAAGTGACCCGAATAACGACAGGATGCTTGCTGCCGCAGAATGGTGGCCCTGATGCACCCAAGGTCGGTATGTGGCCTGCCACGTGGTTAGCTGAATAGCAGCCTTGGCCACATCAGCTTTGGCTAAGATCCAGGCTTTCCCCCCCTGCATCTAGCTCCTCCCAGTTCAAGCCTCTCTGTGATCCAGGACCTCCCCCAAGAGCAGACAACCTTGAGGCCTCATCTGAATATTCCTGGTGGACTAGGAGAATCCAAAGGGGAAGGAGCAATGCCCATTCACTCCTCATGACCGTGTCAAATCCAACCGTCACTTCTTGCATAGTAAATCAGAACGGTTTACATCTTTTAAAAATACAAATAACATACAATAATATTCTAACTTAAAACCGAGCGTGGTACCGTAAGATTGGAGGGTGGCCAATGTATCGCCGATTTTTAAAAAAGGTTCCAGAGGAGATCCGGGAAATTATAGACCGGTGAGAGTCTGACGTCGGTGCAGGGCAAAATGGTAGAGACTATTATTACGAACAAAATTACAGCGCATATTCAAAAGCATGGATTAATGAGACAAAGTCAACATGGATTTAGTGAAGGGAAATCTTGCCTCACCGATCTATTACATTTCTTTGAAGGGGTGAACAAACATGTGGATAAAGGTGAGCCAGTTGATATTGTGTATCTGGATTTACAGAAGGCGTTTGACAAAGTATCTCATGAAAGACTCCAGAGGAAATTGGAGAGTCATGGGATAGGAGGTAGTGTTCTAGTGTGGATTAAAAACTGGTTAAAAGATAGAAAACAGAGATTAGGGTTAAATGGTCAGTATTCTCAATGGAGAAGGGTAGTTAGTGGGGTTCCCCAGGGGTCTGTGCTGGGACCGCTGCTTTTTAACATTTATAAATGACCTAGAGATGGGAGTAACTAGTGAGGTAATTGCTGATGACACCAAGTTATTCAAAGTCGTAAAATCGCGGAAGGATTGTGAAAAATTACAAGAGGATAGGAGAGCTCTAACTAAAACTTTCATACCAGAGAGGACAAAACAATTAATTGTATCAGTCATACACATCACATCAGTCAATATTATTTCCTTTGGGTAATATATATTCCCTGTTCAATAGTTATATTTCTTTTCCTTCCTGAGTGGTTCTCTAGATAGACAGCACTAAATTTCAAAAGCTTTTTCAAAGAAATAGGTTTTCAAAGCCTTATGAAAGAGCGTAAATGATTCTTCCATCCTGATAAATTTTGGGAGGGAATTCCACAGTGATGGTGATAGAAAGAAAAAGGCTGAGGCTCGGGTTGATTCCCACCTAGCTCTCGAGGGAAGTGGAATTACCAGCCTATTATCAGTAAGTGAACGTAAAGTTCGTGACGGTGTGTAGGGAATAGTTAAGTTTACAATATGGTGGCTGCAACCTGATGTACTCTCACGATATTATAGAGAGATGTTGTGGCTAAAAGCAACAGCAACAAAGGTACATAAGTATTGTCATACTGGGAAAGACCAAAGGTCCATCGAGCCCAGCATCCTGTTTCCAACAGTGGCCAATCCAGGTCACAAATACCCAGCAAGATCCCAAAAATGTACAAAACATTTTATACTGCTTATCCCAGAAATAGTGGATTTTCCCCAATTCCATTTAATAATGGCCTATGGACTTTTCCTTTAGGAAGCCATCCAAACCTTTTTTAAACCCCGCTAAACTAATTGCTTTTACAACATTCTCTGGCAATGAATTCCAGAGTTTAATTACACGTTGAGTGAAAAAAAGTTTTCTCCGATTTTAAATTTACTACCTTGTAGCTTCATCGCATGCCCCCTAGTCCTAGTATTTTTGGAAAGCGTAAACAGACGCTTCACATCTACCCGTTCAACTCCACTCATTATTTTATAGACCTGTATCATCTCTGCCCTCAGCCGCCTTTTCTCCAAGCTGAAGAGCCCTAGCCGCTTTAGCCTTTCCCCATAGGGTGACAAAGAAGTCTCAAAGCAAGCGGTGTGGTGCAAAACTTTTATTGGTGGGTAACAAGGACTCAACATGAATTGGGTTTCGACTCCAGTAGCCTTTACAATTAAAACACTATTGCTTTAACTGTAATTAGAAATGGAAAGCCTTTAACAGTTTTCACATTGCAGTTGGTGCCATTCATCTTCCAGCTAGGACTTGTTGGGGGTGCATTACGCCTTAACTCTTCTCTATAGGAAATTTAAACTGAAGTTTAATTCTACCCACTGGGATGGAAAACAGTGCTGCAGGCCAGTTCCAACAGAGGTCTTATTCCAATGATGATGCAAAGGATAAGTAAACAAAGCTGTTTATGAGATGTAATTAAGAACACTTTCAGTTCAAATGTGCCATTTCTAAGTGTTGCAAAATAGTTCACTTTCCAGCTTATAATCGAAAGACAAAAACGCCTATATTGCAACCTAAATCGGGAGATAGGCGTTTATCTCCCAAAAACGAATAACGCGGTATAATCGAAAGCCGAACTTGGACGTTTTCAACTGCACTCCATCGCGGAAGTGTACAAAGTTGACGGGGGCGTGTCGGAGGCGTGGTGAAGGCGGGACTGGGGCGTGGTTATCACCCGAACAGAGATGGGCGCCTTTCGCCGATAATGGAAAAAAGTATGCGTTTGTAGCTAGAATTTAGGGCACTTTTCCTGGACCCTGTTTTTTCACGAATAAGGCCCCAAAAAGTGCCCCAAATGACCAGATTACCAGAAGAGGGAATCGGGGATGACCTCCCCTGACTCCCCCAGTGGTCACTAACCCCCTCCCACCACAAAAAAAATGATGTTTCACAACTTTTTATTTTCACCCTCAAATGTCATACCCACCTCCCTGGCAGCAGTATGCAGGTCCCTGGAGCAGTTGTTAGGGGGTGCAGTGGACTTCAGGCAGGTGCAGCCAGGCCCATCCCCCCCCTACCTGTTACAATTGTGCTGCTTAATGCTTAGTTGTCCAACCCCCCCCCAAACCCACTGTACCCACATGTAGGTGCCCCCCTTCACCCCTTAGGGCTATAGTAATGGTGTAGACTTGTGGGCAGTGGGTTTTGAGGGGCTCAACACCCAAGGGAAGGGTGCTATGCACCTGGGAGCTCTTTTACCTTTTTTTTTGTTTTTGTAAAAGTGCCCCCTAGGGTGCCCGGTTGGTGTCCTGGCATGTGAGGGGGACCAGTGCACTACGACTCCTGGCCCCTTCCACAAACAAATGCCTTGGATTTATTCGTTTTTGAGCTGGGCGCTTTCATTTTCTATTATCACTGAAAAACAAAAACGCCCAGCTCACAAATTGTCGAATAAAACATGGACGTCTATTTTTTTCGAAAATACGGTTCGGTCCGACCCTTCACGGACTCGTTCTCGGAGATAAACGCCCATGGAGATAGATGTTTTCGTTCAATTATGCCCCTCCACGTCCTCTACTGGCTAGCGGATTTCTTTATGAAGACCAAACACTGGTGTATTTGTTGCAGGCCATAGTTAGAGTAAGATGACATTTTTGAAGTCTTCCGTGGGAGAATTCCATCAGCTCAGCTGCCAAGGTGTTTTTAGATGAAATTTGTATGCAATTTTTATTAGCCACTTATGCAAGTACAGAACATTCTTCTGTCATTTCACAACCAGTGATTTTCACTTCCTCAAGCGCAGGAATAAAGGTCAGCTAGCATTTGTAGGTGAAAACCTTTTCATTTGTGACTAGTTTTCGAAAGCTGCGCTTCCTTCATCAGGTCAACGCGAAACAAGTCAAGCAGATTAACATAGCAACCTCATCACTTCTCTTGTTTCATGTTCCCCTTTCTTTTGTTTTATGTGTTTTGATAGTTACTTCAGTCAATTTGGTTTTTAAGAAATGAAATAACCCTCATTTTTTATTCAGAATACATCAAACAGAATTAAAAAAAGGAAAAAAAAAGGAAAAGCCATTCCCCTCCCCCATTGAAATCATCCTGGGCCTTCCTTTATGATCCCACCCCCAATCCCACTTACCTAGACTTTGAGGTCCCCCCTTTGAGGAAATGGAGCAGGAATAATCCCCAGTCAATCCTGCATTGCTGGGTCCTGTTAAAATTAACTCCCCCCCCCCCACCTCCCTAGAGCCCACTTACCCCATTCATGGGGCCATCGTAGTGGAAATGAGACAGGGGAAATCCCCAGTAGCTCCTGCTATTCTGGGCTCCATTTTCAAAACGGTGCCAGGCAGTCCGAGGCTGATGCAACTCTGTCATACGGCCGTATTCGGTGATACAACCACAGAATAAAGTGATGCCAACCTCAGGGCAGGCTGGCACCATTTTGAAAATGGGACTTGGTGGGGCAGTTTTGACTGGGGATCATTCCTGCTCCATCTTCAGTTTCGTGACACCATGCAGGGCCGGTCTTAGGCCGAGGCAACCGAGACGGCCGCATAGGGCCTCGCGCTTAAGGGGGCCCCGCGTGGCGCGCCTCAACTCTGCCTCCTCCGCTCCATCCTGCTCCCGCACCGGCGCTCACAGTCCGCTGCCAAACACCCGCAACCCCGACCCAGCCAGACTGCTCTGCTGCGCATGAGCTGGCTGCCTGCCAGAGACTTGCAGCAGCCGGGCTGCAGCGCTCCCTGGCCCTGCTCGCCCAGTCGCTGCTCCGGACCGTACCTCTCCTCCTGAGTGAGTCCGCACCTCTGACCCCCCGGGCTGTGTGGCATGATGGTCGTGACATGTGCTGCATGCATGAGCGCCGCAGACTGTCTGCAGCAGAGCAGTAGATCCGTCTTGCTCGGTCCTCCTGAATGACAGACAGTCCTGGTCTGCCACTGATGATGCGGCCCACCCCCGCGACAACTTCCTTCTTTAAGGGCGGGCCACGTGGGATGGGCAGAGAGAGTTCCAGTTCCAGCTTGAACTTCCAGCCGCAGCCAGTCAGAGACAGAGTGACAGACAGAGTCGGAGTCTTCTTGAGTCAGAGAGTTGTGGTATATATTTTAACACAATTTTAATACCTTGGTGGTCTGTTTTTTATATTGTACATTATATTTTACACATCACTTTATTTTATTGTATATCTTTTCATTTCATTTTTATTTTATTGCATATATCTATATTATTTTTGCTTATCAGTGGGGTGGAGCAGGGGCGGGGGAGGGGCTAGGAAGTAGCCCCACCAAATTGGTCTGCACAGGGCCCCGCACTTGCTAAGACCGGCCCTGACACCATGGACAGGACAATTAGGGTATAGGGGATGGGGACCATAAGGAAAAGCTTGTTTTCTCTTTTTTTAATTTCTGAAATTAAAAAGGGTTTCATTTTCTAATGAAAATGAAATAGTGCTTTTCATTTCATTTTTCATATTGTTAAAAAAAACAAATGCACATTTCCAATATTTACTCCTTTGGCAACTGAGACAGTCATTTACACCCAGATTCTGTATAAGTTGCTCAAAGTTGGTCATGCAAACTAATTAGCTAATTAAGCAATAACGATCAATATAGTTGGTGTTAACAAACACTTAATTGGCAGTAATTAGGAGTTATGTTATGTTATGTTATAAAGGACTTGTTTCTCGCCAATTCGCTCATTTGAGGTTCGAGGCGAGTTACATAAAGCAGATTCACTACTGATACAAAACATCAGGGGTTATAAAAAAGAAATGAAAATGAATTACAACATTTGTTTATTTGGATGTTGCTCACACCTTTTTCAGTAGCAACTTGAGGTGTGTTATTTTTAGGTACACTGAGCATTTTTCTGTCCCTGGAGGGCTCACAATCTAATTTTGTACCTGAGGCAACAGAGGGGTAAGTGACTTGCCCAGCATCATAAGGAGCAGTGGTGGGATTTGAACTGGCCACTCGGGATAGCAAGACCAGTACGCTAACCACTAGGCTACTCCTCCACTCAATCAAAGCTATAAATTGGTATACAAATAAGTTTTCATAGCTTTATGAAATGAATAGTCATTTCTCGCTAAGCGTAGCTCAAAGGGGTGACATGGGGATCTGCCCTATAGCATATTGTATAACATGTACACCTAAATTTTACAGGGTCCCGTATTCAGACCGTGGGAGGTAGCCGGGCTGCCTCTCACAGTCAGCACTGAGCCGGGATATTCAATGCCGGGTCGTTTCTGTTAACCAGCATTGAATATCCTGTTTATCTTTGGCCAATAGAACATAGCTGGCCAAGTCGATATTCAGCGTGCTGAAAATCAGCGGATAGCTGGTTATATCGCATGATGTAACTGACTATTCGCTAAGTTCTAACCAGCAATATTCAGCAGGAGATAGCTAGCTATCTCATCTCCCGCTGAATATCGCTTGATCGCCTACCAACTACCATTTAACTGGCCAGGTGCCGTTCCTGGCTAGTTAACTGGTTTTCAACATCGGCCGGATAGTGTGCAACTCCAAAGGGGGTGTTGCCATGGGAGGGGCATAAGTGGGTCAGAGGCGTTCCTACAAATCAGGTGTGATGTAATAGAATACCCGCATTTGTGCACCCAATTGCCATCAGTTGGGCACGAGTGTTTACACCAGCCTTTTTCAGGCTTAAATGTTCGGCGTGAAATGCGAGTTGTCCTAGTATTCTGTAAAAGTGCTCAATTGGCACCAAAAATCATGGCACCAAGTGGTATTCTATAAGGGTAGATAAGCGCCATTATATAACTTGCAAAGAAGGTGCCACTGATGCGCAAACATGTAGCCATGATCACTTACACTGCTTCCATAATATACATAGCTCTTATAGTAACATAGTAAATGACAGCAGATAAAGACCTGTACGGTCCATCCAGTCTGCCCAACAAGATAAACTCATTTTACATGGTATGTGATACTTTATACCCGAGTTTGATTTGTCCTTGCCATTCTCAGGGCACAGACCGTAGAAGTCTGCCCAGCGCTGTTCTTGTACTAAAAGTTCTGAAGCTAACATCGAAGCCCTTTAAAATTTACACTCCAGCCCATCCATATCTATTCAGTCATGATCAGGGCACAGACCGTAGATGTCTGCCCAGCACCGGTTTTGCTTCCCAATTACCAGCGTCACCACCCAATCTCCACTAAGATTCCGCAGATCCATTCCTTCTAAACCGGATTCCCAAGCACATTTGAATTCCACCACCTCCCGCGGGAGGGCATTCCACCTATCCACCACCCTCTCTGTGAAAAAAATACTTCCTAACATTACTCCTGAGTCTGCCCCCCTTCAACCTCAATTCATGTCCTCTAGTTCTACCGCCTTTCCGTCTCCGAAAAAGGTTTGTTTGCGGATTAACACCTTTCAAATATTTGAACGTCTGTATCATGTTACCCTTGTTTCTCCTTTCCTCCAAGGTATATATGCTCAGGTCAGCAAGTCTCTCCTGGTTCGGTTTGCAACGCAAATCCCATACCATTTTTGTAGCTTTTCTTTGCACCGCTTCCAGTCTTTGTACATCTTTAGCAAGATACGGTCTCCAAAACTGAACACAATACTCCACTAATGTTGCCTTAGAACACAATGAAACATCCTACCGTGTAGCCGAGGGGCCAAATGCAGTTGAGACACTATTAAAAAAAACCCCAAGAAACTGTAGACGTGTAGAATGCTGCAGTAAGACTGATTTACTCAAGTAGGAAATCTGATAGAGTGACTTCTTTTTATGTTCAGGTTCATTGGTTGCCTATAGAGGCCAGAGTATTGTTTAAATTATACTGCATGCTTTTCAAGATTTGACAAGGAATAAATCCTGCCTGTATGATTCATTTACTTGATTTTTCACGTGTCTTCCGCAAACATTCTTTACGATCTTTGAACCGACTAGATTTTCCAAATTCTAAAGGGATAAGATCAAAGAGACTTTTTAATTCTCTCTTTTCTAATTAGGCAGATAAAGCTTGGAATGACAACTGCTCTTTTTTTGTGAATATGTCACTTCTAAACTGATGTAGTCTAGATTTTATTTGCATAAGTTTTCAAAACATTTTTTTTGTATGGTCCTAGGTGTTTTACCAAGTTCTTCTTGGTTGTGATCTGGTTGGAACTCATTGGGTATTAGCAAAATACAAGAACAGATTGTAATGTAATGTAACCATAGGAGCCAGCTCTGTGGGTGCTCTGGGTGCTTGAGTACCCCCAATATTGAACAAACTCCAGGACCGTGTCCAGGGAGAGGTAATTTCCATTGGGAGTAGCACCCGCAATACTTTTGAAACGTTGGCTCCTATCTCTATAACTATGCTCTTCCTACCAGTGAAGGTCTGCCTCTCTTGTTCAAACCAATGCTTCTTTGGAAGAGTAGAGCATCAAAAAATGTCATCTGTTGCTAGCCATCCAACCCTACATATTTGCTCAGAAAAGATATAGAATTCCATTTCAGATATCTGTTGTTGCCCAAATTTAAGAGTACACAGTACCAAAATAGAGAAGCTTGCCAGTAGACTGTAGCTAAGGCATGATGACATCATTCAAAGAAACTGGGGAAATATTGAAGGCCGTTCCTCAACTGGAGTGGCCTATTGGTTAGGGTGGTGGACTTTGGTCCTGGGGAACTGAGGAACTGAGTTCGATTCCCAGCACAGGCAGCTCCTTGTGACTCTGGGCAAGTCACTTAACCCTCCATTGCCCCATGTAAGCCGCATTGAGCCGCATTGAGACGGGAAAGCGCAGGGTACAAATGTAACAAAAATAAAATAGATACTATTGGAGATTCTACGTGGAATGTTGCTACTATGGAGATTCTACATGGAATGTTGCTATTCCACTAGCAACATTCCATGCAGAAGGCTGTGCAGGCTTCTGTTTCTGTGAGTCTGACGTCCTGCACGTACCTGCAGGACGTCAGACTCACAGAAGCAGAAGCCTGTGCGGCCACATTGGTGATCTGCAAGGGCCGACTTCTACATGGAATGTTGCTAGTGGAATAGCAACATTCCATGTAGAATCAAATAGTAGCAACAGTGGAGGAGTGGCCTAGTGGTTAGGGTGGTGGACTTTGGTCCTGGGGAACTGAGTTCGATTCCCACTTCAGGCAGCTCCTTGTGACTCTGGGCAAGTCACTTAACCCTCCATTGCCCCATGTAAGCCGCATTGAGACGGGAAAGCGCAGGGTACAAATGTAACAAAAATAAAATAGATACTATTGGAGATTCTACGTGGAATGTTGCTACTATGGAGATTCTACATGGAATGTTGCTATTCCACTAGCAACATTCCATGCAGAAGGCTGTGCAGGCTTCTGTTTCTGTGAGTCTGACGTCCTGCACGTACCTGCAGGACGTCAGACTCACAGAAGCAGAAGCCTGTGCGGCCACATTGGTGATCTGCAAGGGCCGACTTCTACATGGAATGTTGCTAGTGGAATAGCAACATTCCATGTAGAATCAAATAGTAGCAACAGTGGAGGAGTGGCCTAGTGGTTAGGGTGGTGGACTTTGGTCCTGGGGAACTGAGTTCGATTCCCACTTCAGGCACAGGCAGCTCCTTGTGACTTTGGGCAAGTCACTTAACCCTCCATTGCCCCATGTAAGCCGCATTGAGCCTGCCATGAGTGGGAAAGCGCGGGGTACAAATGTAACAAAAATAAAATAGATACTATTGGAGATTCTACATGGAATGTTGCTACTATTGGAGATTCTACATGGAATGTTGCTATTCTACTAGCAACATTCCATGCAGAAGGCTGTGCAGGCTTCTGTTTCTGTGAGTCTGACGTCCTGCACGTACCTGCAGGACATCAGACTCACAGAAGCAGAAGCCTGTGCGGCCACATTGGTGATCTGCAAGGGCCGACTTCTACATGGAATGTTGCTAGTGGAATAGCAACATTCCACGTAGAATCAAATAGTAGCAACAGTGGAGGAGTGGCCTAGTGGTTAGGGTGGTGGACTTTGGTCCTGGGGAACTGAGTTCGATTCCCACTTCAGGCACAGGCAGCTCCTTGTGACTCTGGGCAAGTCACTTAACCCTCCATTGCCCCATGTAAGCTGCATTGAGCCTGCCATGAGTGGGAAAGCGCGGGGTACAAATGTAACAAAAATAAAAGAGATACTATTGGAGATTCTACATGGAATGTTGCTACTATTGGAGATTCTACATTGAATGTTGCTATTCCACTAGCAACATTCCATGTAGAAGCCTGTGCGGCCACATTGGTGATCTGCAAGGGCCGACTTCTACATGGAATGTTGCTAGTGGAATAGCAACATTCCATGTAGAATCTCAAATAGTAGCAACAGTGGAGGAGTGGCCTAGTGGTTAGGGTGGTGGACTTTGGTCCTGGGGAACTGAGGAACTGAGTTCGATTCCCACTTCAGGCACAGGCAGCTCCTTTTGACTCTGGGCAAGTCACTTAACCCTCCATTGCCCCATGTAAGCCGCATTGAGCCTGCCATGAGTGGGAAAGCGCAGGGTACAAATGTAACAAAAAAAAAAAAAAATCACTATAGAGAAGAGGGATAGTTCTTTGAAAAAGAGGAGGTTGAAAAGGTGGCATTAGGAAGTGTTCATATACTCACATAATCGGAATATTTCCTTTACTAAAAATATAAACAAAATGAAACCAAAGACTTTCCCAGCAATCTGCCCTCATGCTTTTTCCCCTCTTTGGCATGGCAAGATTGTGATGTGCTTGGACATCATAATGACAAAAAAAGCAACACTGGGCCTTCAAGACTGGGACAATAAACGTCCTTTATTGATGACCTGACACGGGCCGTGTTTCGGCGCTAAACAGCGCCTGCCTCAGGGGTCAAGGGGGTACACAGTGAGATGTACTTGAAGTCAATTCAATGCCTGCATTATTTTGTCACCCATTTTAAGTCCTGCCACCTCTGCGGGACCGCCCTCTGTCACCTTAGTTACATAGATGCCCTTGTCGGTTTTGACTTCAGAGAAGGGATTCTGCGTAGGATCTTGATCAATCCCTCCACCAATACTGAATCCTAAAATCAGATTCTCGCCTTGACGCAGTTCATGAATTTCAACTCGTTGCTGGACCAAGGGCTACTGAGTTCAATTCAACGATTGTGACCTCACCGGAAGCAAAGCAACCTTGTAGCTAGGGTGACAGAGGGCGGTCCCGCAGAGGTGGCAGGACTTAAAATGGGTGACAAAATAATGCAGGCATTGAATTGACTTCAAGTACATCTCACTGTGTACCCCCTTGACCCCTGAGGCAGGCGCTGTTTAGCACCGAAACACGGCCCGTGTCGGGTCATCAATAAAGAACGTTTATTGTCCCAGTCTTGAAGGCCCAGTGTTGCTTTTTTTTTGTCTGTATACTTTCTGTGTATGCTGTATTACCCTCTCTATCTGTGTTATACTGCATGGACATCATAATAAAATGTTTGTGAGCATCTGAGGTTCCAGTACATCATTGTTTATGGTTACACTATTAGATTGTAAGCTCTTTGAGCAGGGACTGTCTTTCTTCTATGTTTGTGCAGCGCTGCGTATGCCTTGTAGCGCTATAGAAATGCTAAATAGTAGTAGTAGTAGTAGTAGTCTCTTGTAACCAGAGCTAATAGTGTGATGTCATAATGCCTCAGTCCACCAATAAGAGCTAACCTCATCAGTGATGTCACAATGGCTTGATTGTCCTATACTTGGCTCACTTTTATTACATAGCTCTTTGAGCAGGGACTGTCTTTCTTCTATGTTTGTGCAGTGCTGCGTATGCCTTGTAGCGCTATAGAAATGCTAAATAGTAGTAGTAGTAGTAGTTACT
Source organism: Microcaecilia unicolor (assembly GCF_901765095.1). NCBI lineage: Eukaryota > Metazoa > Chordata > Amphibia > Gymnophiona > Siphonopidae > Microcaecilia > Microcaecilia unicolor. The sequence continues at coordinate 20,076,706 of NC_044039.1, forward strand.
CAGTTATCCTTGTGCTGTGTATTGTTTCCCCAGATGCTTCGTTTCTGTTAGCTTTAACTGTGCAGTCATTACGAATTTGTTTAATCAGAATCTGGATGCAATTCTAAATAATGTAATCTCGGGAACATTTTGTATTACTAACCAATGTGTTAAATAGTACCATTCCTTTGAAAAGTTGAGAAACGTGACCTTACAGTGATATAAAGCATTAGTTTGTCAGTGAAAGGCTCCAAAGGCATTCGTATTTAGGATATAAACCAAAGGGCTGGACTGGTGACTCAGGTGGTACCTGCTGTACACTGTCAGGCAGAAGGTCCCCGATTAATCACTGCAGAGGACCTATTACTCCCTGTGTTGGTGGAGGATGGGGATGCCATGGGAGCAGCATTTAGCCCAAAGGGAGGGGAGAGGGCAAAGAAAGTCATGGTTATTGCTACCCTAGGGGAAAGATTTGCAGGGAGCCCTCATGCACGGCCCCCATCAGGGAACTGTCACTGCAATTACCTGGAGGAACAGCGCAAAAGTGGAGAACCATATTTCACTGTCCAGCTTATTTTCGAAACAGAAAGACGCCCATATTTCGACCCAAATCGGGAGATGGGCGCCTTTCTCCCGTGGGCGCCCAAATCGGTATAATCGAAAGCCAATTTTGGGCGCCTCCAACTGCAGTCTGTCGCGGGAACGAACAAAGTTGACGGAGGCGTGGTGAAGGCGGGACTGGGGCGTGTTTATCGCTGAAAACCGATACCGCCCAGTTCAAATCCGTCCAAATCCGATGCACTTGCCCGGCACCAACCGTATTACCGAAACAAAAGATGGACGCCCATCTTTTTCGAAAATACGGTCTGTCCCGCCCCTTCGCGTATTCGTCCTCGGAGATAGGCGCCCATGGAGATGGGCGTTCACGTTCGATTATGCCCCTCTATGTCAACAAATACCAAAGAAAGGAGTAGTGTGATTAGCAGGGCTGTTCTGTAAAGAAACAGCAGAACAAGGAATATAATGAATAAAACCTTTATTCTCCAGGACCCAACACAACACTGTGTTTTGGTATAAAGCCTACATCAGGGGTCTGTGCAGGAAATCACTGAAGGGTATAGAACAATGTAATCACTGGAAAACAATCTTGATAAAGACATGATCCAGGAACGCAGGGTCAGCGTATAATGCGCAATGACAGTATACTGCAATTACCTGAACAGATGTGCTTGGAGAAGTTATAAAACTAGGGGAAACAATTGCCAGGTAATTGCCGATGAAGGCTATGGGGGTAATTCTATAAAGGGGTATTTATTTTTAGGTGTCAAAGAGGTACCTATTTGGAGCCTATTCTAGAAAGGAAAGTAGGCACAAAGGGGTTGATATTCAGACCGCAAGAGGTAGCTGGGCCGCCCCCCGCGGTTGGCAGTCAGCCGGATATTCAATGCCAGGCTGTGGCCGGTGACCGGCATTGAATATCCGTTTTATTTTTGGCCATTTTCAACTTAACCGGCCAAGTCAATATTCAGTGTCGGCCAGTTAAGTTGAAACCAGCCAAAGGTAGGCCTGCAATTTGGCTGCCAAACTTAGCTGGCGATGCGTTGAATATTAGCAGATAGTCGGCTACATCGTGCAATATAGCAGTTATCTGCTAATCACTGACCGCAAATATTCAGTGGGAGATAACCATCAATCTCTCACTAATATTCATGGATAGCCGGTTAAGTGTTATTCAACTGGCCAGGAGCAACTACTTTCTTATATAGAACTAGTAAATCGGGCCCGTTTCTGACACAAATGAAACGGGCGCTAGCAAGGTTTTTGTCGGAGCTTGTATGTTTGAGAGAGTGTGTGTGAGAGTGACTGTGTGTGAGAGAGAATGAATGTTCGAGTGTGTGTGTGTGACAGAGAGAGAGAGAGAGTGAGACTGCTGGGTGCGAGCGTGTCTGCTCTGTCCCCTGCCCCCCCTCCAGCCACCCAGCAATTATCCTCTCTCCCCTGCTCCCCCTCCAGCCACCCAGCAATTCTCCTTTTTCCTTGCCCCCCCCCCCTTTATCCACCCAGCGATGCTCTTCTCTCCCCTGCCCTCCTCCCGCCACCCAGCGAGTCTCCTCTGTTCCCTGCTCCCCCTCCAGCCACCCAGTGATTCCCCTCTCTCCCCTGCCCCCCCTCCAGCCACCCAGTGATTATCCACTCTCCCCTGCCCCCACTCCAGCCACCCAGCGATTGTCCTCTCTCCCCTGCCCCCCCTCCAGCCACCCAGCGATTGTCCTTTGTCCTCTGCCCCCCCTCCAGCCACCCAGCGGTTCTCCACTTTCCCTTGACCCCCTTCCAGCCACCCACCGATGCTCTTCTCTCCCCTGCCCCCCCTTCCAGCCACCCAGCAAATCTGTCTCCCCTGCCCCCCTTCCAGCCACCCAGCGATTCTCCTCTCTGCTCTGCCCCCCCTCTAGCCACCCAGCAATACTCCTCTCTCCCCTGCCCCCCCTCCAGCCACCCAGTGATTCTCCTTTCTCCCCTGCCCCTAACGATACTGGCCAAATCTCTGGCCCTCCGCCAACCAGCCAACCTCCGCTGCCGTGCACAGCTCAGTGTGCAGGCCCACTGAACGATCGATCCATTCGCCGCTGTGCGCCCGCCCTCCCATCTCTGGTTGGTCAGCTTTTGCGTGTGACGTACCTGGAAGTACGTGACGTAAATTCATGAGATGGATGCATCCTTTCTGAGAGCACAAATGCTTCAGGCTTTACTGCCACAGAGTCAGCTTCAGAACGCTGGAGGTGCGTTTTATTATATAGGATAGGGGAACGGGTCAAACTTGCAACTATATTTTAGGTATGAGCGCTTACACCTGCCATAAAACTGGGGTAAATAGATTGCAAAACTGGAGGTAAATTCTAGCATTCTATAATTTATACATGTAAAAATAAGGAGTGATAAATAATTATAAATAAAAATAAATTGTAATAATAAGAAGAAAAACATTACGAGGTTTTTAGACCAATGATGAATACCAGAACCCCAGTGAAAGACGCTAAAATCTAAGTAAGCATTTGAGTGTTTTGAGGTCTTTTCCTTGTTTTAAGAAAATACAGTAACATATGTCCTTGCAATACTACTGGACTCTTCAATATTGTGATCACATTTACGGGGCAATTCTAGAAATTGGCACCTCAGTTTAGGCACCCAAATGCTATGCTCTTAGCATCAATTCTATAACAGCATCTTAAACGCCAAGTGTGACAAAAGAGTGGGGGCTCCTTTTACCAAGCTGAGGCAAAAGGGGGCCTGCGCTGGCATCCGCGCATGTTTTTGAAGCTATAGCGCTCAATTGTACTGGGAACAAAGTTGAGCGGAGAAGATCAGAGCAGCGTCTCTGATATATGCAATCTTCTCCGCTCAACTTTGTTCCCAGTACAATTGAGCGCTATAGCTTCAGTTTATTGACACACATATTGTTTTTACATTTGGATAGAATTAATAATCAACAGACGGCAGAGAAGACTCCTGACGCAGGCCAGTACGGCCGAAACACAGCTGTGTCCCCTTCTCCCTGCTACAGTTTGGCTAATAAAGTTGATTCTTCATTTTTACATCCAAAGTGTCGTCTTTTTTATGTAATTTTTGATTTTGATGGACTTATCTTTTAAATACATATTTTATGATTAATTTTAAATTTTGATGTTTTTGGTATATATTTATTTTTATTTTTATGTTTTTGTTTTTTGTTTTTGTTAGTCATCTTCGCTGTTCTGTTTCTTGTTGATTTTCTTGCAAAGACTGGTTTCTTCTGTTTTTTGCACTAGTTAACCCACGTGCATTGTTATAGAATATGCTTCGATTGCACGGAAATTAAGGCGCCATATATAGAATCCAGCAGGTGTTGAAAGTATAACATTGTTAATTGGTATCACATATAGAGAAAATGATATTCATAATAAATATTAAAATACTTAACATATACTAATATACTAATATAATATAAAGATAATACATACTATTCTTTCTATGTATTACTTTTGTATTTATATGTTTTAATTATAGTTAGGTCCCTGCTGAAAACTTTTCAAAGCATGGCCATGTTGGGGATTTTGAATCTATAAGATAATAAAGTCCTGGTGTCTATGTTGGATCCTCTTTTTTGGTGTGATTCATCTTTGTTTTACACATTATAAGCTATTGGACGTTGAAACCCAGCCTTTTAGGTGAATATGAAAATTTCAGATGGTGTCATTTCTTTTCTCTGTAGGTGGATTGAAGTGCAGTTTTGTTTTTTTTGATTGCTGAATATTAACACAATCAGGGCCGGCGAGAGACTAAGCCGGGCCCGGGGCAAGGCCGTTCCCCCCGCCAACGCCCCCCCGACCGACGCCCTTGCCCCCCTGCTGACGCCCTTGCTGCCCCCCCCCCCCACCGCTGCTGCAGTCCCCGGTCTCACCTGCCTGCCCTCAGTTCCGTCGGCCACCGGGTCCCCTGCATTAAAATCGGCAGCTCCTCAGCTCCGTTTGGAAAGGCAGATTGCCTCCCTTCGGGCCTTCCCTCACTGTGTCCCACCCCCGCCTGATATAACTTCTGGTTTCTGCGAGGGCGGGACACAGGGAGGGCCTGAAGGGAGGCGATCTGCCTTTCCAAACGGAGCTGAGGCACTGCCGATCTTAATGCAGGGGGCCCGGTGGTGGACGGAGCCGAGGGCAGGCAGGTGAGACCGGGGACAGCAGCGCCGGCACCCTGACCCTGGTGCCGGGCCCCTCTTGGAGGCCCGGGGAATTTTGTCCCCCCTGCTTCCCCTCTCAGTGGCCCTGAACACAACTAATGATTTCCACACAACTGTGAATGGCTCATCAACACGCCAAAGACAATACATACAATCAAACTCTTTTACAAGGTTTCCACATTGTACTGTGCTATTATTTATTTATTTATTTTGCCGCATTTGTATCCCACATTTTCCCACCTATTTGCAGGCGCAATGTGGCTTACAATATAATACAACTACAATCACATTGATGGAATAGAGAATCAGAGTATATGTAACAGATAAGGTGTATAGGAATATTATGGCAATCATATTAACGGAGAAGAATTTCAGAATTATTGCTGTTAAGGTTCATACGAAAATTATGTTGATTAAGAAGTGGGTAGATGGGTAACATCATAACATTAGATTTCATTAGCATGTTTTCTTAAAAGAAAAATACCATTTTTATACCACTGATAAACAAACAGCAGTGCTCTAAAGTGGTGATAAGTATTTCGGTAATCTGTACATTTATATGTGTAAGTGTGCACTTATCAGTAAAAATGATATTATTCTCTTCATTTATATGCATAAATGTGCACTTATCGGTGAAAGTGATTCTCTACATTTACGCAAATAATTGTGCACTTATTGTTTGACAGTATTCTATACATTTACGCACATAAGTGTGCACTTATCAGTGAACGTGAAAGTGTTCTCTACATTTATGCACATAAGTGTGTACGTACCAGTGAACGTGACAGTATTGACTACATTTTCGCACGTAAGTGTGCACTTAGTGAAAGTGACAATATTCTCCACATTTACTCATGTGTGCACTTAGTGAAAGTGACAGTGTTCTCTACATTTACATGCATAAGTGTGCACTTATCAGTGAAAATGAGAGTATTTACTACATTTATGCATGAGTGTGCACTTATCAGTGAAAGTGACAGTATTAACTACATTTATGCACATAAGAATGCACTTATCGGTGAAAGTGATAGTGTTCTCTACATTTACACACATAAGGGTACACATCAATGAAAATGACAGTATTCTCTACATTTGCATTAATAAGTGTGCGCTTATCAGTGAAAATGGCAGTGTTCTCTACATTTACACACATAAGGATGCACTTATCAGTGAAAATGACAGTATTTTCTACATTTACACGCTTAAGTGTGCACTTATCAGTGAAAGTAACAGTATCTCTACATTTACATGTTAATGTGGCATGCAAATGTGGGTGCCCTGTTATCAACTTGCCCTTTTGCAGCTAGTTCTCAGTCCAGAACCTTTTTCATCAGGTCAGAACGATATCTTATTTTCCCTTTTTGTTTTGCTCTATTTTTATTCATTTTCTAAAGTCTAGCGGTAAGTGAGAAGCAAACTTATTGGAAAGGGATTTGAAAAGAAAATACCAAAATTACCAAAACGTAGTATTTGGCTATGATCTTCGTTAATCCGGAGTAGAAATGTGAAAATCCCTTACCAACTAATACTGAGCTGTTGATAGTTCTCTACTAGAGAATGATTTTTAAGACAGATTAGGGAATCATTTATTAGGCGCTGTGATTTTAACAAGGGGAAATGGAATATGTAATTAATTTAATGAAAGGTGTTTTAATATTCCCAGACTGTAGAAATGGAATAGAGGCTCCAGTCTTGGAGCAGTGATTATACTTAGTATGAACACTGAACACTAGAGACTGATTGAGGAAGAACAGTAGTAAGATTAATCCCCGTAATCCAAGCTGTGGTTGAATTGCACATCAGGGCAATCGGTCATGGGAAATAACTCAAGCCTGTACTAGTTCTGCAGAAAAAGAATTATTTGAGGTAGCCTGAGTGTAGCACCAAGCTACATACAAATGGCAATACCTAGGAGGATTTATACATATCTATGCATAAATTTTAGCTGGGACAGCAGTCATTTTCTTTGATTTGCATAATACATTAATTAGAACAGACTTCCCAATATTCAAAAGCATTTAACTGGCTAGGATCTGCATGTGACCAGTTAAATGGCACATAACCGGCTATCCTGCAATATTCTTCAGGGGCTAGCCGGCTATCTCTCATTCAATATCATCAGGTAGTGGCTAGCCAGTTATATTGGTTGACATGACCGGCTATCTGCCGATTTTCAGCCTCACTTTAGCGGCTATGGGGTCTTTTTACTAAGGTGCGCTGAAAAGTGGCTTGCGCTGGTGTAGATGCATGTATTGGATGCACGCAGGTTCATTTTTCAGCACACCTGCAAAAAAGGCTTTTTGGGGGGGGGGGGGCTAAAAATGGACGTGCGGCAAAATGAAAATTGGCGCGCTTCCATTTTGGACCTGAGACCTTACCGCCACCCATTGACTTAGCAGTAAGGTCTCACACATTAACCGGGTGGTAATTGTCAGCACGTGTACAGTGCCGATTAACGTCTGGTTAGCGCTGCATGCTGGAAATTTTCCGGAGCACTGAGTGGGCATGCAGAAAAAATGAAATGACCACACAGGCCACGTGGTAGCTGGGAGGTAGTGCGCGTGTTTGGCACGCATAGGCGCCTACACGGCTTAGTAAAAGGGCCCCTAAATTTGGCCGCATGAATATGTGGGATATCTTTGGCCAGTTAGATGATAACCGGCTACGGCTGAATATGAACATAGCCGGTTACCTTCCAACCGGTCAAAAATAAACAGGATATTCAACGCCAGTCACCGGAAACAGACCAGCAATGAATATCCAGGTTTAGCAGTGACCATAGAAGTTAGCTGGGCTAATTCCTGTGGTCTGAATATCAGCCCCATAATCTTTTTTTCCCCTTGAAATGGCATATTTATTTCCCGTGGATTTATCTAGGAATAATTGTTTTCACTTTTTATTACTGTTGTTTTGTCCACATTCTGGACTAGATTCTATATTTCACGTCTAAAATATTGGCACTGAAGTAAAATATACCTAAGCGTATTCTATAAAGTACGCCTTAATTTAGGTGTACTTTATAGAATAAGCCTAAATTTTAGCACGGTTTATAGAATATTCCAAGAACCTATCCGTGCAACTAAATTTAGTTACGGGCAGTTACATCAAGTAAACCTTGCTGCAAATCTCAATGCCTAAATTACACGCTGATCAGGTGTGTTCTCTAACAAGGTGCATAAATTTTAGAATTGCCCATGACTTGCTCATTCCACATCCATGGCCATGCCCCCCTTTTCAACTATGCGACTTAGAATTTACATGGTGAGAGTTATCTCTCTGCATGGCCATATATTTTTTTTTTTTTGGGGGGGGGGGGGGGGGTACTGGCTGTGAGGAAAAGGACCCTGGCACATTGGAAAAATGGCACCCACCGCCAGCGCAGGACCCTTTTTCCTGCAGCTTAGTAAAAGGACCCCTTTGTTTTTTATTTGCAGGTTGTGTTCTCAAGTTCCCATTAGTGTACGGTACCTGCAAAAAATTAACCTGGGAGCATTGACTCCCTCTTATTTAGGAGGCATTAACCCCCTAATTCTATATAAGTCACCAAAAATTGCTTGTACAAATTTATGTGTGCAATTTAATTGAATAACAAGCTAATTAGCACCAATTGGCTTTATAACAAGCAAGTATTGGCACTAATTAGATTTAATTGGCATTTATGCACATAAAATTAGGCATGGGATCCACGCCTAAAATTTACATGCAATTGGAAAAAGGAAACATGGAAATGGGAGGGGCATGGGTGTAATGGGAGTATTCATAAAATTAATGCATGTTGTTATAGAATAATAGGGAGATGCACCTAATGTAGGTGTGTACATTTGCACCACGTTTCAGTTGGTGCAAATAGCCACATCTAAAGTGAGGTGCAATTCCCGGGCATAAGTACTATTCTATACACAGGTAAGTGTACACTTAGTTGCTTAATTGCAGTGGTGTTCCTAGGTCGGAGGATGTACTACTATGGATTTACAGCCTGTCTCACTGACACAGACTACTCAATAATTACTGTGGATTCTTTTGGATTCATAGATAAATGAAACCTTTATTAGAGGAGCTAAATTCTACAATGATTAAGATATATACAATGATTAGCTATAAACAATCACTACATCACTGGTCTCTACATCTAAGCAATGCTAAGAGTTGTTAGACCAGGAAAAGAAGCAATAATACAGATATACATACAATCATCACTGGTCCTTACATCATCCAGGCTCTTAACATCAGCTGGGGGGGCCTGTTACAGCGAAAGCCAGGAGCATTTTAGACCAGGAACAGATCCTCTGCACAGTACGTACGTTACTCACAGATGAGCTCCCGATTTCACTGCAAGAAACTTCCCTTTTTATTAGACTCAGAACTCATGTTCAGAGCTGAGGAAAGTTACAGAATGCTTCTCTGTTTAGGTAAACAAGCCATACTGTGGGAAAGTGGTCACATGTTCCCCAAGTCCAGGTGGCCAAGCTAGACCTGGAAAACAAGTGCCATCCTCCCTTTCACATACCAAATTAATTAGAGCTGTGTCTTATCTTTTGCATTCCAACTTATTTTTACACAATCAAAGTTAAACAATTATTTTTAAACAGAATTACTTCTAATCAACAATACAGACCCCGAGTGCACTGGTCGGTCAAGACAGAGATGAAAAACAATCTTTAAAATTCACTTCTATTACAGAGGATCACCACTGTGCATTCCTCCGGGTGCAGCATGCCGCAGCACGACACCCCCCGGGTACAGCGTGTCCCCCCCAAGTGCATCACCTTGAAGCCCTCCCCTCCGGTGCATTCTTTTTACCTGCTGGGGTGCAGAGAGCAGCTGTGTGGCTGTCCGCTCTGCCGGTTCCCTGCTTCCTCTGCCCCAGAACAGGAAGTAACAGCAGAGGGAGCAGGAAACTGACATAGCTGACAGACGCACAGCTGCTCCCTGCTTTCTTCCTGCAATATGCACCTGGGGCAGACCGCCCCCACCGCCCCGCCCTTGGTACGCTGCTGCTTAAATGCTAATATTCTAGACATTTATTCTAGACTAAAGAGTGACCAGAATGATAAAGGGGATGGAACTCCTCTCATATTAGGAAAGGTTAAAGAGATTACGGCTCATCATCTTGGAAAAGAGACTGCCAAGGGGAGTTATAATTGAGGTCTACAAAATCCTGAGTGGTGTAGAACGAGTACAAGTTAATTGATTTTTTACTCTTTCAAAAACTACAAGGACTACGGGATATGCAACGAAGTTACATGGAAATACTTTAAAAACAAATAGGAGGAAATATTTTTTCACTCAACGAATAGTTAAGCTCTGGAACTCGTTGCCGGAGGATGTAGCAACAGTGGTTAGCGCCTGGGTTTAAAAAAGGTTTGAACATGTTCCAGGAGGAAAAGTCCATAGTCTGCTATTGAGACAGACATGGGAAAGCCACTGCTTAACCTAGGATTGGTAGCATGGAATTTTGCTACTCTTTGGGATTCTGGAAACTTGCTATTCTTTGGGAATTCCAGAATCTTGGTACTCTTTGGGATTCTGCCAGGTACTTGTGACCTGGATTGACCACTGTTGGAAACTGGATACTGGGCTAGATGGACCATTGGTCTGACCCAGTATGGCTGTTCTTATGTTCTTAATACGAATGCCTAGATTATAGAATTGACCTTCCCATGTGTGGTAAGTACTTTGCCTTTGTGTTAACTGTAAAGGAAGATGCTGGGCAGCCCCGAACAGTAACCACGGAGACTTTGCGGCTACTGTGCATTCATTTTTGCAACTAATCCACCATAACTGCAAATATTTATTGCTTTGTCGTAAAAGGTGTCTATATTTTTAATGCCTTCTTCTCGGATCTTCCCTATTGGGTTATAATGAGTCCAGGTTCTTTAAGTAGGTCTGTTTCTTTCTTGTGTAATTAATTAATGAAGGCTGAAATAATTTATGATGAATGTAACAGAAGAATACCGATGGATGCTGAAGTTAATGAGTTTATCTCCTTTTTCCGCATCCGTTCCTCAGCCAACTGTGGAATTGTAGCTTATAAGAGCAAAGAAGTGCCCCAGCTTGCAGATCTGACACATCTACTGCATCCTCATGCCACATTCCACAGGTCATGCCTGACATAATCAAAAACACACGTTTCATAAGAACAATATGTTATCTATTCTAAATCAAAACAATGCAAACAAATTATTGTGGAAATAAGTAAAATAGTCATTTCTTGCGAGCTTTCCCTCCCCCTTGCTCCCTGCTGAAACAATTTATTGCTGATAAGGTTTATTAAAATTCTCAATTAAAAAATGCAGAGCATGGAGAGTTTATAATGAAGTTGAGGAACGTTGTCATTTAAAATGATGCACACAAATTACGCCGATTAAAGAGCCGGGCGACAAAATAATTCCTAGGATCTGGTAATTTATGAGTTTGTCATGTTGAAGTCTAAATAAAAACCACCCCCTCCAAAACAAATTCTATGTGATTTCTAATTAAAAGCAATCCATTAAAATCCATTTTTCCAGGAACATCAGAATTAAAAAAACAAAAGCTTAATTTATGGATGACTCACAAATTTTATGGTAAGATATTGCACTAAACCTTAATTTCAGAAGCAATGTATCACCCCTGCTGTTATACATTCATAGTTTTTGTGGCTGCTTTACTGAGATTTTCTCCCGTGGGAAAAAAACGCTGATCACATCAGGCCCTTTGTTGTTACGGGGGGGGGGGGGGGGGGATTTATTTAATTTAATTTTTTATTTGTTACATTTGAATCCCACATTTTCCCACCTCTTTGCAGGCTCAATGTGGCTTACATAGTATCGTTAACGGCGTTAGCCGATTCCGATATGAACAGATACAAGGTATGAACAGTTACAGGTAATATTATGGTAGAATGAAGTACATGTATGATAAATACAATTGGGGGGACTTAATTAGGGAGAGGAAGAGCTAGGATATGTCCATTACGGTCTTTGGTTACGTTGTGTCGCAGGTGCCAGGTTTTTTATGTTGGTTCGGTGGGGTATACCCTTCTGAACAGATATATATATATTCTATATATGGCACCTAGAAATTCCAGGCAGAAAATATTTCCACCTAAGTATATTCTATAAGCGGTGCCTAGATTTAGGGGCAGTATATAGAATACACTTAGTTGATATCTTAGAGGACCATAATCGAACGGGGCCGGCCATCTATAAGGGCGGCCATCTGTAACGCCGGCTCCGTCAAGCGGTGTACCTGACTGTATTATCGAAACAAGATGGCCGGCCATCTTTCATTTTGATAATACGGTCGGGGCCGGCCAAATCTCAACATTTGGCCTGCCTTTAGAGATCAACGGCGTTAGAGATGGCCGGCATTGGTTTTCGCCGATAATGGAAACCGATGCCGGTCATCTCAAACCCGGCCAAATCCAAGGCATTTGGTCATGGGAGGAGCCAGTATTTGTAGTGCACTGGTCCCCCTCAAATGCCAGAACACCAACTGGGCACCCTAGGGGGCATTGCAGTGCACTTTACAAATTGATCCCAGGTACCTAGCTCCCTTACCTTGTGTGCTGAGCCCCCCAAATCCCCCCCCCCAAAACCCACTACCCACAACTGTACACCACTACCATAGCCCTTAGGGATGAAGGGGGGCACCTACATGTGGGTACAGTGAGTTTGGGGGGGGGGGGGTTGGAGGGCTCACATTTATCACCACAAGTGTAACAGGTGGGGGGGATGGGCCTGGGTCCGCCTGCCTGAAGTGCACTGCAGTATCCACTAAAACTACTCCAAGGACCTGCATACTGCTGTCATGGAGCTGGGCATGACATTTGAGGCTGGCAAAAAAATGTTTTTTATATTTTTTTTTGGGTGGGAGGGGGTTGGTGACCACTGGGGGAGTAAAGGGAGGTCATCCCCCATTCCCTCCGGTGGTCATCTGGTCAGTTGGGGCACCTTTTAGAGGCTTGATCGTGAACAAAAAGGGACCAAGTAAAGTTGGCCAAATGCTCGTCAGGGCCGGCTTTCCTTTTTCCATTATTGACCAAAGCCGACCATCTCTTAACCATGCCCCTGTCCCGCCTTCGGTACACTGCCGACACGCCCCCTTGAACTTTCACCGGCTCTGAAATGGAAAACAGTTGAAACCGGCCAAAATCGGCTTTCGATTATACCGATTCGGCCGACTTTAGGAGAAGGCCGGCCATATCCCGATTTGTGTTGGAAGATGGCTGGCCTTCTCGTTCGAAAATAAGCAGGATAGTGCCTAAAACTCCGCACCTCCATGTACACCAATGAAAATGTGGTATAAATCCAGGTGTGTAGATTAAGGTGCAGAGGGCCAGATTCTATAACAACACATGTAAATTTTGGAACACCCTTGAAATGCCTATTTGCCTGCCTATAGCTACGCCCCCTTTTGCCTACACGCATTAGAATTTAGGTGCAGTGTGTTACAGAATATGCTTAGGGAGTTGTGTGTGTAAATTCTAATTATTACCAATTAGTGCTTATTATTGCTTGTTAAGTGCTGTTAACAAGGCTGATTGACTTGTTAAGCCAATTAAGTTACACACGTTGTTACGGATTACACTTGGATTTTGGCGCAGATCTCTAGGTGCGCTATATAGAATCCGGGGGTAAGGGGCCTGGTGCTAAGCTGTGTATGCAGCCAATGCCTGTATGTATTGCTTAATAGATGTTAGAGCAGAACTGCGCTAATGGCCCCTTATACTAAAACCAGCCAGTACAGTAAAAACTGAGCGCTAGCTGTTTAGTGTAGGTAGCGATAGGTTGTGGGCAGATGACAACTAGTATGTGGGTTGCTATTGTTCACTAGCTGGCATGACTACCAACAGCATGGCTGCATTTAACAAGGGGTCATGTTAAATACAGCTGCATTACCAGTAATCCTTGTAGCATAGCCACTGTTAAGAGCAATGCTGGTGGTTCAACACCCTCCTGATCCCCCAGCCCTTCCCCCTTCCAATCTCCCCGGCACTTTCTCCATTTCCAATCCCCCTGATCAGTACCTTCCACAATGCAGCTCCCCCAGTCTCAACCCCTTACCCAAACAACCCCCCTGGGGGTTTATCTGGTAGTCCAGCCGCATGGGCCAGAATAGACTTCCTTAGTTCCTGCCCCATCTGGCTCTAAGTTTCATAATGGTACCAATGACCCCCTAGGAGTAGCCTTAGGGGTCATCCTACTATATAAGAGCAATAGCTTCTTCTGTGGACAGATGACCCCTAGCTGGCGAACCATGAGATTACTGCTTAGGGGTCATTGAGGCCATCTTGAAACCTGGAGTCAAATGGGGCAGCAGTGGAGAGGGACTGTGTCCTCCCTGTGCTACTCAATCCCCCATATGTGTCTTAGGGAGTTCAGGGGTAGGGATTGGCTGTGCTATGGAGGGGTGTGTGTGTGTGTAGGGGGTGGGGGGCAGGGCCGCCAAGAGGCTGGGCTGGGCCCCTGCCCCCGCCACCGCCCCCCCCCCGAGGTCGTCGTCGTCGTCGCCACCCACCCCCCTCTGTCCACCACCATGCCGGGCCCCCCTGAATTCAAATCATAGCGCCTCACCTCAACCTTGCTCCATTTGAAAGAAGCGCAGCAGCGGCAGTCTGCCGATCGCCTCCTTTCGGGCCTTCCCTCCCTGTGTCTCGCCCTCGTCTGACGTAACTTGAGTGAGGGCGGGACACAGGGAGGGAAGGCCCGGAGCAAGGTCGAGGTGAGGCGCTATGATTTGAATTCAGGGGAGCCCGGCCCGGTGGTGGATGGAGGGGGGCGGGTGGAGGGGACTGACGCACCAGGCCCTGCTTGGAGGCCGGGCCTGGGGAATTTTGTCCCCCCTGCCCCCCTCTCTGCGGCCCTGGGGGGGGGGGGGATGTTCAGGGGGGTTATGTTTAGGGGATCTGCATTGTGTGGGTAGGTCCAGTGGGAGTACTGATTACTAGGGATTAGGACGGGGAGGAAGTGCAAGGGGGAAGGGGGGGCATGTGCTGAGGGGAATGGAATGGTTGAAATGTCACAGGGGAGGGATTGGAAGGGGAAAATTGATGGGGGTGATTTGGGGGAGGAAGTGATGGGGTGAATTAGGAGTGGGAAAGTGCCAGGGGAGATCTGGGGGTGAGGGTGCAGAACCATAGCCATGATTCTCCCCTTTCTTTTTACTTTGGGAAGCACTGGGGCCCGTTTTCCATTCCTTGGTGGCAGTGCAGGTGCACCTATGCTATCTGCTGTGACATGTGATAGGTGGCTGCCTTGTGCATTAAATGCAGAGCAGTTGCTGGGCACACCCTTTGCATTTACTGCGGTGTTTTGCAATTAAGATGCGGTTAAGTGCAAAAACTTAGTAAAAGGGCTCCTAAAGTATATTTTTGGTGGGATGAGGAAAGTGTTCTAAGTTCACCAAAATAAGGGGCCCTTTTACTAAAATACGCAAAAAAAGTGTCCAGTGCTATCCTCAGTGCGGGTCTTTCCCATTTGCTGAGGGCACTTTTAGCAAGGCAGTAAAATAGTCCCATTTTCTATTTTACCTATTAATGGCCATGTGCTAATTTCCCCATTAGCCCATAAGCACCGCCATACTGGGAAAAGACCAAAGGTCCATCAAGCCCTGTATCCTGTCTCCGACAGACCGAAAATGGACGCGCGCCAAGTTTGATTTCGCCACACGTCCATTTTCGGGAGAAATTTTTAAAAAGGCCCTTTTTACAGGTGCGCTGAAAAATGGATCTGCGCATGCCCAAAACACGCGCCTACACTAGCGCAGCCCATTTTCAGCGCATGTTAGTAAGAGAACCCCTAAATTAAAAAGTACTTTTAAGCACACGGGAAACGCACGTCAATCCCGAAAGTACAATAGGACGCCTGAGCGTGCCCCCGCGGAAGTGCTTTTTAACCTGTGGTAAGCATGCATTAGTGCTTACTGCAAATAGTAAAAAGATCCCTTACTGTGACGTTTATTTCAATTCAAGTTAAGGTTCCTTTTCTCTTGTGCTTTTGGTCGATCTGTTATGTTATATCATTCAAAGAATGTCACACTTTTCATAAAATAAAATGGACTTGGGGATTAAAGCTGTGGATTTTACTTCTGCCACAAATCAACATCTTTTTTTACACTTCTGATAGGAAAAGATGAAGAATTATCCCTTCGTACTGTTTTTATTTCAAAAGCACATAAAAATCAGAAGCCAAGCATTGAAGTACGAGTCGTGGCCTGATGTAAAAATATTTTGTGGAAAAAAAAAAGGTTTACGTGCAAAGACCGATAGGCCCTTTGGAATCCTTTTACTAAGGTGTGCCGAAAAATGACCTGCGCTGTTGTAGGCGTGTGTATTGGTTGTGTGCAGGTCCATTTTTCAGCACGTCTGCAAAAAAGACCCTGTTTTTGGCCAAAAATGGACGTGCGGCAAAATAAAAATTGGCGCATGTCCATTTTGGGTCTGAGACCTTACCGCCATCCATTGACTTAGCGGTAAGGTCTCACGCGTTAACCGGGCGGTAATTGCCAGCGAGCATACAATGCTGATTACCGCCTGGCTAGCGCCACACGGTAAAAAATATTTTCTGCCACGTGTATTGAGTAAAAAATGGAATTACCGCCTAGGGCATATGGTAGCTGGATGTATATATGTGTCTGGTGCAGTGCAAGCCACCCATCCAAAGCGCCTATAAACAATTATTTTAAATGTTTGTTTAATAAGTGATTTCCTTCAATGTGTCATAAGTATAGGGTTAGTGGAAAAGGCTCAGATTCAAGAGGAAACTAAAAACTTCAAACAAGACATTCCAATATGATAATAGTACATAAAAAACAGTTATACGTCATATTTTGTGTTTCCCAAACGTAATATAATGATTATAATTTTGCATTAAAAATGCCAAAGAGCATCTGGGAATACTGAACGTGTTCTATTCCAGGAGACCTTACCACTGGGTCAATAGCTGGCGGTCTCAGACCCAAAATCGACGTGCAGCAATTTTCATTTTGCTGCATGTCCATTTTCGGCAAAAATGTAAAAAAGACGTTTTTTACATGTGCACTGAAAAATGATTCTGCACGCGCCCAAAACATGGGTCTACACTACCGCAGGCCATTTTTCAGCGCATCTTTGTAAAAGGGCCCCTAATCTGGCAAAGCTAGGAATGCTATTTATGCGGACCTACATGGGGGCACCAACTGAATATTGCTGTCACCCATATAACAATCAGTTCCTCCCCGACTCCTCCCTGTAATGCCTCTCTCCTGTCAGAATTGCTGATTAGTGCCAATATTCAGTGGCACTGCCCGGACAATTAAATGCCACAGAATATCAGCGGCTAGAGCCTCTTCTACCAAAGTGCTTCAATCACTTTGAACATCAGGTCCCTGGTATTTGTTTCATTACCTCTTCCCTGCCTCCCACATATGGATTTGATCTCTTCTCTGGGCTGTGTTTACGGTCTGCACCAAGGAACGATTTTCTGAACTGTTGTCTCCTATCACTCACTGCAGTCAGCTCTCAAAGCAGAAGCAGGGACTTGTAAAGTGCTGCTTTGGCATTAGGGAAGGAAGGGTGGTACAGCACGCAGAGCAGTTACTGCTGTTCAGAAACAGGGAACAAGGAGGTCTTCCTTTTTGCAAACTAGGCAGCAAGGATCCTTCCAGAAGGCGGGTTGAGTGACATATTTCTTGGAGTTACAATAGACCGAAATCTTACACTTGAAAGCCACGTGAAGATTACAACAAAGAAAATGTTCCATTCAATGTGGAAACTTAAAAGAATAAAACCTTTCTTCCCAAGAGAAATATTTTGTAGTCTGGTACAATCAATGGTGCTAAGCCATCTAGACTACTGCAATGCACTTTACGCTGGTTGTAAAGAACTAATCATCAAGAAACTTCAAACAGCCCAAAATACTGCAGCCAGACTCATATTCGGCAAAGCTAAATACGAAAGTGCCAAACCCCCTAAGAGAGAAACTGCATTGGCTCCCACTTAAGGAACGTATTACGTTCAAGATCTGTACCCTGGTTCATAAAATCAATTACGGAGATGCCCCGGATTACATGTTAGACCTCATAGACCTACCACCCAGCACGTACATTCCTGAACCTTCACTTCCCCAGCTGCAAAGAACTAAAATATAAATTAACACATGCGTCCAGCTTCTCCTATATAGGCACGCAGCTATGGAATGCATTACCACTTGAAGTGAAAAAAAATGGGCGACTTAACCAACTTTCGGAAATTACTGAAGACTTACCCTTTCAACAAGGCACACCGCATCGACCCATCTTTTGAACTTTAACGTACTAGATGAACTGTAACGCATTACCACTGTATCTATTATTCAAAATTTGATCTCTCTAGCTTAATTTTACTTTATCACTTTATGTTCTTTATGTAATACCACTTGTATCTTTCTTTCTGGAGTGGCGATTGCCATGAAGGATCAATGTAAGCCACATTGAGCCTGCAAATAGGTGGGAAAATGTGGGATACAAATGCAACAAATAAATAAATAAATAAATAAATATTTGACATAGTCTGACACTTGCTTATAGCATCCTATGGGCCCTGTTTACTAAGCTGCTTTAAGGGTGCGCTAGCATTTTTAGTGCGCGCTAATGATTAGCATGCGTTAAAGTCCCTATGTTTGTAACGTCCTATAGAACCTTAATTTCAATAAGGTGAGATTTATAATGAAAACAAAATCTACAACAAATTTGAACATTTGAAATAATTTTCTTTCTTTAGTATGTGTGCCCTTGATATGATAGCTTTTTTTTTTTTTTAAATTTGCAAATAAAAACCAAATATCTCCTATATGCTGGAGGAATTATAGATGCCCTTAAATTAAATCAGAATAGGAGTCTGTATTTCTCTCTCTTTAGATGCACACACGCAGTAAATACATAAATTATCTATCTATAGATATCTCCTTGGTTTTTTTGTCTGTGTTTTTGCATAAATGTGGTGCTTAGATTATGAAATTATCTCTTCACAGTAGAATCCTGTAAAAGGGCAACTATATGTAAATGGAGATATATAGACACTTTTGCAGCTAGGTATGAGTGCTTATTCCAGCCATACAGCCAGAGATACATATGTAACTTACAGTATTCTGTAAATTATGTGCATAAGTTTGAGTCTTGCCCAGGCTCCATCTATGTATACGTTTATCTGTAAAATCCACAGAATATATGTATGCATGAATTTACAGAATAGTGCTTAGGTGGATTTTGGCATTTATTTATTTATTAGGATTTCTTTTACAAGCACATGTGCATATAAACTGGTATTTTCATTTTTTATGAACATATTCAACATTTAAGGGTGAGCACCCACTTTATAGAATTACTCCCTAAGTAGGGAAGTTATGATATGTTATTATGATGTGGGCAGACTTATACGGTCTGTGCCAGAGCCGGTGGCGGGAGGCGGGGCTGGTGGTTGGGAGGCGGGCATAGTGCTGGGCAGACTTATACGGTCTGTGCCCTGAAGAGCACAGGTACAAATCAAAGTAGGGTATACACAAAAAGTAGCACATATGAGTTGTCTTGTTGGGCAGACTGGATGGACCATGCAGGTCTTTTTCTGCCATCATCTACTATGTTACTACTATTTTACCACAAGTCATGTTATTGTAGCCCAGGTCCCATTTTATTCCTATAATTATTGTAGTTCTTTTTCCTTTCCTTTATATAAATTTTGTTTAGAAAATTGTACACCGCCCTGTTCTGCATGCCAGTATGGTTGGTATAGAAAGTCAAAAATAAACTATAAACTATTCAGTGAGACCTGATTGCTAATAATTGGGGTTAACAGTAAAATAACCTGTCTTGGCAGTCACCCACACTGAAAACTCCCCCCCCCCCCCCCGTAATTAAAGAAAAAAGAAACGTCTCTAGGACAGAAATCGCTGCTATCTGTAATAGAAGTGAGTCAAGTAGAGGACAATCAAGTCATTATGACATCACTGATGAGGTTGGCTCTTAGACATTGGTGGAATGAGGCATTATGACATCACAATATCAGCTCTGCTTACCAGAAACTGAAACTTTTCACACTAAGGGGGGAAGTTATCAACGTGGGCTACTGTTAAGACAGGTTATTTTACCACAAGTCATGATATTTTAGCACAGGGTCCTGTTTCATTCAGTGAGACCCTGTGCTAAAATAACATGACTTGTGGTTAAAATATCCAAGCTTAACCCATGTTGATAATTTCCCTCATAAATGAAAGAAACCCAGTAATGAATTGGGCTTGAAGTAAGATGAACTTTCAAAAATCTTCATCTTCTGAGTAATAGACTATAAAATAGAGAGCATACAGTGATACCTTGGTTTTCGTCGATAATCCGTCCGAAAACAATCGGCGAAATCCGAAACTGACGAAAACCGAGGCAATCATCGGGGGAAGGCTCAAACCCTTCAAAATCTCTCTCATGCACACATCCCGGGCAAAAACAACGCCACACTGAGCAGGAGAACGCGTGGGTCGCCCTTTGTTTTGGCAAAATTAGCAGCGAGGTCACGTAGGCACGGCGACGAAATCCGAGACAAATTTTTCGCGAAACAAATCGGCGAAATCCGAAACCGACGATAACCGAAGTCAACGAAAACCGAGGTATTACTGTAGTAATGATTTAGGGGTCCTGATACTAAGCTGCATTGGTAAGCCCCTGCGTATATGGAGGCCCTTGTCAGCTTACCACCTCGAAACTCTCACAGATCAGCTCGCTTGTACCTAAATTTGCATTACCCAATCTACAGTGGCCTCAAGTATAAAACCGCATACGCCTCCACTTTTTCCTATATTAGCGCACAACTGTGGAATGGTCTACTTAAATTTGTGAAAGTTATCCCTGATCATCCCACCTTCACAAGATACCTTAAGACCTACTTAGTCGGAAAGGCTTACGCTCTTGACCCGCCCCGCACTGCAACCTATTGAATTCTATTTGCTATCCATATTTTCTCACCTCTGCTATTTACTCACATGTCCCTTTCCCTACAATGCTGTTGACTGTTGAAGATTTGATGTATGCTTTTGTAAATTACTGTAAGCCACATTGGGCGGGAAAATGTGGGATATAAATGCTGTAAATAAATAAATAAATAAATAAATAAATAAATAAATAAATGGGATTGGCATGGCTAAGCCCATTTCTAGAGTGGCTGTATTTTCCATTTGCTGAATATCTGGCTGCGTGCTAATGTTAACATTAGTGCGCAGCCAATTAAAAAAAATGTACATGGGAGCACTTACCACCTCCTTTTTTAGGAGATCGGTTAGGCATCTACATTATGGATAACTAACCAGTTAGTGCACTGGTGATGTCAGCGTGCTATCTGAATACTGCTTCCGTACCCAGTCTCTGCTCCTGATATACCTCCTCAACCCCCCCCCCCCCCCCACATTGAATAAAATACCACATGCTTAGTGTGCGCAGATGAGAAAACTAACACAGAATGTTTTAGTGTGTCCTGTGTTAGACCATTTTCCCGTGTTAAGCACTCGTTAGCACTTAACACAGCTTAGTAAAAAGGTCCCTTTGTTTAACTATCAATTTTTTTTCTTACTATTGCTTTTTGTCTGCTTAATTTCTATGTAAAATGACTCATGCAGAAGCACCAGGCATAATCTTATTTTTAATTAAGTGATTATGAAGCTCGAGAACAATAATCTGCAAAAATTTGAAATCATAAAATAAAAAGACCATAACCACTTCAAAATATTTGATACAAAGCCTCTGTTATTAGCCGTTTATTATCAGCCATGTCCTGGTTCTTACAAAAAAAGCAAAACATTAGTTCACATGAAATTGCCCATCTTGTTAGCTGTTCCATCCCTCTGCTTGGCTTCGCTCCCAAAATATTCTCACTGTTGTGTTACTTTGCTTTTTGTCCTTCAAAGGCCTTTTTTTTTTTTTCGTTTCTGGGAACGTGGAACAAATTGTTAACACTCAAGCTGGCACCAAGCCACCTTCCTCTGAGAATTAACTTGTACATTGTCTATTTATCATAGCAACCATGCTTATGTGTTTCGACTGTTCATATTTGATGAGTCTCCTTTCTGCTGTGGTTTGCGGTGATCCCCGAATTTCAAAATGAATTCTAATCCTATGATATCTTTCAAACTTTGGAGAATGACGTGTTCTAGTAGCCATATTTAGTCCTGGAGATATTGGATAGCTTTTAATTATGTTAGTGGTCCTTTTACTAATGTGCGCTGAAAAATGGCCTGTGTTGTTGTAGGCGCATGTATTGGATGCGCGCAGGTCTATTTTTCAGCGTGCCTGCCAAAAAAGGCCTTTTTTATTGACCAAAAATGGACGTGCAGCAAAATAAAAATTGGCACGTGTTCATTTTGGGCCTGAGACCTTACTGCCACTCGTTGACTTAGTGGTAAGGTCTCACGCGTTAACAGGGTGGTAATCTTCAGCGTGCGTACACTGCCGATTAGCACCACCTGGTAGAAAGTAAAAAATATTTTCTGCCGGAAATATTGGACATGCGCAAAAAATGGTATCACTGCCCGGGGCACGCGGTAGCTGGATGGTAGTTCCAAATTGACGCACGTTGGACTTGTATAGGCGACTACATGCCTTAGTAAAAGGACCCCATAGCTTGTTATAACTCATTAGAGTTGAGCATTAGGCCGGTGTTCTGTGCTGTTCCAATGGTATTTTTACGGGGCTATTCAGAACAGTGCCAGAGTTTTGAGCATTGGGGTCTTAGTGCATGACCTGAAAAAAACAAAAGGGAAATTATCCTAACAAAAAGAATCGCTAAATTTGCAGTTAGCGCATGGGAAGTTCCTGTATTAAGCTGTGTTACCTGCTAATTTTAGCACATTTTAGTAAAAGGGCCCTATGTTCTTTACTCCGCGCCTCTTTTCTCTCCCACCCCTTACTGGGTTGAATGACTATCCTGCTTATTATCCTGCGTCCTTCTCCCAAGGTCGATCAAATCGGCATAATCGAAAGCCGATTTTGGGCATCCTTAACTGCTTTCTGTTGCGGGGATGTCCAGAGGTCCTGGGGGTATATCGGCAACGTACCGAAGGCCGGACAGGGGCGTAGTTAAGAGATGGGCGTCCTTGGCCGATAATGGAAAAAAGAAGGGAGTCCCTGACGAACACTTGGCCGACTTTACTTGGGCCATTTGTTTTCACGACCAAGCCTCAAAAAGGTGCCCGAACTGACCACCGGAGGGAATCGGGGATCACCTCCCCTGACTCCCCCAGTTGTCACTAACCCTCTCCCACCTTAAAAAAAACAACTTTAAAAACTTTTTTTGCCAGCCTCTAAGCCAACCTCAAATGCCATACTCAGGTCCATCACGGCAGTATACAGGTACCTGGAGCAGTTGTAGTGGGTGCAGTGTACTCCAGGTAGGCGGACCCAGGCCCATCCCCCCCCCCTACCTGTTACACTTGTGGTGGTAAATGTGAGCCCTCCAAAACCGACCACAAACCCACTGTACCCACATCTAGATGCCTCCCTTCATCCCTAAGGGCTATGGTAGTGGTGTAAAGTTGTGGGGAGTGGATTTTGGGGGGGTTGGGGGGGCTCAGCACACAAGGTAAGGGAGCTATGCACCTGGGAGCAATTTTTGAAGTCCACTGCAGTGCCCCCTAGGGTGCCCTGTTGGTGTCCTGGCATGTGAGGGGGACCAGTGCACTACGAATGTTGGCTCCTCCCATGACCAAATAGCTTGGATTTGGTCGTTTTTGAGATGGGTGTCCTCAGTTTCCATTATCGGCGAAAACTGAGGTCGCCCATCTCTAAGGTTGGCGATCTCAACTTTTAGGTCGACCATCATCTCTAAGGTCGACCTAAATGTTGAGATTTGGGCATCTCCAACTGTATTATCGAAACGAAAGATGGACGCCCATCTTGTTTTGATGATACGGGTTGCCCCGCCCCTTCGCCGGGATGTCCTTAGAGATGGGCGCCCCCGTTCGATTATGCCCCCATATGAGGCCAAAAGGGGACCAATCCCTCACCCACTTTGCTCACTTTGCCGTTTCCATTCAATTCTGTAAAAAGAAAAGCTTGGGAATAGGCACTTTTCAGAAATGATTTCCAGAAAGGTAAAAATCCAGTTTTGTTTTTGATATGAATACTTTTAGTATTTGACAACAACATTTGCTTGAGCTAGTTTTTTTTTTTTTTACAAATGTGATAAATATTCCTTGAATTCAATCTATAGATTGCAGTTTTCAAACCATTTAATCAGATAAATTGGCATGTCTGAAAACTGCCTTCCTTTGCTAGCTTAAAAGTTCACACAGGTTAATAAGAGATTTTGCCCGGCTGCTAGTTCAGATCGATTTTCAGTTCTCTGCTTATTTTACCTAAGGAGCCGTTTTACTAAGCTGCGTAAGCGTCTATGCACGCCCAATGCGTGCCAAAATGGAGTTACCGCATGGCTGTGTGGCTCTTGTGGTAATTTCATTTTTGCCATGCGTCCAATACGCACGGCCAAAAAATATTTTTTATTTTCTGCCGCATGTATTGGACAGGCGTCAAGTGGCATTTGGCGGGCATAGGTCATTACTGCCCCGTTACCATGTAAGACTTTACTGCTAGGTCAATGGCTGGTGGTTTGATCTCAGACCCAAAATGGACGCACGGCAATTTTCATTTTGCCGCACGTCCATTTGCGGCAAAAATAAAAAAAGATCTTTTTAATAGGTGAGCTGAAAAATGATTCTGTGCGCACCCAAAACACACGCCTACGCTACCACAGGCCATTTTTCAGTGCACCTTAGTAAAAGGACCCCTACGTTTGCTGGGTCTCCCACACAGATAACAAATGAAACGTATGTTCACCATGGGTGCCATTTGGCTGTTTTGTTTTGTGGAGAGGCAAAGGGTAGTGTATCCAAATTGGGGGATGCACTTGCATAGTCATTTGAATACATTTATCTAATATATATTCATTACGGTTATCCCCAAAGCAGCCTCCTTTTGAAGTTTGTAAGGTATAATTGACGAGCAACTTGTGAAGGTGTGCTCGGAAATTCTTGACGCCCTGCAGAATTGTAAATGTTTCTGTATCTTTCTGACACATTTTCATGGTTTCAAATTGCATTTCTTGGTACTGTGCTTGAGGATATTCTATTTCTCACCCACATAGCACAAAATAGTCAACAATTCTGTTATTAGTGCAATTCAAGTGTTTTTCTCTGTTACTTCAACGTTTGGCTTTCTTGCATTAAGCTTTTTATGGGTACTTTGGTGTTATCCTATATACCGTGTTTCCCCGAAAATAAGACGCTGTCTTATATTAATTTTTTCCCCCAAAAATGCGCTAGGTCTTATTTTCAGGGGCTGTCTTATTTTTCGGGGAAATCGGGGTTGGCCCACCCGCCCTCCGTCGCTCCCGGAACTAACCTTAAATGCCTCCTTTCACCTTCGCAGCAAGCAGCAGCAGGGCAGGCCACTCCTTCCCTCCGTGTCCCGCCCTCGCCTGACGTAACGTCCGCGAGGGCGGGGCACGGAAGGAAGGAGAGGTCTGCCCTACTGCTGCTTGCTGCGAAGGTGAAAGGAGGCGTTTAAGGTTAGTTCCGGGAGCGACGGAGGGTGGGTGGAAGGGGGGCCGGCGACCTCGGGTGGGGGGGGGTGGCCTTGTCCGGCTCTCGGCAGCCCTGCTTTCAAACAAAAATTTGCTAGGTCTTACTTTCAGGGGAGGCCTTATATCTACCAATTCAGGAAAACCTCTACTAGGTCTTATTTTCGGGGGATGTCTTACTTTCGGGGAAACAGGGTAATAATTTGGACCTCAGCACTTCCGTCTGGCTGCCTGTGTTCGTAACCAAGTTCCTATTGGTCCGCCCTGGGGATGACGTCACAGGGTGGACCAAAGGGAAGTGAGAGGGAAGGGAACCTAGCAGCAGGCACCGGAGGTGAGTAAACAATTGCCCCCCTCCCTCCCCCCTGTCATCCCTTTCGAGTTGCAGGACGCCCCCCTCCCTCCCTCCTTCCACTCCCCTCCAAGTTCCACGCCCCCCTCTCCTCCCAGTTCAACGCCCCCCTGCCTCCCTCCCTCGAAGTGCAAGCAGGACCTGTCCTCCAGCAGCCCGTCGCCTTCCCGCATTAAGCTTTTTATGGGTAGGAATGGGAATATCTCAGGTGATCACAAATTCTTCATTTCTTATAATTCTGTCAGGGCAATAATCCTAATCTTTTTCTGGTATCACGATGCTTTACTGTTTATGCCATCTTGATACAGGCATAAATAAAGAAATAGGCGTCAACTTTTCAAAATTATTGGGGGTGCTAAACCCAATGAATATTACTCTATCCTTGGACAATCGAAGAGTTTGATCAATATTGGGGGTGCTCAAGCACCCACAGAGCTGGCTCCTATGGTGGCGGTAATGAAGTATCATTGACTCTGGAAGCATCCAGGGCCTGCCCAAGAGCTGCTGCTAAATGCTGATAGGACTCAAGCACTGTTAGTTCAGAAATTGCTTTTACAAAAACCTTTTGAATGCCCTTTTCTGCTTTTGACAAGGTAGAGATGAAAATATTTGCCACTCCAATATATCCAAAGATATCCTCCAACAATAGATGCAGAACAGAAGCAGCAGAAACAGATTTTCTTTTTCTTATAATTCCTAGCCTAAAGAAATAATGTTGATATCACCTTGGTAACAGCAGCACAAACTCCTACCACATGTGACATAAAATGCAACCCTACAAAGAGTGAAACCTTCGTACCATAACAGCACTAACTTTGTGGGCTCAAACAAAATCTCATTGCCGAAAACTTCGTTCTCATGTGGCTGTTCCGACTGGGATTGTAAAAGCTAATTGAACAAGCTTGTAATAGTTTGAGTACATCATTGAAGTCCCTTCTTGAAGGCTTTTGAAAAAAGCATTTCAAATGCAATATTATACCAGACCTTAGGCAAATGTTGGATCCTTCATATCTACTGGACCTTATAGAATCTCCTGGATCAGTTTTTTTTTCTTCATTTTGACCACACAGACTAATTATTTGTGCTGACTCTTTGGATAGCCCCATCAGCAGGTTTAAAAATCCACAAACTGATAAAAATCCATGGGAAAAACAGGATCCAGCAGAGACATGGAAGTTCTATATTGCAAGTAAATATGCTGAATTTAAATAGGCTGCTCAGAAGACGTTCGAGGTTTTTTAACTACTTTTAAACAAGGCGAGTCTCCACAGGACTGGGTGAAAATGGATCTGACAGAGATATGCAGGTTCAATGTTGCAAAAAATATTTTCTATTTATAAGGATCCGGAGGAGATGCTCTGAAAATATTAGGTGCTCGGATACCGGGTTAGGCATGTATTCTGTAAAGGAACCTTGGTACCTAGGTTTCATTGTAGACTAGATTCCCTACTGCACGGCCTTGGGGTGCCTCAATGGAGATGCTCAGTTATAGATTACTACCATAGAATATAACTGTGTAACAGGGTAAGAAGGTGCCTACTTTGGTGCTATCCTATATAATAATTTGAACCTCTGCACTTCCATCTGGCTGCCTGGGTTTGTAACCGAGTTCCTATTGGTCTGCCCTGGGGATGACGTCACAGGGCGGACCAAAGGGAAGTGAGAGGGAAGGGAACCCAGCAGCAGGCACCGGAGGTGAGTAAACAATTGCCCCCCTCCCTCCCCCTGTCGTCCCTTTCAAGTAGCAGGACGCCCCCCCTCCCTCCCTCTTTCCACTCCCCTCCAAGTTCCACGTCCCCCTCTCCTCCCAGTTCAACGCCCCCCACCTCCCTCCCTCGAAGTGCAAGCAGGACCTGTCCTCTAGCAGCCCGTCGCCTTCCTGCGTGCCGGCTCTAATTTAAAAATTGTTACCTCGGGGTCCGGCTTCAGCATTGAAGGCGAGCTGCGCTTCACACTGCCTTCCCATCTATCTAAGCTGTGCCTCTGGTCCCACACTTCCGGAAACAGGAAATGAGGGCGGGACCAAAGGCAGAGCTCAGACAGATGGGAAGGCAGTCTGTAGCACCGCTCACCTTCAATGCTGATGCTGGACACTGAGGTAACAATTTTTAAATTAGAGCTGGCACGCAGGAAGGCAAGGGGCTGCCAGAGGACAGGCCCTGGTTGCACTTTGAAGGAGGGAGGCATGGGGGCGTTGAACTCGGAGGAGAGGGGGGTGTGGAACTCGGAGGGGAGTGGAGGGAGGGGGGCATCCTGCAACTGGAAGGGGAGGGGGGCATCCTGCAACTGGAATGGGAGAGGGCGGCGTCTTGCAGCTGGAAGGGGAGGGGGGGTCCTGGAACTGGAAGGGGAGGGGGCCTGGAACTCGGAGGAGACGGAGGGAGGGAGGGGGGCTGGAACTCGGACGACAGAGAGGGATGGAGGGAGGGGGGGCTGGAACTCGGATGACAGAGAGGGATAGAGGGAGGGAGGGAGGGGGGCTGGAACTCGGACGACAGAGAGGGACAGAGGGAGGGAGGGGGGCATGGAACCTTGCTAGCGCCAGTTTCATTCCTCTACGAAACGGGCCTCTTTTACTAGTTAATATATAGAAAACTAGGCTCCTACTTCTCTTTATAAAATGCTACTGTATAGGGCAGGTGCAGACTTTTACACCAGCCGTAGGGCAAATGTAAATGTCCATATTCCACTCTAAATGGTACACTTGTGCGAGCACCCCAAAACCCATACAATACCTACTGAAGCCCCATATGGGTGGCACCTGCAGGCATAAGAGTTATTGTAGGGGTGTACAGTTGGGTACAGGACATATTTTGCTATTCCTGGAGGACTCATCATACAATAAAGAGGGTTATGATGTGGTGTGTACCCAGGACGTTTTATGTGAAATTCACTGCAGTGCCCCCTAGGCTACCCCACTGCTCTGCTGGGATGTCTGTGTGGCCAGTCTAGTAAGACTGCTGGCCCCCAAACATCCCAATGGCTTGTTTTTGTGCATTTTTCAGACACACTGAGCACAAAAACATCTAAGATAGGGCGATTTTCAAACCAAAAAGATAGATGCTTTTCTGATTTGAAAATGTCTATGTTTGGCACTGGATTTGTGGACTTTTTTTTTTTTTTGCAAAACATCCAAAATCAGATTCGGATATCATATCGAAAATACCCCTCCACATGTACTGCTTTTTCTGGACCCGTTAGCAAGACGGTTTATAACAACACAAACATGGAAAGGAAAGCCATATAAACTAGGAAAAGAGGAAATTCAGAAAGTAAGAAAGCCTATTCTCTTAGATATCATATACAGAGTTATAAAGTTAATTATGTACAAGCTTGGTCCTGGCAGCCCAACTCAACGCTCTGTTGGAGATAGGGTCAAAGGCTTTGGTGAATCACAGTGCATTTCTTCCTTTATGCTGTTGCTTCTGTATTCTGCTTTGCCAGCTGCCTCTTCCCTCTAAAGTCAGAGCCAAGTGGAGATGCATCATCTCCAGGGTTGCCAGCTGGGAAAAATTTTCCCAGCCCAAAACGAGCCGTAAAAGCCGCCCAAAAACCACCCGTAGCCAATCCCCGTCTCCCGCGTCACCGAACCCCGCCCCCGCGTCACTAACCCTGCCCCCGCATCACCTAACCCCACCCCACGTCACTAACCCCGCCTCCGTCACTAGACCTGCCCCCTACGTCATCCCTGACGTCAACCCCGCCCCTGAAAGGCTTCTATTGGTCCAATTTGGACCAAACGAAGCCCCGGAAAAGCTTCTATTGGACCAAATTGGACCAATAGAAGCCCCGGAAAAAACCACCGAACTCGCACAGCTGCGACGGGAAAACCGCCCAAAAAACCGCATCTCGCGGCCGGCGAAATTTTCCTGCCGCGGCAGTAAAACCGCCCACCTGGCAACAATGATCATCTCCTAAGATGTATTCATCTCATACAGCCCAAGCTGAGAGGGAAATAACAGCCAGCAGAGGAGGATGTAGCACCAGCAGCAGGAGGAGGAGGAGGAAAGAAGTGCTGTTTGACAGCGCCTCCTATTGTCTGGAGTGTATAGTGCAGGGTGTGGAGAAGAGAGTTATTGTTGATGGCTGTGGGATATTCTCTCCCTTCTTCCCAGTATACCAGCTGTTCCAGAAGGCAGCTTTCCCCTTCAACAATTACTACTACTAATAATTTCTATAGCACTACTAGATGTATGCAGTACTGTACACATTATATGCAGGTACTTTCTCTGTCCCTAGAGGGCTCACAACCTAGGTTTTTGTACCTGGGGCAATGGAGGGTTGGGTGACTTGCCCAAGGTCACAAAGAGCTGCAGTGGGAATAGAACCCAGGTTGCCAGGATCAAAGCCCGCTGCACTAACCATTAGGCCACTCATCCTTCCCAGACCACTCCGCCTGTTGTCCTTGGCCGCAGTGTGGGTCTAGGTTCCTTGTGCTGTCATCACAATTTTGTTTTCTTTTCCTTCCTGCAATGGTTTTTTGCCCCCTGCACCCCCAAATTTGGGTACTCTAGCCAATCTCCCACTAGCTGCTATTCAGCCCATAGTGGTCAGCATTTTGGACAGCTCTGACAGCTGCAGGCAGAATTAGACTTTCATATTCAGTGCTGGCAACTATCTGGGTGTTTGGCAGCAGTAGAAAGTCATTCAGGTTGGCTGATATTTAGTGCTGTAACTGGATAGTTAACCAGGCATAGTTAGAACTGCATTATATATGGTCCAACATGTTAGCTATCTGGGCATTGAATATCTGCGGTGCATGGATAATATCCAGGTCCGTCTGCCTCCGCCTCCAGATTGCCCCAATATTAGTACTGAGGCAGCCAGGACTCATAGTCAGTGGCACTGCCTAGTCAAGGGCTGCTGAATAGCGGAATTAGAAAAAGTTCAAAGAACAGCGACCAAAATGATAAAGGGGATGGAAATCCTCCCATATGAGGAAAGGCTGAAGAGGTTAGGGCTCTTCAGCTTGGAAAAGAGACAGCCGAGGGGAGATATGATTAAGGTCTTCAAAATCCTGAGTGGTGTAGAACGAGTACAAGTAAATCGATTTTTTACTCGTTCCAAAAGTACAAAGACTAGGGGACACTTGAGGAAGTTACATGGAAATACTTTTAAGACAAATAGAAGGACATATTATTTTCACTCAATGAATAGTTAAGCTCTGGAACTCTTTGCCGGAGGAGGTAGTAACGATGGTTAGCATATCTGGGTTTAAAAAGGGTTTGGACAAACTCCTGGAGGAAAAGTCCACAGTCTGCTATTGAGACAGACATGAGAAGCAACTGCTTGCCCTGGGATTTGTAGTATGGAGTGTTGCCACGATTTGGGTTTCTGCCAGGTACTTGCAACCTGGCTTGGCCACTGTTTGGAAAACAGGATGCTGGGCTGGATAGACTGTTGGTCTGACCCAGTATGGTTACTCTTATGTTCTTATGGTCTAATATTAGCAGTTGGGCTGGCCAATTCCACCAGGGAAGAGCCTTTCCTGTCCAGTTAAGGGATTAAGTTATCAATGTGGACTACTGTTAAGAAGTATTATTTTACCACTAACTTGTACTATTTTAGCACAGATCCCAGTTTATGTAATGAGACTTAGTTACAAATAGAGTTAGACCTAGTTACTAATGGAGCTTGCTCCAAGGAAAAGGATCAGTGGTGTACTGCAGGGATCAGCCCTTAGGCCAGCTCTGTCTTAAAACATTTAGAGACAGGCTCATGAACCTCAACATGTAAACACTGGAAGAGAGGCAGGAGACAGGGGATATAATAGAGATGTTTAAATACCTCAATGGCATTAATGTTCAGGAGGTGAACCTTATACAAATGAAGGAAAACTCTGGAAATGAGAAGGCATAGGATGAAGTTAAGAGGAAATAGGCTTAGGAGGAATCTAAGAAAATACTGTTTCATGGAAATTGTGGTGGATGCGTGGAATGGCCTCCCGGTGGAGATAGCGGAGACAAGGACTGTGTCAGGATTTAAGAAAGTATGGGACAGGCACTTGGCATCTCTTAGGAAAAGGAGGAGTTAGTGGTTACTGAGGATGGGCAGACTGGATGGGCCATTTGGCCCTTATCTGCCATCATGTTTCTAATAACTGGGATTAAGAGTAAAATAACACCTCAACATTAGCCCACGTTGATAACTTCCTCCTTTAATTAAAGGAAAAAGAAATGTCTCTAGAATGGAAATCAGTGCTCTATGTAATAAAAGTGAGCCAAGTATAGGACAATCAGGCCATTGTGACATCACTGATGAGGTTGGCTCTTAGGCATTGGTGGAATGAGGCATTATGACATCACAATATCAACTCTGGTTGCCAGAGACTGAAACTCTTCACATTAATTGGAGGAAATTATCAATGTGGGCTACTGTTAAGACATGTTATATATTAGTACTAATTCATACTATCTTACACAGGTTCCATTTCATGCTATGAGGCCTAGTTACTAATAATGGTTTATGTTTTATGGTTTATTAAACTTGATATACCGCCCTTGTTGACAAAATATTATATTAACCTGGGTTAACAATTTAAATAACCTGTCTTCATGGTAGCTTAAGTTTTGATAATTCCCCTCCCCCCCCCCCCCCCCCCCCCCCCCCCCCCCCCCCCCGCTGGGGTTAAAAGTAAAATAACACATTTTAATGGTAGCTCACATTGACAACCCCTCCCCCCCCATTTAAAATATTGAGCCCTCACTGTTTAGGCCAGCCTAGCAACTCACAATGGGAATACTTCTCCTTACCTCCCTTGTCTGGCCCAACCATTGATTTTTTTTTGTTTCCCACTCATGGCAGGCTCAATGTGGCTTACATATTGTATACAGGTACTTATTTGTACCTGGGGCAATGGAGGGTTAAGTGACTTGCCCAGAGTCACAAGGAGCTGCCTGTGCCTGACGTGGGAATTGAACTCAGTTCCCCAGGACCAAAGTCCACCACTCTAACCACTAGGCCACTCCTCCACTGGGGTCAGCTGGGGTCTATAATCCGGGGCTTCCTCTGAAAACCAATATGTGTGCACACCACATCAGAAAACCAAAACATTGTTTTTCTGTGATAAGCAGGGTTTTTTTTTGAGGGGGTACTTGGGGGTACTGAGTACCGGCACCTTTTCCATTGTCTGCTAAAATTGACCCATGAACCCCAAGTTTTAATGAAAGAGTTCAGGCTCTACACACCAATTCTGCTTTGTCAAAGGTTCTGTGACTAGTTGCAGGGGGCCTGGCTATTGTGGGATGAGTCCCTCAGTGATCACCCCACCCCTGAAGGGCGGCCTAGCATTTGAGTACCACCACTTTTTTTGCTAGAAAAAGACGCACTGGTGATAAGTGAGAATAACCTTCCCCACCCCCACTCCCACCCCTATTCTTGGGTCTGACAACATGGCTATACCAGTGCGTATTTCCTAGTAAAAAAGGTGCCGGTACTCAAATGCTAGGCCACTCTTCAGGGGTGGGGTAATCACTGAGGGACCCACCCCACAATAGCCAGGTCCCCTGCAACCAATCACAGAATCTATGACAAGGCAGAATTGATGTGTAGAGCCTGAGCTCTTTCATTAAAACTTGGGGTCCATGGGTCAATTTTAGCAGACAACGGAAAAGGTGCCGGTACTCAGTACCCCCAAGTACCCCCTCAAAAAAAGCCCTGCGGCTATCACAGCATCAATGCTGTCAAATCAAGCCCAGCTATCCAGTAGGTACTAAACAGTACCGCCACTGAGCTACTGGACTGTCTGCTCCTCCTACTTGTCGCTGAATGAGCAATGCTGCTAATTAGGACTGACAATGATATCATCTAATATTGAACTTGTCCCTCAATTATGGTTATAAAATTGATCATATTTTTGCTGAACTCAGACATAGAGACAAAGCACAATCGTTGTTTTGAACATTTGGTTGAATGAAATATTTGATACCAATGATGCTTAGTAAAGCAGATAATTAATTTTTATCCTATACTGGCAGAAGGAGGAAGCACCTGCTCTATTTTTTTTTAATGATTCATGAGCAGGATGCTAAATGCTGTCATGATCAAGGGTGGCCTGCAATACCAAAGCACTACTTGTTTCTCTTAACATGTTGAAGACATAAGCTGACCAAAGCATTTACCCTGCTCATAGAGATATATGCCTAGCAAATTTCGATCTCTTTGCTGTTATAAAGAGGAACGCTTCATTCTTTACATGTTCACTATTATACAGGGCTTTTTTTTGAGGGGGTACTTGGGGGTACTGAGTACCGGCACCTTTTCCATTGTCTGCTAAAATTGACCCATGGACCCCAAGTTTTAACGAAAGAGCTCAGGCTCTACACACCAATTCTGCTTTGTCAAAGGTTCTGTAGGGGGCCTGGCTATTGTGGGTTGAGTCCCTCAGTGATCACCCCACCCCTGAAGGGTGGCCTAGCATTTGAGTACCCACACCTTTTTTGCTAGAAAAAATGCACTGCTATTACATGATCAGATCTATCCTTTTGAAGGTCAACCCCTACAGTATCTGGTCAGCAGTACAGCTATTTACACAAATTTGCTAAACCCCATAGACAGCTTTAACAAACATTTTGTGGAACCCTACAGACATATATCTCCTCAAAGTTTGAAAAAGATGTTCGTAATATTTTTATCAACGCTTATACCCTCAGGCCTTATTCTATAAAGGTTATGCTCCTAAAATGTATTCTAAATCTATGAGCGTAATAGTCCCTAAATTAGGTGCATAAATTTAGGAGCATAGATTATGCTTATAATTTAGGAGCGTAAATTTAGGAGCATAACCTTTACAGAATAAGACCCCCATTCTATAACTTGGTGGCTGCAATTATGCACCATGTACGTGCATAGTTTATAGAATAGTTAGCACTTATTTATTTGTTGCATTTGTACCCCACATTTTCCCACCTATTTGTAGGCTCAATGTGGCTTACATAGTACCGTCAAAGGCATTTGCCCAGTCGGTTGATAACAAACACAAGGTTGAATAGTGATTGAATGTCAGAGGCATGAATAATTGGCATTTACATAGGAAAGTGATAGCACCAAAGACACTTAGCATGTAACATGTGGTGGAGCATAGGCAGGCCATGGACCATTATAGAATACTACTGGTTGTGTATGTTGCATGGCACACATAGGCATGCCAACTTATGCCAGCCATTGACCTGTCATAAGAGGGCATGTCTACACTTTGGCATTAGTCAGGAGACCTGTGGACCTCAGAGTAATTGGACATTATCACAGCGTTTTGCACAACTGTTTCTTCAACGCTGGGTGATAGGTATTTGCCATATATTGATTTACAGTGGATATTCTGTGTTTTGCATCACAGGACCCCCGATAAAGGCTCCTTAGCTGAAACACAGCCCATCTAGCATCCATCTTTAAATAACACCACACGTCGCTTGGGTCTAGTTTGTTGTTTTGAGCATTTGTTAATAAAGTTTTCTCCTGGATCATCAGTTTGGTCTTTCCCACTCTTTTTGTGCTCTTCTGATTGGAACCTTGTGGGGCTGTTTTGGTTTTCTGTGCTGTGAGTCACGCCTAGATTTTGGCATGCCAGTGCGGTTTTCTGCTACTATTCTACTCCATCTCTACCTATTTTCAAATCTATGCTGAAAACCCATCTTTTCACTGCTGCGTTTGGCTCCTAGCCACTACTCATTTGCCCTCCCCTTGTTCCTTCCCTCCTTCTCACCCAGTACTTCCCTCACCCATAACTGTCTTGTCTGTCTGTATTACTTAGACTGTAAGCTCTATTAAGCAGGGACTGTCTCTTTGTGTGAGGTGTTCAGCGCTGCGTGTGTCTGGTAGCGCTATACAAATGCTAATACTAATATTCTATAATGGCTTAGATGCATCTAAGTGCCATTCTAGAAATGATGCTAAGCACACCCTCCCCCGTGGCATTGGCACCTAGTTATAGGTGAATTGCATCATAAACCTTCCATTTCTTTAGGTAATTATGTTTTAAATCTTGACCATACCTAGTAGAAACACATACACAATTGAATTGGCATAAATATGAAACTTACGGTCATGTCATAAGTACATAAGCACATAAGCATCGCCATGCTGGGACAGAGCAAGGGTCCATCGAGCCCAGTACCCTGTCACCAACAGCAGCCAAAAGAACAAGCAATTTGTCCCGCCCATCCTAGAACTACTGTATTATTCCCTCGTCCATTCA
Source organism: Microcaecilia unicolor (assembly GCF_901765095.1). NCBI lineage: Eukaryota > Metazoa > Chordata > Amphibia > Gymnophiona > Siphonopidae > Microcaecilia > Microcaecilia unicolor. The sequence goes on from NC_044039.1 coordinate 20,112,491, forward strand.
ATAACATTCTATGGCTTTTTCCTCCAGGAAGCCGTCCAACCCTTGTTTGAAGTCCGCTAAGCTAACCGCCTTAACCACCTTTTCCGGCAGCGAATTCCAGAGTTTAACTACGCGTTGAGTGAAGAAAAATTTCCTCCGATTCGTTTTAAATTTACCACACTGCAGCTTCATCGCATGCCTCCTTGTCCTAGTATTTTTGGAAAGCGTAAATAGACGCTCCACATCGACTCGTCCCATTCCACTCATTATCCTATAGACCTCTTACTTCTTCATTGTTACCCAAAGTTGTTACCAGTATGGTTTCCCAAGCTCATTTCCAGCATCCTCTTTGGATTGCCTTTGTGGGGTACCACAACCTGCCAAGAATCTTTTCCTTCTTTCAGAGTAAATATGGTCATTAGATCTCTGCAGCACTTGATTTTATTTTAGGAATAAATCTTGCCTTATAGCACTTCATCTGATCTACTTCTAATTAATTAGGCTATGATTATCCTGACCCTGTTACACTCCTCTTTCGAAACGACAGACACTATTACAAGTCAACAGTCAACGTATTCTCCTCCTCACACGAGCTATTTCTTGCACTGCATATCATTTTGTCACACTGTCTTATGGTATGTTAGTTTGCACCATACTGCGTGCTAAATTTAGAAAATGAAAAGCTACAGGATGCGTTGAAATGAGGACAATTTAAGCATGAATGTGTCTATTTTGGATGTGAATCTACTTAATTTATGCATGCAAGGAGAATCCTATTTAAATAATGTTTCCAGCTCTTTGGTAACTCACATATGGCATTTTTTAAAAAGTAGGTCGTTGTTCCTGTTATGGATTGACCATGTCCATAAGTTCTGTATCTCTAGCTCAAAAGAATTATAAATACTACTAGTAAAAAAGGCCCGTTTCTGACACAATTGAAACGGGCGCCAGCAAGGTTTTCCTCGGAGTGTGTATGTTTGAGAGAGTGTGTGTGAGAGTGACTGTGTGAGAGAGAGAGAGAGTGAATGTGCGAGTGTGTGTGTGTGTGTGTGTGTGTGACAGAGAGAGTGAGACTGGGTGCGAGTCTGTCTGTGAGAGAGAGTGTGTGTGCCTGGGGCCCCTCCCTCCCACCCAGTTCCAGTGTCCCCCCTTCCTCCGTGTTCCAGGGTCGTTGTCCCCACTCCCTTCCTCTGTGTTCCAGGGTCGTCGTCCCCCCTCCCTCCCTCCGAGTTCCAGGGTCGTCCTCCCGTTTTTTTTTTTTAGTTTTTGTACAGGTGGTGCATTCCCCCCTCCTCCCCTCGCGTCCCCTCTGCCAAGTTCCAGACCCCCCTCCCTCCTAATTCCAGACCCCCCTCCGAGTTCCAGACCCCTCCCGCTCTCCGAGTTCCAGACCCCACCTCCTTGCCTCCCTCCCTCCAATTTGCAGACCCCCCTCCCTCTCTCTAAGTTCCAGACCCCACCTCCCTGCCTCCCTCCCTCCGATTTGCAGACCCCCTTCCTCCGATTTCCCGACACCCCCTTGGAGTTCCTGACCCCTGGACCCCCCTGCCACGACCCTCTCGAGCCCCCCTTCCCGCCGCCAACCCTTGGGGCTTCGGAGCCCATCTGTGAAGAAAGTTACGGACACAGGCAGGCAGACGCATAGAATGTTGGAGGTGAGAATTATTATATAGGATTGACATGCTTTTTATTAACTGTTGTATTTCAATTTGCTGTCACTTTATTAAATACAACTTAGTTGATAATTTAGCCAATCAGAATGCATAAATAACATGGGTAAGTGTGCTACCGCATTAGCATGTGCTAACACTGTTAACACGCGTTGGTGGTAATTTTAGAAGCTCTATTCTTGTTTTGGACATCTGAAAACTGGCATTTAGATGTCCATATTGCTTGGATGTCTAAATCCCAATTTTACAAAGGCAGGGTATGGATGTCTAACACTGCAGTACATCCATATGGCAAGCGGGAATGGTCTGGGTTTTTGCAGGACTAGGAAGGTGTCTAAAATATGGATGTCCAACTCTGATTACAGAAGGGAAAATGATGTCCAGAGTTAAAAAGATGGAATCCGTATTTAGACCTGGTACTTGGCACATCCTGGTTACAGAAAAGTGCTCTGACTGAGCAGTTCTTCACTGAATGGGGATAAAGGAAGTCATAGTAAGTGACTGCCAGCAAATGTATAACTTCCCTTGAAAATTGATCCACAGTATGCTTTTTGCTTGTGTAGAAGATTAGCCTATTGGTTGAAGCAATGGGCTGGGTACTGGAAGGCCCAAGTTAAAATCCCATGGCAGCTCCCTGTAGCCTTGGCCAAGTCATTTAACCATAAGTACATAAGTACTTAAGTATATGTGGTGCCATACTGGGACAGACCAAAGGTCCATCAAGCCCAGCATCCTGCTTCCAGCAGTGACCAATCCAGGTCACCAATACCTGGCAAGATCCCCAAAAAAGTACAAAACATTTTATACTGCTTATCCAAGAAATAGTGGATTTTCCCCAAGTCCATTTAATAATGGTCTATGGACTTTTCATTTAGGACGCTGTCCAAACCTTTTTAAAACTCCGCTAAGCTAACCGCCTTTACCACATTCTCTGGCAACGAATTCCAGAGTTTAATTACATGGTGAGTGAAGAAAAATTTGCTCGGATTCGTTTGAAGTGCAGGTGAAGGATTTACATCAGCGTTTTTTCACGAGAGGTTATTCTCCATCAGCTGTGCGAAAAGCCAATTTAAGAGCTAAATTTGCCCAGAGAAATTTGTTGTTAGAATATAAGGCTTAAGAAGAAGAGATGTTGGTTTTCGTTTTGCCTTATATGAGGAACAGCACCATTTTTGTATCATTGATTTTTAAATATTGGCATGCCCTCACGGTTCATAGGTGTTTTGAAGGTCAGTCGATTATAGCATATAATAGAGGATGAACCATTGGGGAGATATTAACCTACAAACGTGCTGATTACCAACATTGTACAGATGGAGTGTTGGGCCATAAGAGGTGCGGCACTTGTCAGTGGTGTGAGACTACAATGGCAACCAGTGGCGAACACCCACTGGTCGTATGTTGACATGGCGGGCAGACACAAGTTGCGATACATTCCATGTGGTATATGCCATCCAATTTCTGTGTGAGCTGCTTTATGTGTGGTGGACATCACGTGCTATCAAGTTGAGGCTTTCGAAGCATAAATCAAGAATTTTGAAAAAAAAATTTGTCAGCCCTCTTGGTAGTGCATTGGGCTGGGAAGGGACATTTACTGTCTGACATCCGGCGGAGAGTACTAGATAAAGTAGAATTGAGTTGGGAGTGGGGTGATCCTGAATGACTTCTAAATTCTAAAGAACAAAAATGGATATTTTTTTCTCAGTACAGTGAATCCGCAGGGTTAGAATATGGAAGTAGATTGGAACTCTGTAATGTGATATCCTAATGTTGGCAGCTCCTGATTGGTTCCCCTGGCCATGCGAAAGGTATTTAAATGCGGTATGATGCCACGGCCATTTTGAATATGTGCAACAGGAAGGGTGGCAGAAGTCACTGAATATTATTAAGTAAGTTACATTTGTGTGCATGTATTTGGATGCTGCTTGCATTTTTTCATCTGAGATTTTGTTTTATTTCCAAGGGAACATACCCTGAGGAAGTATTGTGAAACATGGATGTGTTGGTGCTAGGTCCTTCCATCAATTAAAAAGCTAAGTACTATTTGAAAAGCTTTTTAAATGCTAGTGTTGTCAACAAGATTTTTAAAAATTTCAAAGAATGTCATTGAAGTAAATAAGTATATGACATTACGTTAGCTAAAAACTGGACCGATGAAGAGCAAGGTGAGTCACGAGGAGTGTTCCTCATGTGAAAAGAGTCATCACTGAGGTCAGTAATAAAGAGTCATAGTATTCTTGTATATGGAACGCATGTTTGGAAGCTATTAAGTCAGTTTGGGGTTTCAATTTGAATACTTGGGTCTGATCATGGGCATATTCTGGCAGCGATGCCAGTCTGGGTTATGACCCCCCCTATGTTGGGCAGTGGTGCCTCACAAGAGAAGGCAGTGGCAAACCACTCTTGTTTCACGTCAAGAAACCACAATTGCTGGGGGGGGGGGGGGGAGGAGGGTCTCTTATTGTGTGGTCAACAGGAGTCTAACTCAAGGACACGTCTGGATCTGATGCTTTTTACTTACTGAGCATGAGATTGGGTGGCAGGGCCGGTGGTGGGAGGTGGGGATGGTGTTGGGCAGACTTATACGGTTTGTGCCAGAGCTGGTGGTGGGAGGCGGGACTGGTGGTTGGGAGGTGGGGATGGTGCTGGGCAGACTTATACGGTCTGTGCCAGAACCGGTGGTGGGAGGTGGGGCTGGTGGTTGGGAGGCAGGGATAGTGCTGGGCAGACTTATACAGTCTGTGCCAGAGCCAGTGGTGGGAGGCGGGGCTGGTGGTTGGGAGGCAGGGATAGTGCTGGGCAGACTTATACGGTCTGTGCCAGAGCCAGTGGTGGGAGGCAGGGATAGTGCTGGGCAGACTTATACGGTCTGTGCCAGAGCCGGTGGTGGGAGAAGGGACTGGTGGTTGGGAGGCAGGGATAGTGCTGGGCAGACTTATACGGTCTGTGCCAGAGCTGGTGGTGGGAGGCGGGGCTGGTGGTTGGGAGGCGGGGATAGTGCTGGGCAGACTTATACGGTCTGTGCCAGAGCCGGTGGTGGGAGGTGGGGCTGGTGGTTGGGAGGTGGGGATAGTGCTGGGCAGACTTATACGGTCTGTGCCCTGAAGAGGACAGGTACAAATCAAAGTAGGGTATACACAAAAAGTAGCACATATGAGTGTATCTTGTTGGGCAGACTGGATGGACCGTGCAGGTCTTTTTCTGCCGTCATCTACTATGTTACTATGTCATGTCATGTTCCATGTCATGTCCATCATGGTAGCAAAAGCATGCGTAGTTGTCAGGAGGAAGAAGAAAGGAGGCGAGAACAGAGCATTGAAGAAGCACAGACAACATGGCAGAGAGCGGTCTTGTCCTATTAGAAACAGAAGTATGGCGGAGACATGCTGCAGTTTGCAGTGGGTTTGTTCAGAGCATGAACACAAATGGAAGAGACAAAGGTGAGGCAGCTGGGAAAACCCACAGGATCCAGCATGAGATTTCATAGACAGTGCAGCAAAGAAACTGTGCAAACTCTGCGCTGGTTTATAATCAACATTTCAGTGTAAATAGCATCATAGCTGTTCATGTCTGCCAACTCCCAAACAAACCATATACTCAATATAAAGATTTAAACACATTTTGTTTAAATCAAGGGGGAAAGTCAGTAATTAAGGCACTCCCTTTCAAAAGTACCCCTCCGTGTTTCCAATTTAAGGAGGTATAAATCAACTCCATGTGCGATGTTCCAGAGGGAAAAGGAAAGCATAGCAGGGCCGTGTTGTGTCTTGCTCTGTCATGATTTATTAATGAAGCAAGAACACCTGAATTATAATCACAGTTCACAGGTCACCATGAAGAATCAAGTTTATGAATAATATATTGCAAAGTTTAAGCATTTCACAATACATCCCTTCGTTTGATTCAGGATGTGTCCCCAGGAGCCCTCTGTCGTGTAAAAAAGGCATCCACCCTGCTATACATTATAGTGGTCATTTTATAAGGCTCTGGAACATTCTACATGCTTAAACAGGCTGCGCTTAAAATTAGACTTGGTTTATAGAATAGTGCTTAGGCCCAGGAATGCGCCTAACTTTAGGCGCAGCCATTTGTACCAACTGAAACCTGTTGCAATTAAGTGCATATCCCCGTTATTTGATAACAATGTGTTATAACAAGTGTGTTAACTTGGAATTCCCCCATTGTGCCCATGACCCACCCATTTCTGTGCCCCCATTTTCAGATCACGTGTAAATTTTAGGCACGGATCCTGCGCCTAAATTTATGCGCATAAATGCCAATTAAATGTAATTGGTGCCTATAATTATTGTTAAAAAGCCAATTATTGGTGCTAATTAGCTCGTGCACAATTTTTGGTGACTTTTACAGAATTACAGGGTAAGTGTGGATTCTATATAGGAAAGTGTGTGCATAATTGCCATTATAGAATGCTAGTGTAAGTCCACAGTTACATGCCTAACTTTAGCACTTAGGCTAGCTCAATGGCTGCTTTATATGCTTGCACCTAACTGTGTCAGTTAGGCATGCCCCCGACCTGCCCAAGCTTCTCCCCTCATCCACGTTCCCCTAGCAGTTGCGCACTAAGGGGGCCTGCACTAGCGTCAGCATGTGTTTCTGATGCTTGCTAAGGCCCCCTTTTACCACAACGGGTAAAAGGCTATCTTTTTTTTCAGGAAAAGAAATGGCCATGCACTAAGTGAACCACTTGCCGCACAGCCATTTCAGAGGGAGCGCTTACCACTCCTGCGCTGCCCGGTTACCTCTGGGTAAGCACCGGTGCTGCAAACTTGAAAATATTTTTGTAGCGCCAGAAATGGCATGCGCTGGGGGTGGGAACGACCACCGGGTTCCTGCGGTAGCCTGGCAGTATTTCCAGATTGGCACGTGGCAAGCCTGTTGCCACATGCCAATCCTTTAGTAAAAGGGTCTCTAAAAGACTAAGTTGCTAAAGTTATGGAATACCTAACTGCATATTACATAGTAATGTGAGTAACATAGTAGATGATGGCAGAGAAAGACCTGTACGGTCCATCCAGTCTGCCCACAAGATAAACTCATATGTGCTACTGTTTGTGTATACCTGACCTTGATTTGTATCTGCCATTTTCAGGGCACAGACCATAGAAGTCTGCCCAGCACTAGCCCCGCCTCCCACCACCAGCTCTGCCATCCAATCTTCGCTAAGCTTCAGAGGATCCCTTCCTTCTGAACAAGATTCCTTTATGTTTATCCCACGCATATTAGGGCAAATTAACAGCAATTATTGATTAATAATGAAAATTTGCAGGTATCTAGCAATTAAGTTATGCGCATAACCATCAGTATTCTGTAACCTGCATGTGGCACTCCGCCATAATAGCCTGGACAAAATAGCCCTTGACAAATTGGCCCCTAACAAGATAGCCCTAGATAAAATGGCCTCTCCCACAAATCAGCCCCTTAACAAAATAACCCTTCACAAAAATAAAAAAAAAAGTATACCATTAGCATGGGAGCCACTTAGTTAGGCTTGTCTTTAACAATTGTTGTCCTGTGGCAGCCTGGCGGTCAGGGACATAGCTACGTGGGGCCACGGGGGCATGGGCCCCTGTAGATTTGGCCCTGGCTCCCCGCCAACCCCTTCGACCCTCCCTCCCGCCGCCAACCCTCCCCTGCCGCCGCCATCGGGTACCTTTGCTGGCGGGGGTCCCCAACCCCCACCAGCCGAAGTCCTCTTCTCCGGTGCGGCTGCGTTGCTGATCTGCAGGGGCAGGCTTCTGTTTCTGTGAGTGACCGTCAGACTCACAGAAACAGAAGCCTGCCCTTGCAGATCAGCAACGCGGCCGCACCGGAGAAGAGGACTTCGGCTGGCAGGGATTGGGGACCCCTGCCAGCAAAGGTACCCGACAGCGGCGATGGGTGGAGGGTTGGCAGTGGCGGGAAGAGGGGGTTGAAGGGGTTGGTGCTGGGGGGGGGGGTCAAGGGTGGTGGTGGTGGCAGAGGGGGTAAAAACTGGTGGCAGGGGGTTAAAATGGCGGGGGGGTTTGGCGGCGCCGGGTGGGGGGCTAAAATGTGCCCCCTCACCTCGGGCTCTGGACCCCTCTCCCGCCGAAGTCTGGCTACACCCCTGTTGGCGGTAGTTCTGGATTGGCGTGAAGTAAGCCCACAGTGGGCTTACCGCAGCTTAGTAAAAGAGCCCCTCAATTAATAAAGAAAAAAAAGCAAGGGCTTTATTAGTAGTAATTTTGAATGCCGCCACTCAAAGTCTTTATGGAGTCAAATACTATTGAACTTAGAAATGATTCCAGTTTTACAGTAGCTTCTCTGAAGCAAAATGTACATTTCTAACCACTAGGTCAATGACGTTATGTATAAAGACGCCAATAAATAGAATCTGGGGGCAAAGGTGCATTAAGGTTTGTCAGTGATATAGCCAGGGAAAGCTAATAAAATCGAAGGCTTATAGCACAAGAGCAGCTGTAAAAATTGCACTGCAGTAAAACCTCTGCTGAATGCCTCACACACACCATGTGAACATCAAGTTTTATATTGTGGTTGATGCAAGAAAGTAAATCACAGCTATGCAGTGCATAGAAAATTAAGCAGAGCCAGAGGTATGTAATTTATTGTTTAACCTAAATGTGCTGCATAGTTTTTGCTCCTGGGAATGCACTTAATTAGGAATAAACTTGGATAATTAATTTATTACTGCAATTCTAAACAGAGACTAAGTTCCATCATAATCAAATGTTGGTGATGGGTTCAAAAACTTCCACAACCTTGAGGGCTTGACTTGTCAATAGTTTTTTCCCCCCACGGTGCATCTTTTTATTTAAGTAAAAATGTGATAAAATTAGCACACCTCTCTGCAAATCCTATTTAAATGAAGAGATTAGCTATAACCCACCTGAAAGCTTAAAATCACATTTCTTTTAAAATACTCAAAATGTAACTCCTGGGTTAGAGATGAAGTTATGTCACTGGGGCTGGTGTTAGTCAGTAGTGCTGTTCCTGCATGGTCCTGAACCTGGAGCTCCTGGGCATAGGTGCCAGCATTTCAAAATGATTTGCGGTGCCAAAACAATACACATTTATCCACTCCTACCCTAGCTGAGATAATATTTAACCATCTCTCTGACCTCACGTGCAACTTTCTTCAAATCAATCACCTTACTTTCTAATTCTTCCTACTTTCTTACTCATCTATATGTTACAACTTTGCCTTACCCTTCACTACCAATTATAATGTGCTAGTACGTATTGTGTTGTCATTGCAAGTAGTATACCATGCCATACTTTGTATTGTTCAAATATTTTTACTGCTCTAATTGCCTATTGTTCATCTTTGATCTATTTTTACTGTACACCACCTTGAGTGAATTCCTTCAAAAAGGCGGTAAATAAATCCTAATAAAAATGATGTCCCCCTGAACACAACGTAGGAACTTGCTCAATATTGGGGTTGTTCATCACCCAATGGTTCCCACAGCATTGGCTCCTATGCCCCTAGGTGCAGGGATCCTGGACATGGATCTCTGGGTCTGGGGTTGATAACTGCACCTGGGTACAGCAAGTTCAGGTGCCAAAGGTCAGGGACGCTGAGAGGGGGGGGCAGGGGGGACAAAATTCTCCAGGCCCTGGCTTCCAAGGGGGGCCCGGCACCGCAGTCCCCTCCACCCGCCCCCCCTGTGTGCACCACCGGGCTGGGCCCCCCTGAATTCAAATCATAGCGCCTCACCTCGACCTCGCTCCGTGTGAAAGAAGCGCAGCAGTGGCAGTCTGCAGATTGCCTCCCTTTGGGCCTTCCCTCCGTGTCCCGCCCTTGTCTGACGTAACTTGTGTGAGGGCGGGACACAGGGAGGGAAGGCCCGAAGGGAGGCAATCTGCAGACTGCTTCTGCTGCGCTTCTTTCACATGGAACGAGGTCGAGGTGAGGCACTATGATTTGAATTCAGGGGGGCTCGGCCCGGTGGTGCACACAGGGGGGCGGGTGGAGGGGGTGGCGATAATGACCTCGGGGGGGGGGGGGCGGGGGGCCCCGGGGGCGGCCTTGCCCCGGGTCCAGCCCAGTCTCTTGGCGGCCCTGCCAAAGGTGCCATGATGACATGCCCCCTTGCACTCTCTTTTCCCATCTCCTCATATTCTTTTATCCCCTGCATGTTTTCCCTTCTCTTCTCTTCCTTTATCCTTCTCACACTCTCCCTCCTTTTCTGTTCTCTACGCACTTTCACTTTTCTCCATTCCTTCACCTCAGGCTCTCTCTTCTCCCCTTCTCCTCATGCACTTTCTCTATCTTCTCCTCCCTCTCTATCCCCTTCTCCTCTATCACCTCTCCTTATCTACATCTTGATGAGGTTGGGTTCCTGCCAGCACACTGCAGAAGGTTTTTGGGTTTTTTTGTTGTTGTTGTTGCTGTAGCTGCAACCCATGTTATCTTCTGTCACCAGGGTTTAGGTCCCTGCCAGCAGCTTGCATATTTCTTCATGGCTGCAGCCTTTCTTTTCTCCATCAGCTGGTGGGGGTTGGTTCCCCACAGAAGACTACGGATTTTTTCATCACAGCCGTGGTTTTCCATTTTCTTCTGCCGGAGTAGTTTGAGTCTTTGCTGGCAGACAAAATAATTCTTCCCTATAGCCATGGCTTTTCTTCTTTTTTTTTTTTGCAGTCAGGGATTGGTGCTCCCACCAGCCTGTTGAAGATTCCACCTCTGCTGGGCTTCTCTTGGTTTGTCTAGCCAAACCACCTCATGAGCTAAGAAACTACTAAAATGCCCACACCAAAATTATCTAGTTTGTTAAATAATAAAGCTATAACATACCCACTGTTCCTGTACACAACATCTCTCTATATAAAAGGCAACACCAACGTTCTATGAAGCCTCCAGCCGGAAGTGTGAAGGGGGCGAGATATCCGGTTTCCCTATGAGTGTCTGCCCCGCCCTCTCTGTAACACAGTCAGTGAAGGAAAACAGCAGAGCACGAAATCAAATCGCTGGCTCTGTAACAGTGAAGGACTCAGAGGGGGGAGGGGATACACACACTCCCACATGCACACAGAAGAAAACCTTGCTAGCCCCCCCCCCCCCCCGTTTCATTTGCATCAGAAACAGGGCTTTTTTACTGAAGGACTCAGAGGGGGGAGGGGAGAGAGGGCAGAGGGCAGAGGGCAGGGACACACACACTCCCACATGCACACAGAAGAAAACCTTGCTAGCCCCCCCCCCCCCCCGTTTCATTTGCATCAGAAACAGGGCTTTTTTACTGAAGGACTCAGAGGGGGGAGGGGAGAGAGGGCAGAGGGCAGGGACACACACACTCCCACATGCACACAGAAGAAAACATTGCTAGCCCCCGTTTCATTTGCATCAGAAACAGGGCTTTTTTACTAGTATTAAATAACTGAAACCTCAAATCTCCCGACAATCCAGTTTGTTGGATGGGCAGTGCAATGCTGAATGGACAGTAAGCGGAGGAGCAGCCGTCAGTGTATTTTGTACAAAGATGACACTGGAGCGAGTGAGTTAAGGACAGCTTTACCTTCTTTAAGGTAAGAGTAGGTTGCTGTATGCTTTTTGTTTCTACACAGTTTAGGGTGTTTTGCAGCAAGGAGTGGCCTAGTGGTTAGGGTGGTGGACTTTGGTCCTGGGGAACTGAGGAACTGAGTTCGATTCCCACTTCAGGCACTGGCAGCTCCTTGTGACTCTGGGCAAGTCACTTAACCCTCCATTGCCCCACGTAAGCCGCATTGAGCCTGCCATGAGTGGGAAAGCGCGGGGTACAAATGTAACAAAAATAACAAATAAGGTAGGCTAGACTTTCCAGCTACTTAAATTATGAGAAGTATTATAAAGCTTACATTTTCCATTTAAAATTTGTATCCTAGTTCATAAAATTATTTACGGTGATGCCCCAGGATATATGTCTGACCTCACAGACCTACCGACGAGAAACTCAATCAGATCATCACGTTCTTTTTTAAATCTCCGCCATCCTGGTTGTAAAGGACTCAAATACGAATCGGTTCATGGAATGCAGCTTTTCATATGTAAGTACACAACTCTGGAATGCACTCCCAAAGGCCGTGAAAAGTACGTACGACCACCTCAGCTTCCGGAAATCACTAAAGACTTTCCTGTTCGAAAAAGCATATCCCAATGATCCAACTTAAATACTTGACTCCAACAACTCAAATAGACCCAAATGTGATATGAACTTAATGAACTTTACATAACCTTACTCTATAATTCCTAATTTGTCTGTACATATCTATTTCATTTAATAACAGCACTCTATGTTTGTTCATAACCGGAGGAGGCTTTCGCCCCCGCGGCGCTATGTAAGCCACATTGAGCCTGCAAATAGGTGGGAAAATGCGGGGTACAAATGTAACAAACAAACAAATAAATAAATAAATAAATATTCACTCTATCCTGTTTTAGATGGTAGGAGGATTTTTTAGAACCAGTCATTTTTCTCTCCGTTAACTAGGACTATTTAATAACGGCTCATTTTTTTCCTCCAAGGAACCAATGATAAGAACTGACTCGCAAAGTGATAGAGGGTAGCAAATTTATCGTAAATTCCCCTATCGGGAGATTGGAGGTTTCAGTTATATAGGCCTCCTTTTACCAAGCTGCGGCAAAAGGGGGCCTGTGCTGGCATCAGTGCGTGTTTTTGACGTGCGCCAAGGCTCCCTTTTACCACAGCGTGTAAATGGGAAGTCTCTCTTTCCTGCAGGAAATGGCCGTGCGGCAAGTAAAGCACATGCAGCAGGACCATTTCGGGGGGGCAGCCCTTACCGCCACCCACTGAGGTGGCGGTAAGGGCTCCCGCACTAACCCAGTGGTAACTGGGCAGTGCACAGCACTGCCCCGTTACCGCCGGGTACACACCGACACCACAAAAATAAATATATTTTCGTAGTGCCGAATATGACGGCACTAGGGGTGGGAAGTACCACTGGGGGAGGCCCTTAATAAGTTGTGTACAGGAAGAGTGGATATGTTATAACTTTATTATTTAACTTATTTTTGTTTGTGCTATGGGATATCGGGTATCCTTGGCACCAGTTACTCCAGATTACTTGTTTCTCTTCTGGTAGTAGTGCTTGACTTCCCTGCCACTCTGCTTTTGCCCCATAGATTGAAAATTTATCAGTGGAAACAAATAACAATTCTTTAACACAGATGCTAAGGTTTATGTATGCATTATACCCCTCATTCAATTATATTATGAGCACAATTTTGCTCTAAGTGTGCAAACTTACAAGAATAGTGTCAGTTACAAAGGTGTGGTGCCAATTGGCACTAACTACTAATAATCAGCTATAATTGGAATTAATTGGTGCTACTGACACTAATTTGCACTTACATGCATAACTGCCTTTAGCGTAACTCTGTAACCTTTTGTCCCTGTTTACTAAGCTGCACTGTAGGCGTGCTAGCAGGGTGTCTCTAGCGTTAGCGTACACTCAGGACCGTGCCGATGCGGTAAGCGGGGTAAGCACCGCAGGAGGGCGCCCACCTCTGGAGGGTGCCGCCGCGGTGCTTACCCTCGCCCCGCGCCGCCGAGGACTTTAAATCTTTTACTTGCAGTCGCAGCAGCGTCTGTGAAAGCGGAGCGCTGCCGACGTCTCCCTTCCCTTCGTGCTGTTGACGTCAGAAGAAGGCGGGACACTGAGGGAACCAACAGCGCGAAGGGAAGGGAGACGTCGGCAGCGCTCCGCTTTCACAGACGCTGCTGCGACTGCAAGTAAAAGATTTAAAGGCCCCCAGGGCGCGCCGCGATCATCTTGACGGGGGGGCGCGTGCCAACTGTTCATCTGCGGGGGGGGGGGGGGCGCCAACTGTTCGTCTGCGGGGGGGGGGGGCGGCACAGACCCTTGGCACGGGCCTGTGTACACTAATTTTTAGTATCACATACCATATGTAATGAGTTTATCTTGTTGGGCAGACTGGATGAACCATACAGATCTTTATGTGCCGTCATCTACTATGTTACTATGGTACATGCCCTTTTTTGGCAGCTTGACCCCAGTGGTAGTACTGCAAGACCACCACTAGGATTAGAGGTTTCATTTTGATCTCTGACTGCAAATGGAGATGGAGTGACAGGACATTGCTTCTGCTCCCCACATGCCAAAAGGGAATCCTGGTAAGAGCCTGGGGGCTTTTGACGGGGGGCCTGGGATGGGGGTTATGTTAAAACTGTCTGGGGGAGGAGGGAAGGTTCCTGAAGATTAAGAGGTTATGTTGAGCTGTTGGGGAGAGGAAGTCTGGGTGTAGGGAAGTTTTGTTGAGGCTGTCAGGTGTATGCTTTGGGGACTGGAAATGCATTTACCATATGGTGAAAGTAGGTCCTGGTGGTAACTGCATGGGCAGATGCTGGGCACACCTCCAACAGTTACCAGATAGGCTTTGCAGACGATGTGCATTAATTTTTGCAACTAATGTTAATACTCTGGTTGATGATGAATTATTATCTGTGAAGACTGAACCAAGAACTGGGGAGTTTGCTCAGTGGACCTTAGTGTGAACTGAGATCATTATTCTTAGAAAGGAAACTATAAGTAATCCTTGTTCACAATTTTGTAAGAATGTGTATGGAAAGCGATGAGAGATATCTTGTAATCTGATAGGCTGACTCTGTTGCACTGAAGTTTATTGCTGATGGACTGTATAGTTATGTGATGTATTAACCTATTTTTACATGTTTCTTTGCATTTGTTTTATGATTATGAATGCGAATTTGTACCCCACCTTGGGTAAAGGCAGGTTATGACTAAACCATAATGCACTGTAACTGTAAAACTTTCCACACTTCAGTAAACAGGCTTTGAAATGTATGTTTCATGCCTGGTTATCACATTTGTTACTTTCCTTTCTCTTACCTTCATCTGTGAATATAGTCTGCTGCTACTGTCTTCACCTAGATAATACACTCTGAGGGGCATAATCGAACGCGAACGCCCATCTCCATGGGTGTCTACCTCCGAGAACGGGTACGTGAAGGGGTGGGACAAACCGTATTTTCGAAAAAAATGGGCGTCCACCTTTTTTCCAATAATACGGTTTGTGCCCGGCAAATGCAGCGAATTTGTGCGGATTTGAGCTGGGCGGTTTCGTTTTTCAGCGATAATGGAAACCGAAGGCGCCCAGCTCAAAAAACAACCAAATCCAAGGCACTGGTTCATGGGAGGGGCCAGGATTCGTAGTGCACTGGTCCCCCTCACATGCCAGGACACCACCCGGGCACCCTAGGGGGCACTTGTAACAATTTAAAGTAAACAGTTAACTACCTCTGAAGTCCATAGCTCCCTTCCCTTGGGTGCTGAGCCCCCCAAATCCCCCCCAAAACCCACTGCCCACAACTCTACACCATTACCATAGCCCTTATGGCTGAAGGGGGGCACCTAGATGTGCGTATAGTGGGTTTTGGGGGCGGTTTGGAGCGTTCCCATTTACCACCTGTTTATTTACACCTTATATGTGTGTAAACAAAGAAACTGACACCTGTTATAAAGAAGACACCACAAGTGTGACAGGTGGGGGGGGGGGGGATGGGCCTGGGTCCACCTGCCTGAAGTCCACTGCACCCACTAACAACTGCTCCAGGGACCTGCATACTGCTGTGATGGAGCTGGGTATGACATCTGAGGCTGGCATACAGGCTGGCATACAGGGAGTTAGTGACCACTGGAGGAGTCAGGGGTGGTCATCCCCGATACCCTCCGGTGGTCATCTGGTCATTTAGGGCACTTTTTTGGGGCTTGTTCGTGAAAAAAAAAAGGTCCCAAAAAGGTGACCCAAATTTGCGCTAAAAACACCTTTCTTTTTTCGATTATCGGCCGAGGACGCCCATCTCTCCTCGGCCGATAAACACGCCCCAGCCCCGCCTTCACCCCGCCTCCGACACGCCCCCGTCAACTTTGGCCGTTTCCGCAACAGATTGCGGTTGAAGACGCCCAAAATCGGCTTTCGATTATACCGATTTGGATGCCCACGGGAGAAAGAGGCCCATCTCCCGAAATATGGGCGTCTTTCCCTTTCGAAAATAAGCTGGTCTGTGGCATAAGAGCACAAAACTTGTAGCTGGCTGTTTGCAATTTGTGAACCTCATTTATTTTACAAAACAATCATGAGAATATATAACTCCTTAAACGTAAATAGAATAAACAAATGCATTGCTAATGCTTATACTTCTGTTATTTGTGTATTTGTGAAGTTTCCTGACCATCAGCTTCGGAATATAACCAAAAACACCACCAATGAGGAGCTTTGGATTGCACCATGAAATGAGAAAATGACTGGGTTGTTTTTTTTTTTTTTTTGAAGCGGTGCAGCTCAGAACAAGATGTAGTTGGCAAACAGCAAACTGGCTATGAGTCATACTGCCTGTATATCCTTTCATTTCTATCATCGATGGAGAGGAAGATAATGGCTGAAAGAGCAGCAGCTGCTTCTATTCCAAATATTACCCAAACCCAGAAAGATATTTTACGGTGAAAGAAGCAGATTAAGAGTAGAGGTATATACAGACCTCAGCAACTGCAGTAAAAACAAATTGAAAAGGCATGCACTTAGATGCAACGGTTTCTGTAAATAGATGCATGTATATAAATATATTTAAAAAGAGCCCAGTAAGCAAAAGCACTTCTGCAGACAGCACTAGCTCCTATCTGAGCCCTATCAATGAATTTTCAGCAACAATTTCCGGATAGTGCCTCTGTAAATTCTTTCAAACCTGCCTCTGCAGTATCCGTCTAGTCTGTGGAGAGTCAGTACTGTCCAGCTACTGTCAGGATAGCTATACGAATAAAGTTAGCACAGCTAAAAGGACAGCAAGAGCCGGTCACTTGTGAATATTCAGAACAGTGGCGTTCCTAGGGGGGCTGACACCCGGATCGCCGATGCGCCCCGCCCCCTGAGTGCAGCGTCCCCCCCCGGAACAGCGCAATGCCCCCCCCCCCGGCGAAAGAACCCCTGATCCCCTGGCGAAGGACCCCCTCGGGTGCACGCCGCTGGGGGGGGGGGGGTGCTGCGCGCCTGCCGGCTCTTCATTTTCATGCTCTCTCTGCCCCGGAACAGGAAGTAACCTGTTCCGGGGCAAAGGGAGCATGAAAACGAAGAGCCAACAGGCGCGCGGCACCCCCCCAGCGGCGTGCACCCGGGGCGGACCGCCCCCACCGCCCCCCCTTGTACGCCACTGATTCAGAACCGCCATTACTGAAGATTGCAGAGCTGAATATATCTGGACAGCTTAAATTTCTCAGCCGTCATTAAACCCCCCCCCCCCCCAAAAAAAAACTCTCTATCTCTCTTTCTCCGCATATAGGGCCCCTTTTACTAAGCTGCAGTAAAAGGGGGCCCACACTGAGGCCCCCTTTTACTGCAGTGGGTAAAAGGCTGCCATTTATTTTTCCAAGAAATGGCCATGCGGTAGGTGAACCACTTGCTGCGTGGCTATTTTTTTTTTTTTTTGGGGGGGGGGCGCATTTACCGCCACCCATTGAGGTGGCAGCAAGGGCTCCTGCGCTAACCCCGCAGCACAAAAATAAAAAATGTTTTTGTAGAGGCGGAAATGGTGTGGGCTGGGGGTGGGAACTACCTCCAGGCTGCTGCGGCGGCCTGACAGTAGTTACGGATTAGTGAGCGGTAAGCCCACATTGGGCTTACCGCCGCTAAGTAAAAGACTCCCCCCCCCCTCATGGATAGATATGGATATCTATATCTATTCAGAGTGTATATATACACACTAAGGTCCTCCCAAGGACTTTCACTAACTACACCCTCTCCAAAAGACATTACACAATGTGATACCCGCAAGCGAGCCTTCTCCGGAGTAGCCCCCACACTCTGGAATGCATTGCCTGAAAGGCTCCGCTTAACACAAGACTACCTCTACTTCAGGAAGCAGGTGAAAGCTTGTCTCTTCAACTAAGCCTTTAATGGAAGAAGTAACTAACTTGTTAGTCTCACTCACACAAGGATTGGCTCGGCCTGCAGCGGGACATGTTTATCCACTCCTACCCTAGCTGAGATAATATTTAACCATCTCTCTGACCTCACGTCCAACTTTCTTCAAATCAATCACCTTACTTTCTAATTCTTCCTACTTTCTTACTCATCTATATGTTACAACTTTGCCTTATCCTTCACTACCAATTATAATGTTCTAGTACATATTGTGTTGTCATTGCAAGTAGTATACCATGCCATACTTTGTATTGTTGTTCGAATATTTTTACTGCTCTAATTGCCTACTGCTCATGTTTGATTTATTCTTACTGTACACCGCCTTGAGCGAATTCCTTCAAAAAGGCAGTAAATAAATCCTAATAAAACAAATCTAACTATATAAATGAGAGGTGACCGACTCACCCGCAAAGGCGCAGAAGAGACGTCCCTCTCTGTCCCGCCCCCGCGTCAAGACGTGATGATGTCAGAGGACGGAACAGAGAGGGAAAGGAACGCTGCACTAGAGGCGAGCTGATGAGAGGACTCACAGGAGGTAACGAAAGCAGAGGAGAGTTGATGGACACGGGGGCAGGGGAGAGGAGGGTTGCTGGACATGGGTGGATGGACGGGAGGGGAGGTTAGGGGAGAGAAGAGGGTTGCTGGATATGGATGGATGGAGGGGAGGGGAGGTCAGGGGCAGTGGCGTTCCTAGGGGGGCTGACACCCAGGGCGGATCGCCGATGCGCCCTGCCCTCTGGGTGCAGCGCACCCCCGGAACAGCGCGACGCCCCCCCCGGCGAAAGAACCCCCCTGGGTGCACGCCGCTGGGGGGGGGGGGGTGCCACGCGCCTGCCGGCTCTTCGTTTTCATGCTCCCTCTGCCCCGGAACAAGAAGTAACCTGTTCCGGGGCAAAGGGAGCATGAAAACGAAGAGCCGACAGGCGCGTGGCACCCCCCCCAGCGGTGTGCCCCCCGGGGCGGACCGCCCCCACCACCCCCCCTTGGTATGCCACTGGTCAGGGGAGAGAAGAGGGTTGCTGGACATGGATGGATGGAGGGGAGGGCAGGGAGAGAGGAGAATTGTTGAATATGGATGGAGGGGAAGGAAGGGAAGACAGGAAGGCGATGCACATGGATGGAGGGGAGACAGAAGAAATTCTGGACATGGATGAAGGGGAGGAAACACAGAGGAAGGAGATGCACATGGATGGAGGGGAGACAGAAGAAATTCTGGACATGGATGAAGGGGAGGAAACACAGAGGAAGGAGATGCACATGGATGGAGGGGAGACAGAAGAAATTCTGGACATGGATGAAGGGGAGGAAACACAGAGGAAGGAGATGCACATGGATGGAGGGGAGACAGAAGAAATTCTGGACATGGATGAAGGGGAGGAAACACAGAGGAAGGAGATGCACATGGATGGAGGGGAGACAGAAGAAATTCTGGACATGGATGAAGGGGAGGAAACACAGAGGAAGGAGATGCACATGGATGGAGGGGAGACAGAAGAAATTCTGGACATGGATGAAGGGGAGGAAACACAGAGGAAGGAGATGCACATGGATGGAGGGGAGACAGAAGAAATTCTGGACATGGATGAAGGGGAGGAAACACAGAGGAAGGAGATGCACATGGATGGATGGGGAAGGGAGAGAGAAGAAATGCTGGACATCCAACTCTTATTTTTCTTCTTCGGCTGTTCCACTACATTGTTAAAAACAAAAATCTCGCTCGTTTTAACGGGTTTAATGGCTAGTGTATATATATATATATATATATATATACAGAGAGAGAGAGAGAAGGGCATTCTATAAATGGCACCAAGATTTCAAATTCAGAAAAAAATCAGCATAGACAACCCATATCCACACCAAAAGTTGGGCACCAGTATTTATGCCAGCTGAAGCCCTCCCATTCTCACACTCCTTTTTTTTCCTCACACATAAAATTTAGATGCTGACCCTGTGCCTAAATTTACGCATGCAACTTCCAATTAAAATCTAATTAGTGCAAAGAATTACTTGTTAAAATGCCAATTATTGGCAGTACTTAGCTCATTATTCAATTTAATTGCGCACACAGGACCCCTTTTACCAAGCTGCAGCAAAAGGGGGCCTGCGCTGGAATAAAATGGGCTCCGCTGCAGATAATTCGAGCTAATCTTTACTAAAAGACCCCCATTATTACCAATTCGTAATAGTCTGACACATAAAATAGTGCTAATAAAAAAACGAAATACAAGTCTAGGTGCGTTAGCATTTTTAGTGCGTGCACAAAATTAGCATGCGCTAACTGTGTAGGGGCTCACAATATTCCTATGGGCGCCTACATAGTTAGCGTGCTCTAAAAGTACTGATGCGCCTGTAGCGCGGCTAAGTATATAAAAAACAGTAATAGCCACATCTAAATTTGTATGCTGAAGTCATAAGTAATCTAGGGGCCCTTCTACTAAGCTGTGTAAGCACCTACGTTTGCCCAAAGTGCATCAGAATGGCTTGCGGTAGTGTAGGCGCAGGTTTTGGGCGCGGGCCGGTCCATTTTTCAGCATGCCTGTAAAAAAAGTCCTTTTTAAAATTTTTGCCGAAAACGGATGTGCGGCCATGCTTCCATTTTGGGTCTGCAACCTTACTGCCAGCCATTGACCTAGCGGTAAAGTCTCACGCGGTAACTGGGCGATAATGACTACATGCGTCAAATGCCACTCGGCAGGCGTCCGATACTCGCGCCCCAAAATGAAAATTATTTTTTTTGGCCGCGCGTATTGACTGCACGCCAAAACTTAAATTACCGCAAGAGCCACGCAGTAGCTGGGCGACATCTCCATTTTGGCGTGCGTTGGCATAGATGCTTACGTGGCTTAGTAAAAGGGCTCCTTATTCTTGATATATTTTCTTTTCTGCGATTGTAATGTTGTTTTCTGTATTTAAACTCCTGATGCAGGCCCCCTTGTCCAAAACACAGCCATGTCGAGTCTGTAGATTGATCAATAAACTCTATATCCAAGAGCATTGTCCAGTCCTCCTCTTTGAGTCAACTTCGCTGTTTTCTGTTTGATCACAGGTCGGCAAGATTTTTGTTCTTCTGTGTATACATTGCCTAACCTTGGATGTCATTGACTGAATCTAGCCCATAATGCTTAAATATAGGCAATCTGTTATAGAATGAGTGTGGTTATTGCTTGCTGTGTATTAGTAAAAGGAGCCCTTAGTCTGTTTGATTTCAACAGCACGATATAAGAATGAAAAAGATAATATGCTCTGTTCACTTTCCACAGTTCACTTCTCTCCATAACAATTTACAGCTTCTCAGTTGTTACAAAGCAAACAGAATGTTGTATTACTGTTGGCTTGAAAACTGTCAGAATTTTCCCAATGGGCACAAGGGCTGAAACAGCTGTTGATGGAATAAAATCTAATATCAAGCGCGCTCCTGTTAAATATTACCTAAGAACATAAGAATAGCCATACTGGGTCAGACCAATGGTCCATCTAGCTCAGTATCCTGCTTCCAACAATGGTCAAACCAGGTCACAAGTACCTGGCAGAATCTCAAAGAGTACCAACATTCCATGTAGAATCTCAAATAGTAGCAACAATCCATGTAGAACCTCAAAGAGTAGCAACATTCCATGTAGAATCTCAAAGAGTACCAACATTCCATGTAGAATTTAGTATCATTGTTACAAGGATCTTCCTCTAGATATAATACTCATAATCTTTTTCAACTTAGATTCCCAATGTATAAGAATTTAAAATCAAACATCTTACTTTGTCTATCCAATATCAGTTAGCTAACCTCTGGAACCATCTTCCACTGTCTCCGAGTTCTTGTACCCATTATCTTCAGTTCAGAAAGTACCTAAAAACTGTTTTGTTCTGTAAGGGAGGTCTATCTAATGTTTTGTTTATGGTTTGTCAAGGCGGGTTTAATTAATGTTTAATATATGTTATTAGTTTGTTTTAATCATTTGTAGCTCCTGGACTGATCAGTCCAGCTCTTGTTTACTGTAATCCATCCTTGGCGGAATACAAGAACCAGTATAACATAGCATAACATAACTCGTACAACTGCACACTGTATTTATCCAGTCTTTAAACATCCAGACTGTCACATCCCTCGCTAACTACGTCTGTGCTCACCTAGAGGCCGGCCGGCGGCCATGGCCGGCCTTGACCCCGTCGCCGGGCGATGCGCCTGCTCCCCGCCCTGATGGCCGGCCATTCCAGTCCCGAGGCAATACCGGCCAAGAGCGAGGGCCGGCCGCCGCCGAGACTGCGGCCGAAGACCGGCCTACTGTGACTTCCAGTTCTCCATCGCCGGCTATGGAATCCATGCGTGCTCCGGCCGGGAAGATGGCGCCAGGAACCTGGAGCCAGCGTCTCTTCCGCCTAGTGAACGCGGGAACCAAGACCCCGCCCTGGAGGACCCTGATTGGGTGGTTGGAACCAAGGCTCCGCCTGAAGACCGGCCTTGAACCACTCCAAAGGGTTCCTCGAGGGAGATCATCCGAAGTCTCCACCCCTGCCAGCTGAGGCTCGCTTGCTGATCACTGGTAGTATTTAAGGCATAGCCTCCTACAGGCATATTGCTCCGGCTTCTGTTTCGTGAGGCTCCAGCCTAGTGGTGATTTCTGGACTACTTTGCTTATCGCCTGCTTTGACCTCCTGCTTGTCTCTGGACTACTCTGCTCGCCGCCTGCCTTGACCTCCTGCCTGTCCCTGGACTACTCTGCTCGCCGCCTGCCTTGACCTCCTACCTGTCCCTGGACTACGCTGCTCACCTTGCCTGCCCCTCTCCCCTGCTGGGGTTGGGAGGCTAGTCCCCTGGTGTCTGGTCAGTCCGTCCACCCCCGCGGTTCCGGAAGTCCCGTTGGCCACCTGCAGCTGGGGGCTCAACCCCTGGTGAACGGTGGTCGCCGTGGGTGAAGTCTCGGGGTGCTCGGCTGTCCTTTGGGGGAATATTGAGACATTCCTTACGCTCTCCTGGGGGACCCAAGGGCTCACAACTCATCAGTCAGGACACAGACATAGCTGTCTAACCTTCTTTCCATCAACTCATCTCTCGAAAACAAAGGTTTCAACAGTTTATTACTCAGATAATACACTTTTTATGCTATTTTCCATCGTGAATGAGATACAACTCTTTTCTGAAACAGTAATAAAAATAAAACCACATATAAAAGATAAGCCCGATACAGATTGTCTGTAATGTATTTAAAGAGATTTACAACTTGGAAAGTACAGATTAGTGTGGAAAAATGTGTCTGAATAAATACAAGTTTGTTGAGTACTCAGTTCTAGAAACAGGATCGAGAGTTTCAAAATACAGAACATTGTAAAATTCATCACAGCCTTGTGCATACTTCTGTCTGAAAATTCCAGTTCAAGAGGTGTTTGATTTTGTTTTGTATATATGTACACAGCATTCGCTACACTTTCAACATGAGAGAATAATTATAGAAATATTCAAAATATAATTAAGAATGAAAAATCAAAATATCATGATTGCCTACGTCTTCATTGTCTCAGTGCTAGATAGAAGTCTCTTTCATGTATTTATTTATTTATTAGGATTTATTCACTGCCTTCTTGAAGAAATTCACTCAAGGTGGTATACAGAAGGAATAAGTCAAACATAGGCAATGGACAATTACAACACTAAAAATATTCAAATAACAACATTCAAACAATAGCAGCCATGAGCTGTTTAGAATAAGTGTCTACCGACTTTACACAGTGGGATGGTACAGTTTTTGCTGATTCTCCTTGGCAGAATAGTTCAGGCTCTTTCACGTTTCTGAAGATTGCCTGTGGACTTGTCACTTGGACATTCACTCTGACTCTTGCTTTTGTTTTATGCTAAGGATAAGACCCCCCCCCCCCCCCAAGTGTGGTAAGAAGCCTTACCTCTAGTGGAATTACCATGATATAACCGCTGGAGGCATCTACAGCCATTTTGATGAAATGAAGATATGAGGCGGGAGCGATTGTGGGCATTGCTTCCATCCTACATGACATCAGGGTCCTTGATAAGTTCAGGAACTGGGTGAGTATGGGGGATGGGGGTCTGCTGGGGGCCCTATGTTTGAACAGCTTGGGTCTGGGGTAAGGGATTAATCTGGGGGGAGGTTGCCACATCTCGGGCTCATGCCATATGTGGGAGCTTCTCCCACCGGAGTAGCTTATGGAGGGGAGATCTTTGCCGCAATAGGGGGTTGGTACAGTGATGGGGGTTGGTTTGGGGAACTATGCCACAATGGGAAGATTATTTGGGGAGCTTTAAGGGGGCTAAAGTGGCATGGGGAGGCCACTGATACTAGGATCAGGCCTTCCCATGTCTATGAGTGTGTGTGTATGTGAGGGGGGGGGGGGGGGAGGAAATGTACAACTTTTTCTATGTTTAACAGAGCCTCTTGTAAAATACTGCAGGAATTCTCCACATCCAGACTTGGATGTGTGAATTCCCTTCTTCACATTCTATCTAAAATCTGTCTCTAAATAATCTTTTTGTTTTTGATTGAGATGACAAATAACAATGTCAGATAATATACATACCTCTTCTACAAATGGGAGAGCTTGGTTTTCGTGTCCATTCAGGAGAGCTGAAAAATCAGCCAGAGGAGCTAGGGAGACTTCATGAAGGGCCATGCATGATCAGAACTTTACATTGAGTTTTGAGCTCTCTGGGAGTCCTTTTCCGAAGCTGCGGCAAAAGGGGGCTTGCGCTGGTGTCGGTGTGTGTTTTTCACGCACGCCAAGGCCCCCCTTTTACCGCAGTGGGCAAAAGGCAGGTCTTTGTTTTTTTTTCAAGAAATGGCCGTGCGGCAAGTGAAGCACTCGCCGCGCGGCCATTTCAGGGGGAGCACTTACTGCCATCCATTGAGGTGGCAGTAAGGGCTCCCGCAATAACCCGGCGGTAACTGGGCAGCATGCGGCACTGCCTGATTACCGTGGGTAACCACCGGTGCTACAAAACTTGAAATATTTTTGCAGCACCGGAAATGGCGTGTGCTGGGGAAGGAACTACCGCTGGGCTGCTGCGGTAGCCTGGCAGTACTTCCCTTTTAGCAAGCGGTAAGCCCACGTTGGGCTTACCGCTACCTCATAAAAGAGCCCCTGGTAGAGCAATTCCATCCCAGCGATGTTTAGGGGCTGTTGTATAAGTTGTTTTGGGCACTCTGACATCACACAATGAGACCCTATTCTTTAACAGCACCTGTACATCCAGATTCCGTTATAGTATACTAGTGTAGCCAGCAGGGCTGCTCTTAGTACTACTACTACTACTACTACTATTTAGCATTTCTATAGCGCTACAAGGCGTACGCAGCGCTGCACAAACATAGAAGAAAGACAGTCCCTGCTCAAAGAGCTATGTAATAAAAGTAAGCCAAGTATAGGACAATCAAGCCATTGTGACATCACTGATGAGGTTGGCTCTTATTGGTGGCTGAGGCATTATGACATCACAATATTAGCTCTGGTTACAAGAGACTACTACTACTACTACTTATCACTTCTATAGCGCTACAAGGCGTACGCAGTGCTGCACAAACATAGAAGAAAGACAGTCCCTGCTCAAAGAGCTTACAATCTAATAGACAAAAAATAAATAAAGTAAGCAAATCAAATCAATTAATGTGTACAGGAAGGAGGAGAGGAGGGTAGGTGGAGGCGAGTGGTTACAAGTGGTTACGAGTCAAAAGCAATGTTAAAGAGGTGGGCTTTCAGTCTAGATTTAAAGGTGGCCAAGGAAGGGGCAAGACGTAGGGGCTCAGGAAGTTTATTCCAGGCGTAGGGTGCAGCGAGACAGAAGGCGCGAAGTCTGGAGTTGGCAGTAGTGGAGAAGGGAACAGATAAGAAGGATTTATCCATGGAGCGGAGTGCACGGGAAGGGGTGTAGGGAAGGACGAGTGTGGAGAGATACTGGGGAGCAGCAGAGTGAATACATTTATAGGTTAGCAGAAGAAGTTTGAACAGGATGCGAAAACGGATAGGGAGCCAGTGAAGGGTCTTGAGGAGAGGGGTATTATGAGTAAAGCGACCCTGGCGGAAGATGAGACGGGCAGCAGAGTTTTGAACCGACTGGAGAGGGGAGAGGTGACTAAGTAAGTATGGGACCCTGTGCAGACCAATTTGGTGGGGCCCCACCCTAGCTCCACCCCACCCCTCCCATCCCATCCCATCCATGAACAGCGATTCTCCACTGCCTTGCCCTGCCCTCCCATCCATGTCCAGTCTCCAGCGATTCTCCTCTGCTCTGCCCTCCCCTCCATGTCCAGCGATTCTCCTCTCTGCCCTATCCTCCTATGTGTCCCGTGATTCTCCCCTTCCCTGAGAACAGCGATCCTCCTCTGCCTTTCCCTCCCATCCACATCCATCGATTCTCCTCTCCCTTGCCCTCCCCTCTATGTCCAGCGATTCTCCTCTCTGCCCTGTCCTCCTATCTGTGTTCCGCGATTCTCCCCTCCCCTCCCCTCCATGAGAACAGCGATTCTCCTCTGCCTTGCCCTCCTATCCACCCATCCATATCCATCGATTCTCCTCTCCCCTGCCCTCCCCTCTGTGTCCAGTGATTCTCCTCTCTGCCCTGTCCTCCTATGTGTGTTCTGCGATTCTCCCCTCTCCTCCCATCCCATCCATGAGAACAGCGATTCACCTCTGCCTTGCCCTGCCCTCCCATCCCATGTCCAGCCTCCAGCGATCCTCTACGGTGCATCGTGGCGCTGGAGCGGGGAGCGCTGCAGAAGTCTGGCAGGCTCACACTCACTCACTACTGGCAGTCTGGCTGGGTCTAGCGGGACTCGGAGTGGGAGCGGACTCGAGAGCACCCAGAGCGGGATAGGAGGAGGCGGAATTGAGGCACGCAGCAGGGCCCCTTTGAAAGCGAGGCCCTGTGCGGTCGCACCGCTCGCCCCTGCCTAAGACCGGCCCAGGCAGCCAGTACTGGTGTGACTTACATGTAGGCGTCTGCTGTTACACAGACAATAGATCTGGTGTAATTGTGGACACCCTAATGATACAAGGGTGCACATAACTTACTGTATTCTATAGATTGAATGCCTAATTGTCAGCCCCACCCATGCCTCTTCCACATGAACCCACCCCCCTTGCATTTTCTTGCTATTGTATTTACACATGCCCCTACAGAATAGCTGCTTCTTACATTCTCATGAAAATACTTGTATTCTGTAAGTTTATGTGAGTACCCTGTTGTAGAACTGTCCTTTGTGCCCGACTCATTCCTGCTTTTCGATGGAGAATGCTTGATCCATGTGACCCATTTGTAGATAACTTCATGCCATCAAGATGTGTGGTCTAGAGTACCATGAAGGTTAATGTGGTGCATTCTAAGATTAACCTTGTTGCAACATTTTCTTGCTCAGATTTTCTGCTGTGGAAATTGAGTCAAATGTTAACAGGATCCAATAAAACCCTAACAAAAAAAATATAGTAATAAAAATTTATAGCTGTTCATCCAGGCCTGCCAACTCGCTGGTAGATCAGGTTCAAAGCAGGTAAATCGTTTTATCAGTAAGATAAGGTAACTAGCTAGAAAGAAAGATATAAGAGCCTGTATACAAATAACAGAAGTTGAAAAGCTGCCTAGGCAATTCTCTGTGAAAGTTTTGAAATATTGCCTGATCAGCCCAAAGAAAGCTTCCAATGTTTAACTCAGGGGCGTAGCCAGACTTCGGCAGGAGGGGGGTCCAGAGCCCGAGGTGAGGGGGCACATTTTAGCCCCCCCCCTGGAGCCGCCGACCGCCCCCTGCCATTGCCGACACCCCCCAGCCATTACCGACCCCCCCCGGTGCCGCCACCACCACCAACTTTGACCCCCCCTTGCCAATGACGCTCTCGACCCCCCTCCCGCCGCCAACCCTCCTCCTCCGCCACCGCCGTCACCTACCTTTGCTTGCGGGGGACCCCACCCCTGCCAGCTGAGGTCCTCTTCTTCCTTCGTTCTGTTTCTGAGTCCGACGTCTTGCGCGTTGTACGTGCAGGACGTCAGACTCACAGAAACAGAACGAAGCCTTGCAGATCGGGGGGGATCGAGAGGGTTGTCAGCAGGGGGGTCCAGGGCCAAATCTACGGGGGCCCAGGCCCCTGTGGCCCCACGTAGCTATGCTACTGGCTTAACTACAATGTTATATTCAGAATTGAGGGGCCCTTTCACTAAGCTGCGTAGGCAAGTACGTGTGTCCTATGCGCATCAATTTTGATCTACCATCCGGTTACTGCAAGGCCCAGGCAGTAATTTCATTTTTTATGCGTGTCCACTAAGCATGCCGAAAAACCGGCGTGCGGTGCTAACTGAGCAGTAATCATCATTTTACGCACATAGACAATTACTGCCCAGTTAACGCATGAGACTGTAAGGTCTCAGGCCCAAAATGTATCTATTTATTTGCACATTTATATCCCACTTTTTTCCATATGGATGCAGACTCAAAGTGGCTTACAATCGTTACAAATAGAATAACATGAAACAGGAGTGAAGGAACAGAGTAGAAGAAACAGAGACAAGGAAGAGAGACTATCTAAAGATGACAGTCATAGAAAGGCTGGTCTTCGCTGATCTCCAGATGTTGAGGCGGCTCTGAGTAGCTGGAACAACTGTCTGTATGGCGGACCATGATGGAGAGCTGGTGAAATAACCATCCAGACCAGGAGAAAGTAGTAGGCCACGAGTTGAGTCGGAAAAGGCCGGACAGGCCAAGCCGGAACAACGTGGTGCAAGCTGCGTTGAAAACAGCTTCGATACAGACCACCAGCACACCGAACGGGTGAAGCAGCGACCAGGAGACGAGGTGCTAGAGGCCCAACGGCGCTACAGCGGTAAACAATGGCAGGTGATCAGCTGAGTGACAGGAACAGGAGCAGCCCAGAGAGATGAAACGGAACCGGGGAGGTCCAGCTGGAGGTCGTCAATCCTGGGGGAAAGTGCAGGAGAGCCGTAGTCAGGAACAGATGCCAAAACGCCACAGATGCTAATTTTTATTTTGTCGCACGGCCATTTTCGGCCCCCCCAAAAAGGCCTTTTTTGCAGGCGCGCTGAAAAACGGTCCTGAGCACGTCCAATACATGCATCTACACCAGCGCAGATCATTTTTCGGTGCACCTTAGTAAAAGGATCCCTTATTTCTGGCAAACACTCCTGTTTACATTAATGGAATACCTCAGCCCAGAGCCGTAGCGAGGGGAGCTGACACCCGGGGCGGGTCGCCGCTGCACACCCTTCTCCCGCTGGAGCGCACCCCCCTGGAGCGCATACCTCCCCCCCCCCGGAGCGCATATCTGCGGCGAGGGACAGGCGGGAGAGCCGATCCGCCCCGACTGCACGTTGCTGGGGTGTGTCGGCTCCGCGCTGGTGCACTGCTCTCTCTGTCCCGGAACAGGAAGTAACCTGTTCCGGGGCAGAGAGGGCAGTGCACCAGTGCGGAGCCGACACCCCCCAGCAGCGTGCACCCGGGGCGGACCGCCCCCCCGCCCCCTTCCTACGCCACTGCCTCAGCCCATCAAGACACACGAAACACTGAAGAGCAGTTTTGTTCCATTTCTTTGCTTTGAAAATCATTCCTAAAATAAATTAGTTACTGGTCTAAGTGACAAATAGATCCTGCAGTAAACCTTTGCCCAAGACCTGGTCCGTGGTTTCATTCTTTGTATCTGGGCCAGTTGGTAAAATCCAAACAGCCCTGTGTATTGAGAGGGTATAGAACTGGCTCATGCATGTTTTATCACTCATGTCATATGTCTTCATGATAGGTTTTTTTTGTTCCATCGTAAATTAATGATAAAGCCACAAGGGCATAAAACATGAATGCTAGGGCGAAACCAGTGTTTTGTCAGAAAGATTCTTTTAAGTAAAAATACAATAAAATAAAACAACAAAACAGAGACAAAACTGATCCAGAGTATTACTGTAACCCCCCCCCCCCCCCCCCCCCCACCACACACACACACAAAATCTTGCTGACATGGTTGTGGTTTTGCCACAAATAGCTGCCAGAATCAGAAATACTAAAAAAAAAATCTATCAACAGACGATGAAAGTGAAAAAAATGATTGGCTTAGGGGTCCTTTTACAAAGGTGTGCCAAAAAGTTGCCCGTGGTAATTTGGGCGCGTGTATTGCACGCACGCTGGACCATTTCTCCACCACATCTGGAAAAAGTTTTTTTTTTGGGGGGGGGGGGGGGGACCGGGACATGGACGTGTGGCAAAATTAAAACCAGCGCGTGTCTATTTACAGCCTGAGCCCTTAATGCCACTCATTGACTTAGCGGTAAGGGCTCACACATTACCCGTGTGGTAACCAGCGCACGCCAACTGCTGGGAATGCCCCTGTGGTCAAAAATAGAAAATTATTTTCTACTGTGGGTTTTCGGCACGCACCAAACTCATAAGCAAAATGGCCGCTGATTAACGGGCTTAAGAACCGTTAGCTCCAGATACCATCACAGAGCTAAACTGTAGTTTGGCTGTATATTGGCCCGATTTTGTTCGCACCGGCTTCCTTCATTACTGCAGAGATCTGATTTTCTCCTTATCACCTGTTTCGGTCTGAAATATCAAAGGGAGCACCAACCGTCATTGCTCGTCACCGGCATATCAGTACACCGGCTGAAAGCCCGATCGCATCGTCAGTGCAGATATAGGTGCCGGAGAGCGAAGACCTGCTCACCACAATGCAGGGAGCTTGTTTAGCTATTGATCTGCTCGTCCCTGGTATCCATTTGGCCCCATTCTCCTCCAGCCTTTCATTCGGGCCGCTGGCGTCTCAGCTTGGCCTCCAGACCGCGATCGTCTCCTATGCTGCTTGTTATCGGCTGCCGGGCATCGCAGCCTGCTTCGCGTTGGGGAGACTTTTCGGACAAAGCTGCACATGGTGGGGGTATTGCTTCCTTTTAGATCGCCGATCCCAGCCGTTGGCTATCGCCTGCATTTACTGTCTTGTTCGACGGTATCCGCTTTCTAGTCCGCTGCTTCTGACGAAGATTACAAGAGAGAGATGGTTTTGCAGCTCTCCCTGTCTGGGGGGTCGGAGTGGACGGTTGCCGCTATCTATCACAACGAGTCAACACCTCTTCAACCTTTGGAGCTTGCATGGGTGTTTAACAGCATTTGCACGGACCATTTTGGACTCCTTTATCTCTACTCTTTATCTTTCTCTCTACTCTGATTACTTATCTATTTAATATTGCATTTGTATGTTCACTGGATTGGCACTAGCCTTTTCAGTCACTTGTAAGCCACTTGGAGCCTGCATCTTGTGGGAAAAGGTGGGGTATAAATACGATAAGTAAGTAAATAAATAAATAATTACCAACAAGTGCACATGCTAGCTGGGTGGTAATGATGATTTGATGCACGCTGCACGTGCGCAGGCTCTCACGCAGCTTTGTAAAAGGGCCACTAGGTTTCTAAAAGTTAAGAAGTAATATGTAAAACTTTTTTCTTATTTTTTGTTAATGTGATACACGTTTGACTTAATTTGTGAATTTGTGAACTTACAAATGTGAAATCTTTCCAGTGGCACTGAATAGAGCTAGATACATATTTCTTAATTTCAGGGCTCCAGGCTCGATCGTGCATCTCCTTCTGCATTTACATTTTGTTGCCTGAGTCTGTATACAAACCTCATTTCCAACAGTAGTACTGCTGCTATTTCAAAAAATATATATATTTCTTTATAGGGATATGCACTTTTGCATCATTTTGCTTTGTTTTATAATATCTGAATGCAAACTGTAAAAGAACACACACACTCTATCTTGTATAAAGAGATAAATGGACTTCAGATTCCCGGTGTAGATCCCTCAGTTATAGATCTCACCGCTCCGCTTAGCCCCTGGTTTTTTAGTTATCCAGTGCGGTTACTAGCGGGCATCCTCATTAGTCTTAAAATCCTTTTATGTTGCTTAATGGCAAATAGTTTACTTGTAACTTTACAGCATTTGGCACTTAACTTGTTTTACAGGCTTTCTTTGTAGGTTCGCTCTACAGCGAGCCCCTGTTTTGCGTTTCGCTTCATAAGGAGCTGAACCTCAAATGTAGTCGCAAATGCGTCTTTTGGGTGTGCGCCGGGGCCATTTTTTACCGCGTCTAGGAAAAGGGCCTTTTTTTAAGGGGCCGGAAAATGGACGTGCACTACAATTTTATTTATTTATTTATTCGGATTTATTTACTGCCATTTGAAGGAATTCACTCAAGGCAGTGTACAGTAAGAATAGATCAAACATGAGCAGGAGGCAATTAAAGCAGTAAAAATATTCGAACAACAACACAAAGAATGGCACGGTATACTACTTGCAATGACTACACAAATATGTACTTGAACATTATAATTGGTAGTGAGGGGTAAGGCAAAGTTGTAACATATAGATGAGTAAGAAAGTAGGAAGAATTAGAAAGTAAGGTGATTGAAGAAAGTTGCACGTGATGTCAGAGAGATGGTTTAATATTATCTCAGCTAGGGTAGGAGTGGATAAACATGTCCCGCTGCAGTATGTGCAGCCCGTGTCACTCCTTGTGTGTGCGAGTGAGACTAACAAGTTAGTTACTTCTTCCGTTAAAGGCTTGGTTGAAGAGCCAAGCTTTCACCTGCTTCCTGAAGTAGAGGTAGTCTTGTGTTAAGCGGAGCTTTTCAGGCAATGCATTCCAGAGTGTGGGGGCTACTCCGGAAAAGGCTCGCTTGCAGGTATCACATCGTGTAATGTCTTTTGGAGAGGGTGTAGTTGGTGAAAGTCCTTGGGAGGACCTTAGTGTCCCTGGCGGTACTTCCCACCTGTAAAATGCCATCATTTCCGACGCTACAAAAATGCATTTATTTTTGTAGCGCTGGAGTATACCCAGCATGCTGCATGGTTACCACCCGGTTAACACGGGAGCCCTTACCGCCCCCTCAATGGCCACGCGGCAAGTGCTTTACTTGCCGTGTGGCCATTTCCTGAAGAAAGACGAGTCTTCCATTTTATCAGCTGTGGTAAAAGGGGGCCTCGTCATGCGATGCCAGTGCCGGCCCCGTTTTGCCGCAGCTCGGTAAAAGGGGTTCTAACTTAGGAGCATAAATTTAGGTGCTCAGCCTTTTCTGAAAGTTAAACCCATCCTGTTCAGTTAAAGGAAATGGTAGGATGCCTGTAAAGGCCAAATGTTAACCTGAAATGGCCTCTACAAACCTGGGCAAATTAGGAGGCACCCAGTTGTAAAAATGCTGAACAGCCCCTTCCTTCTAGCAGCAACCCTGGAGCTCACGGTAAGCAGCACAGTGGTACTGAGAAGTGTTTGCTTGCTCCTAGCTGGTTCATGATAAGTCAAGTGATTCACTAAGGCAAACAGGGTGTTATCATAAAGAAATGTGTGAATTAAGTGTCCTGCTCTGTCCTCAGATAGGTTTGTTGACTGGCGAAGAAAGGTTGAGCATTGCTATTCTTAGCCTAAGATAAATGTTAGCTGTGTCTCATTCCTCAAGTTGCCTGCAACAATAACCTTCCTCCCACAGCCTTATTTGCTGCCACTTTTTGAAAACAGAATGAGTTCCAGATAATGTTTTTTGTTTTTTTTTTGGGGGGGGGGGGGGCGTAAATGAAGGCTGAAACCGGGATTTTGGTTTTTAACAAATAGCAGTCTCTATTCGTCATGGTACCATAGTTTAAAAGGAAGTTGATGTGGTCTTTTCTCAACAATATTACAGTAACTGCCCTGAATAATCTCCTTTGATATATGGCTGTGATTTTTTGATACAACTTCTCTTTTAAAAAAATATTGTCCTCTGTCGATACAGTTGTTGATGTCATAATGGAAGAGGAGCAGCTTGGGTTTTAATTTTATTGCAAAGACGGAGCTGTATTCCTGTGGTTACATGACAGTGATGGGGGTCCATATATGGAGCTGTTTTCCCGATGCCACAAGACATCACTACAGGTCCATATATAGAATTGCATTCCACAGGTGACATCAACTATTACAGGGTGACTGGAATCGGCTATGAGCTTCATGTAAAAAGGGCAAACAGCTTTATATTATCTTTGTAAGTGCAAAGAGACCACCTGATCGCCTATATTCTGGCTTCTAGAAAAGGCAAAATGGAAACAACAAGAGAAACCCTTGTAGAAATAAATGCCTTTGTCTGCACACATCTCCGATATTTTTTAGACACGAGAATAGCTCACCATGGGCGAGTCTTGTAGCTCAGTCACATGCTGAACATTGCCACGTGGAGGTTTCCTGTCTAATTCCTAAATCAGGTCTTTTGCTGTCTGGGTGAAATAAGCAGCATATGTGCAACATTCAAAGTCTCCAAGGAGGACCGTGTCATAGTCATAAGAACATAAAAATAGGATAAAAAGGGTCAAACCAAAGGTCCGTCTAGCCCAGTATCCTGCTTCCAACAGTGGCCAATCCAGAATCCCAAAGAGTGGCAACATTCCAGATCGCCAAAGAGAAGCAAGATTCCATGCTACTGTCCCGGGGATCTTCCCCAAGCCTATCTTAAGAGCAGATTATGGATTTTTCCTCCAGAAGCTTCTCCAAACCTTTTTAAAACCCAGATACATTAACCAAATTTCTTACCATATCATCCGGCAACAGTTCCAGAGCTTTTGTTGAGTGAAAACAAAATTCTCATATATGTTTTACAAGTATTACCATGTAACTTCATTGAGAGTCTCTTAGTTTTTGTATTTTTTGAAAGAGTAAACAATCAGTTCACTGACCCATTCTACTCCACTCAGAATTTTGTAGACATCTATCGTATCTTCCCTCAGCCTTGTCTTCTCCAAGCTGAAGAACCCTACCCTCTTTAGCCTTTCCTCATATGAGAGGAGTTCCCTCACCCTAAATCATTTTTGTCACCTTTCTTTGAACCTTTTCTAATTCTGCTAAATCTTTTTTGAGATATGGCAACCAGAATTGCATACAATATACTCAAGGTGAGGTTGCACCATGGAGCGATACTGAAACAAACACGTGGAGAGGCATTTTCAATATGACATCTAAGTCCAAATTGAGACGTTTTGCTGAAAATGTCTTAAAAAAAAAAAGTCTAGCTCACAGCCATAATCAAACCAAAAAAAGTCTAAATTTCTGGTTCGATTACAGCTTTGAGCTTGGTGTTTTTATGCTAAAAACGTCCATCTGTAAGTAACATTTCCTATATAATAATTCTCACCTCCAACGTTCTAACCTGCCTGGGACCGTGGATCCCTCGGAGGTGGTCTGCTAGGCAGCTAAGAACACACTGACGTCAGTAACGTCACTGACAGCTGATTCCAAGGCAAGGGGAGGAGTAGGGAAACACACGGAGCGTGTTTCCCTACTCCTCCCCCTGCCTGGGAATCAGCTGTCAGTGCGCCGCTCCCTGCCACTTCTGAGCAAGTGACAGGGAGCGGGACAACACAGAACCTCCCCCCCCCCCGGCGCATCACCAAAGCACCCCCCCACACCCGAAGAACATCAACACCCCCCCCTACACACACACATCACTCCCTCCCTCCAATCCCGTTCAAGGCCCCCTCACGCCCCTCCCACAGAGTTCCAGACTCCCCCCTCCCTCCAATTTCAACACCCCCCTCCACGTAACTGACCCCTGGACCCCCCTGCCGCGACCCTCTCGACCCCCCCCTTTCCGCTGAAAACCCTACCCTGCCGCCGTCGCGTTCCTGTGCTGACGGCAACCAAACTTCTCTTCTCGGCTGCGTCGGGGCGTTGCTTGATGAATGATCATCTGTTCAAGTTTCTGTGCGTGCGTCTGACATCAGACGCACGCACAGGGCCAAGGACTGTTACTGCATTGACCAGATTAGACTTGTTGGAGGTGGGGGAATTTAAAATAGAGTGAAAAATCACTGGATGTTTGGAAACCAAGGCTCATGCAGCAGACCTAGAGCTAGAAGTAGATAAAAATACAGAGAAACTGCAGAGTCCGAAACATCAAAGGAATACCGTAAGGCACTGCTGCTCGGATTAGGAAAATGTCCCAGTTTGAAAAGAAATCTCCATTATATGCATTGTTTGCACATCCATAGGATGAAAGTCCATGCTTCGTTTTCAAAATCTTTGAAATCAGAGCAAAGTCCCTGTAGCTTAAGGAATTGACTGAGAGGTAAACTTTATCTTTGATGAGTAAAATGGAATCTTCTATAACGAAGCAATACATTGAAGTATATGAGAACTTCTATCATTTTTAGAAATCAGAATACACAGAAAAGGCAGAAGTCAACTGATGGGAGTTGTATGATGGAATTATCACATTCTCTTCAAATGTTCATGATTTAAAATATCACACAACGCTATTGGTTCATTTTGACAGTTCGTTAATTTTTATCCTCGCCACTGTGTGTGGCTTATCAAAGGAGAAGGAATTTGAAAGATTATTTAGTATCTTCTCATGAGCACCAGCAAGGGTACAATTGACCGAGTTAAACTAGTAATATTTTTAAAGGACCATCAGAAGGTTAATAGAGTCCAACTCTTGGTTGTATCCTGACTCTTTTTTTGCACACCACTTATCATCATCAGTCCATTTTTAGTCAATTTATATAAAAATAATTTTCATATCTTCTGCTGCATAAATATATTAAAATTTATAATTCTACTTATCTTACAATATTGCGCTTGAATTTTCATTCCACATACTGGTTCAAAGAAACCCAGGCTACTTGATTGCAGTATCCCACTCCGACATAGTGCTACGTTTCACTAGTCCAGCTGCATCAGGGATTTAGGGTTTCATTTAGGGGCTTTTTTTACAAAAGCGTAATGAAAAATGGTCTGCGGTAGCGTAGATGTGTGTTTTGGGCACGCGCAGAATCAGGGGTGTGCTGGTAAATTGTTAACAGGGGGCTCTCTCTCGCCAGCAAAGTAAAAGAGAATTCAGGAGGGGCCCAAGCCCACATTTTGGGATCCATTTGTTAAAGTAGCCATGGAGAACCGGCTCCCAAAATTCTTAAAAACTTAACAAACGGCTCTCGAGAGCCTGTGAGAGCCTGCTCCAGCACACCACTGCGCAGAATCATTTTTCAGCGCACCTGTAAAAAATGCCTTTTAAAATTTTTTGCCAAAAATGGACGCGTGGCAAAATGAAAATTGCAGTGCGTCCATTTTGGGTCTGGGAACTTACCACCAGCCATTGACCTAGCGGTAAAGTCTCAAGCGGTAACTGGGCGGTAATGACCTGCATGCATCAAATGCCACTTGGCGCAGGTCCAATACGCGCATCTAAAACGATAAATTATTTTTCAGATGCGCGTATCGAACAAACGCCAAAAATGAAATTACCACCAGAGCCACGCGGTAGGCGAGCGGAAATTCCATTTTGGCGTGTGTCGGGTGCACGTAGACGCTTACGCAGCTTAGTTAAAGGGCCCCTGAGTATTCTTCAGGCATATACTTCTGGTTTCATCAAGGTTCATCTCTACAAAGAGGACCAGTATGTGGAATGAGAATTCAAGCACAACATTCTAATATGTGAAATGATAAAGTCTGAGCTATTTATGCAGCACAAAATATGATTTTTTAACTACTACTACTTAACATTTCTA
This sequence comes from Microcaecilia unicolor, assembly GCF_901765095.1. Taxonomy (NCBI): domain Eukaryota; kingdom Metazoa; phylum Chordata; class Amphibia; order Gymnophiona; family Siphonopidae; genus Microcaecilia; species Microcaecilia unicolor. The sequence continues at coordinate 20,149,620 of NC_044039.1, forward strand.
GAGCGCTACTAGGGTTACGCAGCGCTGTACAATTTAACAAAAAAGGGGGGGCAGTCCCTGCTCAAAGAGCTTACAATCTAATAGATAAGAGTGAGACAAATATAGGACAATCAAGCCATTGTGACATCACTGATGAGGTTGGCTCTTAGGCATTGGTGGAATGAGGCATTATGACATCACAATCTCAGCTCTGGTTAAATCACTGCTATATGTAATACTACTACTACTACTTAACATTTCTACAGCACTACTAGGGTTACGCAGCGCTGTACAATTTAACAAAGAGAGACAGTCCCTGCTCAAAGAGCTTACAATCTAATAGATAAGAGTGAGACAAATATAGGACAATCAAGCCATTGTGACATCACTGATGAGGTTGGCTCTTAGGCATTGGTGGAATGAGGCATTATGACATCACAATCTCAGCTCTGGTTAAATCACTGCTATATGTAATACTACTACTACTACTTAACATTTCTACAGCACTACTAGGGTTACGCAGCGCTGTACAATTTAACAAAGAGAGACAGTCCCTGCTCAAAGAGCTTACAATCTAATAGATAAGAGTGAGACAAATATAGGACAATCAAGCCATTGTGACATCACTGATGAGGTTGGCTCTTAGGCATTGGTGGAATGAGGCATTATGACATCACAATCTCAGCTCTGGTTAAATCACTGCTATATGTAATACTACTACTACTACTTAACATTTCTACAGCACTACTAGGGTTACGCAGCGCTGTACAATTTAACAAAGAGAGACAGTCCCTGCTCAAAGAGCTTACAATCTAATAGATAAGAGTGAGACAAATATAGGACAATCAAGCCATTGTGACATCACTGATGAGGTTGGCTCTTAGGCATTGGTGGAATGAGGCATTATGACATCACAATCTCTGCTCTGGTTAAATCACTGCTATTTGTAATGAGTGAGCCAAGTATAGGACAATCAAGCCATTGTGACATCACTGATGAGGTTGGCTCTTAGGCATTGGTGGAATGAGGCATTATGACATCACAATCTCAGCTCTGGTTAAATCACTGCTATATGTAATACTACTACTACTACTTAACATTTCTAGAGCGCTACTAGGGTTACGCAGCGCTGTACAGTTTCACAAAAAAGGACAGTCCCTGCTCAAAGGAACTTACAATCTAATAGATAAGAGTGAGACAAATATAGGACAATCAAGCCATTGTGACATCACTGATGAGGTTGGCTCTTAGGCATTGGTGGAATGAGGCATTATGACATCACAATCTCAGCTCTGGTTAAATCACTGCTCTATGTAATACTACTACTACTACTTAACATTTCTAGAGCGCTACTAGGGTTACGCAGCGCTGTACAATTTAACAAAAAGAGACAGTCCCTGCTCAAAGAGCTTACAATCTAATAGACAAGAGTGAGACAAATATAGGACAATCAAGCCATTGTGACATCACTGATGAGGTTGGCTCTTAGGCATTGGTGGAATGAGGCATTATGACATCACAATCTCAGCTCTGGTTAAATCACTGCTATATGTAATACTACTACTACTACTTAACATTTCTACAGCACTACTAGGGTTACGCAGCGCTGTACAATTTAACAAAGAGAGACAGTCCCTGCTCAAAGAGCTTACAATCTAATAGATAAGAGTGAGACAAATATAGGACAATCAAGCCATTGTGACATCACTGATGAGGTTGGCTCTTAGGCATTGGTGGAATGAGGCATTATGACATCACAATCTCTGCTCTGGTTAAATCACTGCTATTTGTAATGAGTGAGCCAAGTATAGGACAATCAAGCCATTGTGACATCACTGATGAGGTTGGCTCTTAGGCATTGGTGGAATGAGGCATTATGACATCACAATCTCAGCTCTGGTTAAATCACTGCTATATGTAATACTACTACTACTACTTAACATTTCTAGAGTGCTACTAGGGTTACGCAGCGCTGTACAATTTAACAAAGAGAGACAGTCCCTGCTCAAAGAGCTAGTGATGATGATAAGTGGTGTGCAAAGAGAGTCAGGATACAACCAAGAGTTGGACTCTATTCACCTTCTGGTGGTCTTTTAAAAATCTTACTGACATGATAGTGATTCTAAGGGAACTTTTTTTGGAAAGATATTTATATCTTATATACTGAACGTTAGCTTAAAGAATATCAATTCTAACCACACAATTGCAAACTGCTGTGCCTCATACAGCTTGTTAATTTTGGAGGTAAGGGACTTCAGATTCCCGGCGCTGTTTCCCTTAATATGGAAAAGCACCGCTCTGCTGTGCCGCTGGATCATTTTGCTTCCCCGTGCGGTAACCAGTAGGAATCCTCACTAGTCTTTCTCCCTCTGTTGAATGCTTAAATTCCTATTTTTTATCTTTTTTTTTTAAATATTTTTATATAGGAATTAGCACTTATCTTGTACTGGGCATTTCCTACGAGCGAACCTACAAAAAAAGCCCGTAGGAAATGCCCAGTACAAGGTAAGTGCTAATTCCTACATAAAAATATATAAAAAAATAAGATAAAAAATAGGAATTTAAGCATTCAACATGGGGAAGCAAAATGATCCAGCGGCACAGCAGAGCGGTGCTTTTCCATATTAAGGGAAACAGCGCCGGGAATCTGAAGTCCCTTACCTCCAAAATTAACAAGCTGTATGAGGCACAGCAGTATGGAAAGATATTTATATGTAAAGATTTTTGTTGTAGAGTCTTTGAGACCACATTTTTTTTGGATTCCAAGTTAAACTAGGTCATAGTAAGTGTGGACATTGTTTGACATGTCTCCGCACTCTGGAAATTCGGGAGTTTATTCATCCACAAATAAGATTTTTATCTAAATTGTGAAATTAGACTAATTGTAATAGAATTGTGTCATCTATTGTGTGGCCGTGTGAACTGATTTATGTAAGAAAAACTCAGGGGCCCTTTCACCAAGCTGAGGTAAAGAGGGCCCTGGGGTAGCAGTGGCATTCATTTTTGCTGCGTGCCAGGGCCCTTTTTACCGCAGTGGGTAAAAAACCCGAAAAACACATGGCCATGCGGAAAGCTTGCACTTACCACGTGGCCATGAATGTGCTATGTCGGCATTGCTGTGCGGCATAGTAAACGGGGGGGGGGGGGGGGGGGGGGGGGTGGAAGTTTTTTCCATATTTTTATTGGAGAGTCTACTTTGTGAGTTACTTTGAGAAGGAATTTAAAGAAACACATTTAAGAGAAAAATGTGAGGAAAAGTTTGAATGGAGCAGAGGAGTAGCCTACTGGTTAGTGCAGTGGACTTTGATGCTGGGGAACTGGGTTCAATTCCCACTGCAGCTCCTTGTGACTCTGGGCAAGTCACTTAACCCTCCATTGCCCCTGGTACAAAATAAGTACCTGAATATATGTAAACTCCTTTGAATGTAGTTGCAAAAACCTCAGAAAGGCAGTATATCAAGTCTCACTTCCCTTTCCCTTATGACATCACAGTATCAGAAGTGAGCCAAGTATCGGACAATCAAGCCATTGTGACATCACTGATGAGGTTGGCTCTTATTGGTGGAATGAGTGGAGGAGTAGCCTAGTGGTTAGTGCAGTTGACTTTGATCCTGGGGAACCGAGTTTGATTCCCACTGCAGCTCCTTGTGACTCTGGGCAAGTCACTTAACCCTCCATTGCCCTGGTACAAAATAAGTACCTGAATATATGTAAACTCCTTTGAATGTAGTTGCAAAAACCTCAGAAAGGCAGTATATCAAGTCTCACTTCCCTTTCCCTTATGACATCACAGTATCAGAAGTGAGCCAAGTATCGGACAATCAAGCCATTGTGACATCACTGATGAGGTTGGCTCTTATTGGTGGAATGAGTGGAGGAGTAGCCTAGTGGTTAGTGCAGTTGACTTTGATCCTGGGGAACCGAGTTTGATTCCCACTGCAGCTCCTTGTGACTCTGGGCAAGTCACTTAACCCTCCATTGCCCTGGTACAAAATAAGTACCTGAATATATGTAAACTCCTTTGAATGTAGTTGCAAAAACCTCAGAAAGGCAGTATATCAAGTCCCATTTCCCTTTCCCTATATGAGTATAACATGCTTGTAAGATTTATATGCAAAATAACATTTACAGGTTTTTAACCATGTCACTTTAATGGATTGATATTGCAATATTTGCCAAAATGCTGAAGTTTTCTTTCTTGTTTTTATTTACATTTCTGATAAATAATTCAGGTGAACATTTCTGCTTTTCTAGAGTTTTTCTACGATCATTTTACCTCGCAGTGCTTTGTCACTGCAAAATGTATCGCCGTGGCAATGGTTTCATGGATCAAAGCACCTTCGTTCTCCATTCTGAAAACCTCATTCCTGTTTGCAGATGCATTCTGTCAAAATTGAGTATTAAAGAGCTGGCAGGTTGATCTTTTCCTTGTATCATAATGATAACCTGTTCTGTTTGATTTTTCTGTCATTGTAGAATGTGATAAAGTGTATGCCAAACAGCTTTTTCCTGTTTCTGAATTGACTTTTGCATGTTTTCTGGTCTGACTTTTATGTTGTAACGTTTTGTCCCATTCACAGGTGTGGCTAGGTTATGGGGTTTTACCCTGCATTAATGCGATGCACATAGCTACACCTATTCAGGTGTTGTCTACTGTGCCCCATACAGTTCCCACCCATTCTCAGTGTTGGGTATGATTTCAAATCAAGTAAATTGAAAATGATGATTTCAAATCATTTTTGTATGATTTTTGATTTTTATTTGAGTGAAGTAGTGTGGCAGCTGTGTTAGTCCACTTTTAAAAGTAATACATAGAAATAAATCAAAATGTAGAAAAGAAGTAAGATTATACCTTTTTTAATGCGCTAACTTAATACATCTTTTGATTAGCTTTCGAAGGTAACCCATCTTCTTCAGATCAGAAATAAGCAAATGTTGACAAATATCAGTCTCACAGGAAAAAGGGAGGGGGTAAGGTTATTTGAAATCACTCTTTTACCCTGATTTTGATTTTAAATTTGAAATCACATCTATATATATAAAAGGCACTTTGAAGCCTCAAGCCGGAAACTTGAGGCGCCCGAGATATCCGGTTTGGCCTGCAGGCTCCAGTCACTGTAGCTCCGCCCTCGCGTCAAAACGCGATGATGTTGAGGGCGGGACGGCCCTCGCGTCAAAACGCGATGACATTGAGGGCGGGGCGCCCCTCGCAACCACGTCACTGAGGGACGAAGGGACGAAGAGGAGAGGTGTGCAACTCGGAACGGAGGCACGGAGGGGGTGTCTGCAACTCGGGAGGGAGGGAGGGAGGACGGGGGGGGATTATCCTGCTAGCGCCCGTTTCATTTTTGCCAGAAACGGGCATTTCTTACTAGTATTCTATAAAGCATGACTTAAGTTTTACGTGCAAATTTGGTTGTATTTTGGATTTGTGCTTGCACTTAATTAGTTAACAAGCCAATCAGCGTTGATAATTGTCAGTTAGCAAGCAATTATTGACACTCATTGGAATTAATTAGAATTTACACGCACAGCTGTCTAAGCATATTCTGTAAAGTGATGCACGCAAATTCTTAGTCGCATAGTTGAAAAGGGGCATGGCCATTTGCGTGGAATGGGCGGGTCATGGGCATTTCTATGGAATACACCCAGTCTGCACCTAACGTTCCGTGACTAGATTTATTTTAGCAGATGGGCGCTCGATGTATTCTATAATCCGCATGGAAATTTAGGCTTTATAGAATATACCGAGGTGTATTTTTTTTTCCATGCGGATTTTTCAGGCGCCATATATAGAATCTAGTCCTAAGTGTATAAGTCCCCTCTCTGTGAAATCGAAGTATTTCTGAAATAGAGTCCTGTGATGGGGTGTATAGGAAGATATCAGTCCCTCTTAAGCAAACTCCCTCCCAGAGGCCTAGGACTGGGAAGCTCAGCCAGGAGGGCATGGTTCAGCTAGTGGAAATAAAAGCTAAAGACTAGGGGAAAGACAGAGAGGCCCAGAGCAGGAAGAAGCAGATCTGCAGAGGACTTCTACAAAATATACATTTGAAGGATCAGAAGGGTAGCTGTGAGGAATAAAGAGCTTTTACCTTGTAGATTCTGCGTACACTGTGATTCTCCTGTGGTCTGTTAGGACGCCAAACTACTCTATGTGTGCTCCTGAGCTAACAGCCCGAGAAGGGAACAGGTTTTTGCAGGCTCCTTCGTTTCAACACACAGTCAAAGAGGTTTGGCTGTGTTTGTGAAGGCTCCTGCACCCACTTATGCTATCACAAGCCCTTACTACTGACATTTTTTTGTTAAAAGTATCTTCAGTGCGCCTTAGCTATTTCGATTGTAACTCTCCACACTCGTCCTTCCCTACTCCTCTTCCGGTGCGCTCCGATCCATGGATAAATCCTTCTTATCTGCTCCCTTCTCCACCACTGCCAACTCCAGACTTCGCTCCTTCTGTCTCGCTGCACCCTACGCCTGGAATAAACTTCCTGAGCCCCTACGTCTTGCCCCATCCTTGGCCACCTTTAAATCTAGACTGAAAGCCCCCCCTCTTTAACATTGCTTTTGACTCGTAACCACTCGCCTCCACCTACCCTCCTCTCTTTCTTCCCGTTCACATTAATTGATTTGATTACTTTATTTATTTTTTGTCTATTAGATTGTAAGCTCTTTGAGCAGGGACTGTCTTTCTTCTATGTTTGTGGAGCGCTGCGTATGCTTTGTAGCGCTATAGAAATGCGAAATAGTAGTAGTAGTAGTAGTAGTAGTTGTTATTTCGAGGTCACTTTAAATGGTTCACAAAGCAGCATAGACTGAGAAAAAAACAAATTCTTCTATGTTATCTCTATCTCTGCTCTTTGGGACACGTGTGTTTGCATAAGTCTAGATTATATGTACATAATGAATATAATACTGTGTATATCCACAGAATAAATAGATAATAGCAGGAAATCTAAGAACAAAATACCACAGAGTTATAGTTGGAGATTATGATAACCTCTGATGTAATAATCGAGAGACTGGTGTTTGTAATACCATTGCAGCGATTTTAATATTTATAAAATTAAATTCATTTTTAACTTATGTAAAAGGCGACTCTGTTTTTTTTTTTTTTTTTACTGTGGTATGAACAGCAGCTCCACCTAATACATTTGCCATGGATTGTTGCCTACAAACATGACCAATGGATGGCTATAATGAACTTATTTCTATTTCAAGCTCAAATACCGCCTTCCTAGCCTAGCAAAGAATACCTCATGGGGGTAGGTCTAGTAAAGGGCACTAGGAAATGGCCTTACCTCTGGAATCTATATAACATGACCGAAATTGCGCACGCAATTCCATTCGTATACCGGATTTGCATGTGCAATTTAGTTTAATTTAAGGCCGTGAAAACTATGTACGGCCACCTCAACTTCCGGAAACCACTAAAGACTTACTTGTTCGAAAAGGCATATCCTAATGATCCAACTTAATTGCCTGAGTCCAACAACTCAGATAAACCCAAGCTTGCGATGAACTTAATGAACTTTACATAACCCCCCTCTCTATGATACCTAATGTGTCTGTACATATCTATTTCATTTATAGTAACATCTATATTTGTTCCTAACCCGCAGTGCCGTAGCGAGGGCAGCTGACACCCGGGGTGGGTTACCGCTGCGCACCCCCTCGGCGCGCACCCTCCCCCCGGAGCGCATTCTTTCTTCAATTAGGAAGCGAGGGGCAGGCGAGAGGGCCGATCCGTCCCCGAGTGCACGTCGCTGGGAGCTGCGTCGGCTCCGCTGGTTCCTTGCTTTCTCTGCCCCGGAACTGGAAGTAACCTGTTCCGGGGCGTGCACCAGGGGCGGACCGCCCCCCCCTTCCTACACCGCTGCTATCCCGTGCTATGTAAGCCACATTGAGCCTGCAAATAGGTGGGAAAATGCGGGGTACAAATGTAACAAATAAAGAAATAAATACTTGACAAGCCAATCAACACCAATAATTGCCACTTAGCAAGCAATTATTGATACTACTGACTTTAATTAGAATTTATGTGCACAACTCACTAACGGGAAGGGGGGAATGAGTGTGAGTATGATTAAGTGAATGGAGGAGTTATTGGAGCATTATGGAATGTGGTTTTATATGGAGTGTTTGTTGTACAATACAAAAACCATTGCAGGGGAGACATGATATACTTCATCTTATGAGTCAGAAGGCACAAGGGGCCCTGTTTACTAAGGTGTGCTAGCATTTTTAGCATGCACTACAAATTAGTGCACGCTAACGCTAGAGACACCCATAAGAATTTATGGGTGTCTCTAGTATTAGCTCACGCTAAAAACGCTAGCGTGCCTACAACACTGCTTAGTAAACATGGCCCAAGATTTCTATGTCTGAAAAATGAGATCCTGTTTTATAGGTTTCTTGAGAGAATGTCATCATGTTTTAGCTGAATATTGCTTGAGCTGCAACAACTCCATGGCTCATTTCTTTCCATATTAGTAAATATTCTTCTTCCGTAATGGCAGTTCAAAGATAAATAAATAAAAAAGAAACCAGATTTAAGTACACAGGGCCATATTCTATAATAACGCATGTACATTTTGGAACGCCCATTTCCCCGCCCATAACCATGCCACTATTTGCCTGCACGCATTAACATTTAGGCGCGGTGATTTACACAGTACATTTAGGGAGTTGTGAGCGTAAATTAAATATATTGCAAGTTAGTGCTCATTATTGCTTGTTAAGTGTTGTCATCAATGCTGATTGGCTTGCTAAGCCAATTAAGTTACGTGTGTTGTTATAGAATACGCTTGGATTTCAGTACAGAATGCTAGGTGTGCTATATAGAATCCAGGGAATAGTGCCCAGATCCACGACTAAGCTTAGGCTTGAGAATTTACGCCAGTTAAAACCTGGTGTAAATGCCCGCACCTAACAAGCATCAATCGGGCACATTCTATAACAGTGTGCGCCCTTTCTAGGAACACCCATGACCCGCCCATGCCCCTCCCCTTGACCACACCCCCTTTTGAGTTCCGTGCCCGGGTCAGTGACATAGCTGTGGCATCACTTCATCTATGTGTGGCTGAAAGACTCTTCTGTTCATGGAGAACTCGCTGCTGGAGGATGTGGTAACAGCGTTTAGCGTATCTGGGTTTAAAAAAGGTTAGGAAAAGAGACGAGCACGGGGAAGCCACTGCTTGCCCTGGGATTGGTAGCAAGTTCTGTTTCTGCAGTCATTGCAAGTGTTTGTTCATTGGTTTTTAGCGCTAAAGCATTTTGGAAGGTCTACAGCTTCGTATACGAGCAGAGCTGTGGCCCCGTGCTTTCATCTGGAGTTTATTATTTGACCCCTGACGTAGGCACTTGCATGCATCGAAACACGGCCCGTGTCGGGTCCTTCCTTTATTCATGTCAATAAAGACTGTTGGATTCATATTTCCAGTGGTGATTCGTCTTTGGTCAGCCTCTACTCTTTAGGGTTCTACATGGAATGTTGCTACTCTTTAGGGTTCTACATGGAATGTTGCTACTCTTGAGATTCTACATGGAATGTTGCTACTCTTTGAGATTCTACATGGAATGTTGCTTCTCTTTGAGATTCTACATGGAATGTTGCTACTCTTTAGGGTTCTACATGGAATGTTGCTACTGATTGGGTTTCTGCCAGGTATTTGTGACCTGGATTGGCCACTGTTGGAAACACGTTACTGGGCTAGTTAGACCATTGGTCTGACCCGGTATGATTATTCTTATGTTCTTATTTTCATGCACCCCTTTACAGAATACACTTAGAAAGTTGCACATGCAATTTCTAATTAGTGCCGATAATTGATCATTATTAGCCAATTATTGGTGCCGACTGGCTTGTTAAATAATTAAGCTGCCCACTCAATTTGGCAGCACTGCCAAATTTGCTCACACAACTTTAGCCACCATACATAGAATCTGGGGGAAAGTGCATAAACTCCTGATGCCCAATGATAGAATCGCCCTTAAAGTTTGTACCTGGCGTCATGGAAGGTTATGGAACTGGTCCAAGATCACAAGGGTCAGCAGTGGGATTTGAACTGGGCTTTCTTGGTTGTTAGCCCAGAGTTCTAACCCCAAGGCTACTCTTCCATTGATACAGCTTTGAAGGAGCAGTAAGGAATGGATGTATTTATTAGGAACCTGCTGAGTAATTGAGACTTGAATTGACTACTGTAAGAGACAGAAGACTGGGTTTGATGGACATATGGTCTGATTCAGTGTGGCCTATCTTATGTTCTTTTACCAATGGAAATGGCTTTGAAAATTGCCCTCCTTGTCTCTACGGTGGCAAGCAGTCAGTATGTGTGGCTTTCACAGTCTGTCTTATAATTCATCACACTAGCCACCCATTGTTCTGTCTTCACTGCAATTTGCTTTCATGCCAGTTTATATGAGTGCCAAGCTCTCCTTTATCAGCTAACAGCAGGGTCTCATCATATACACAGAGCAATAAACCCAGCTTCACTGAGCAATAAAGGCAATCTCATAGCTTTGACCTATGAATTGCAAATGTCAATGGAAACAGAAGATTTTCCATTATAAAACAGCAAATTAAGACATTTACAACCCAATTAAGGACTTAATATAAAACCACTCTGAAAGGAAGGTAAATTTGAACTTTGTTTATTGCATTGCATATCTGGTTGGCGATGTTACCTAAGCTATTTTGTTTGATTTAATTGCCATGATGTATATATGCATTTTGCTTCACGTTACAAATCAGTTTTGTTTGTTTCTTTTAGGTTGGAAGGAAAGCAAATGGCGAGCTTTTGCAAATGAACCAAAAATCACCTGTGTTATAATGGAGGAAGGAAGGAAGGAAGCGAAGATTTAAAATGTTAGATGTAAGTTGTTTTAATAGACTCTCTGGTATGACAAATGGATTACACTGTTTCATTTGTGCCACTTAAAAGTACATCTAACTTGGAACAAAATGTTATTTAACCTTGATTGGAGTGTGTTAAACTCTAGGCAACATGCTTCTGAGAGGGTCAAATAGATTTTAATGAGCTGAATCTAGGTGACAATAAAGGCACGCCAGAACAGTACACTCTCCACCAAAGCTCTCAGAAGAACAGTACATCGAGCTCCATTACTGCAAAGATTTGGATAACACATTCAATTAAGGAACTTGCAGGAGAGAGCCTAGAAAGATGCTAGGCTAGCCAGCTTATAATCAAAAGTAATCGCCGGCTATTTCCCGACACAAATCGGCATATGGCCGGCGATTTCGCAAAAGCGGCGAAAAGCGTATAATCGAAAGCTACATTTGTAATAGCTTCGCCGCTTTCCCTTTGCCTCGACGGCGAAAGTTTCAAAGGGGCGTGTTGGCGGGCGAAGCGAAGGCGGGACATGGGCAGGCTTGGGCTGGCTACCAGATGGCCGGCTTTCGCGGATAATGGAAAAAATAAAACCCGGCGATAAGCAGTCTTTCGCCGGGTTTACTTGGTCCTTTTACTTTCACGACCAAGCCTCAAAAAGGTGCCCCAACTGACCAGATGACCACCAGAGTGAATGGGGGATGACCTCCCCTTACTCCCCCAGTGGTCGCCAACCCCCTCCCACACTAAAATTATTAAAATACAAACCTTTTTTGCCAGCCTGTATGCCAGCCTCAAATGTTATACCTAGCACCCTGACAGCAGTATGCAGGTCCCTGGAACAGTTGTTGTTGGTTGCAGTGGACTGCAGAAAGGCAGAGCCAGGCCCATCCCCCCCTACCTGTTCCACTTGTGGTGGGTAATGTTGAGCCCTCCCAAACCCCCCAAAAACCCACTGTACCACATGTAGGTGCCCCCCTTCAGCCCTTAGGGCTAGGGTAATGGTGCACACTTGTGGGCAGTGGGTTTTGGGGGGGATTTGGGGGACTCAGCACACAAGGGAAGGGTGCTATGCCCTGGAAGCTAATTTGGGTGGTTATGTTTGAAGTGCCCCCTAGGGTGCCCGGTTGGGTGTCCTGGCATGTGAGGGGGGCCATTGCACTACAAATGCTGGCTCCTCCCACGGCCAAATGCCTTGGATTTGCCGGGTTGAGATCGCCGGCAGTTTTTTTCCATTATCGCGGAAAAAACAAAACTGGCGATCTCAAACCCGGCGAAATCCAAGCTTTCGCCGGGCCACACTGTATTATCGAAAAAAAAGATGGCCAGCCATCTTTTTTGAAAATACGGTTTCCGGCCAGCTGTTTGTGCCGCCGCCAAAATAATCGCCGGCAACGTTCGATTATTCCCTCTAGTCTCTTGTTTGCCATCCAGTGCCATTTTTTAAGAAGGGTCCTCGAGGGCAGGAAAGACTAGGTATCACTATTGCCCTCCAATGTCCATCAGAGATACATTGATGGAGGAGGGGAGGGAGGAGGGGAGGCTTGGCAGGACGGTGGGTGGGACCAGGAGGGTTCTGCAATTTGAAAAGGGAGTAACATCAAGAATCGTGGTTGCAAAGTTTGTTTCTTTCATTTGCAAATACAGGTGCACAATTTCATATACACCCAAGACCTTAGCGAGCTACGTGCGGGCAGTGCAGCCACACAGGACGGAAGAGAAGCTTATGCGCCCCTTCCATTCACTTCCTTTGCAAAGAGGGTGGAGTGGGTGCTTCAGCAGCATTTGGGGGCGTGTTGCATAGGGTACGTGACGGACTTCCTACGCTCCTGTGCATGGAACAGGTATGAGTATTGAGCTCTAAATGTTGGCTCCGAAATGCTGACTTACGCTCTCTTCTATTAAAGGCATCTGAGCGCCCAGGCGCGCTTACAGAATGACACTTAGCAACCACCATTTCGTGTCCACTATGGTGCCTGCATTTGGCAACTCATATAGGATTGCCCCCAATGGTAAAGGCGGTTAGCTTAGTGGAGTTTTAAAAAGGTTTGGACAGCTTCCTAAAGGAAAAGTCCATAGACCGTTATTAAATGGACTTGGGGAAAATCCACTATTTCTGGGATAAGCAGTAGAAAATGTTTTGTACTTTTTGGGGATCTTGCCAGGTATTTGTGACCTGGATTGGCCACTGTTGGAAACAGGATGCTGGGCTTGATGGACCTTTGGTCTTTCCCAGTATGGCAACACTTATGTACTTAGGATTCTAAATGGAATCTTGCTACTCTTTGGGGTTCTACATGGAATGTTGCTACTATTTGGGTTTCTGCCAGGTATTTGTGACCTGGATTGGCCACTGTTGGAAACAGGATGCTGGGCTCGATGGACCTTTGGTCTCTCCCAGTATGGCAACACTTATGTACTTGGGATTCTGAATGGAATCTTGCTACTCTTTGGGGTTCTTCATGGAATGTTGCTACATTTTGAAATTCTGCATGGAATCTTGTTATTCTTTAGAATTCTAGAATCTTGCTACTCTTTGGGGTTCTACATGGAACGTTGCTACTATTTGGGTTTCTGCCAAGTATTTGTGACCTGGATTGGCCACTGTTGGAAACAGGATGCTGGGCTCGATGGACCTTTGGTCTTTCCCAGTATGCCAATACTTATGTACTTATAATGCTCTTCACTGCCCCCAATCTAAATTCCCAGCAAAATGCCTACTTTTAATCTACGAAAAAGAACACATGCTCTAGCCCCAGGATTCTATATATGGCGTCTTAATTTCCATGCAGAAATCAAAGCATATTCTGTAACAATGCACATAATTTAGGGCTTCTTTTACAAAGCTGCGCTAGCGATTCCCACTTGGCAAATGACAGGAAGCCCATAGGAAATGAATGGGGTTTCTCTCATTTGCCGCACCAGGAATTGGTAGTGTGGCTTTGTAAAAGAGGCCCTTAATTAGTTAACTAGCTAATCAGCGCTGTTGATATTAACAAGCAATTATCAGTACTAATTGGCATAAATTAAGATTTATGCGCATAACTCGCTAAACGTATGCTGTAACGTGGTGTGTATAAAGTCACATAGTTGTAGGGTTACCATATTTTGTCCCCCAAAAAGGAGGACACATACCCTGCCCCTTTCACACCCCACCCCCTCACACCCTCGCTCCGCCCCTGTCACATTTTCCCCTCCCCCTGTCACACACCCCGTCACTCCCCCTCCCCATCAGCCCCCTCCCCTTACAACTGCCCTGGTGGTTTAGTGACCTCTTCGGGCAGGAAAGAGCCCCTTCTTTCCTGCCCGGAGCGCTGCCCTGCATGCATCCTTCCTGTTCATGATCTCGGCGCCAATTCAAAATGGCCGCCGAGAGTGAAGTCTCGCGAGGTCACTTCAACTCTCGGCGGCCATTTTGAATCGGCGCCGAGATCACGAACAGGAAGGATGCATGCAGGGCAGTGCTCCGGGCAGGAAAGAGGGGGCTCTTTCCTGCCCCGAAGGCGGAAGAGGTCACTAGACCACCAGGGCAGTAGTAAGTAAGGGGAGGAGAGGCTAGCAATCTGCCCGTTTGTCCGAATTTCTGGACAAACGGGCAGGCTGGCGGGCGGGCCATCCTATAGGATGGCCCGCCCACCAGCCTGCCCGTTTGTCCAGAAAACGGGCAGATTGGCAAAACCCGCCCGGTTGCCCGGACATGTCCTCAAAAAGAGGACATGTCCGGGTAAATCCGGACATATGGTAACCCTACATAGTTGAAAAGCAGGTGTGGTTATGGTAGTGAAATGGACGGGTTGTTATAGAATACACCTGTTCCGCGCCTAATTTAAGCCTTGGGATTTATACCAGGTTTTAGTTGGCGTAATTGACCACGACTAAATTTAGTTGCGCGGAGCAGCACTTGGCATATTGTATAATGCACCCCTAAATTAATAGAATCCACTTTGATATCCACACAGAAATTGAGGCGTGATACATAGAATCTAGTTGTAAATGCCTGTTCATCCATCCAAGCAATTTGAGTAAAGCAAATGGCTTTGAAAACTATCCTTAGAAGTTTTGAAAGAAACACAAATAAAAACATATGGGGAAAGACCTAGAACACAGTGATTTGCTGGGAGAAACCCCCAGAGTTCCATGTTAACTTATTGTGTGAACACAAAGCACGTCTAGAGCTCATGAAAGCCCTTTTCTAAGAAACCAGTAGCACTTTAGTGACTTGATTGATCTGTGAAGAGGTAATGTAGATTTTATACAGATGTATTTATTTTATGGAGCCAAAAATCCTCTCTCAGATGGTGTCCACAACAAATCGGTAAAATCAGCGACCCCACACGAGTCGTGTTTCAGCCCTATCGGCCTGCGTCAGGGGTCTAGGAATTTGTTAGACAGTATACATTCCTAGAGCAGTTGGATAACAGCCAAATCTCATATGGTTTCACAACGAAACTCACAAGAAACAAATAGCGATCTCTCCGTCACACGCTTGCTACATGGTGATATAGATTTTATACAGGGGAATGCAATGTAGAAACAGACTTTCTCCAGCTCTGTGAAAACGGAGCTGGTCTATTTAAATTCTTTTGGTGCCTAAACTACGTTTAAGCAGAATTTTTAAAGAATTATTTATGGAGAGGGCACCGTGAGGCACTCCAAATCTAAATCATTAAAAAGCTGAAGAAAGATGATTCAAGAGCAGAAAAGAAGACTTCAGGGGTTTGCAACTGTGCACAGCAGGAATCAACAAATCAGAACCAGGGGAACTGCGATTAAAGCTGTAGGGAGCTGTTTTCTGAGCCTTTCGTCCTGCCTGCAGAAATGCATCTTCATCTTTTTGTGCAGCTTCTACAACTGGCTGTGGAAAAAGTAAATTCACAGTGATTGTCCTGACCGCCTCAGCCAGTGATCTCCCAGCAAAAACATAGCGGGCAAGTCAGGGAAAGAGCGAAATGAAAGTTACATTATTTTGATCATAGGGAGCCTGGAAAGCTCTGCAGTGGGCAAAAGATGAGAGACCTAACTTAGCACTTGAAAATCACCGAAGACCAAAGGCTATTGGCTAATTAGCAGCCTGTCTATATATTTTTTTTTTACTGCAAAATTTTCCATTGTCATCTGGCGGTGTAATTTCAAGGGTGATAGAATGATTGTACTGGCAGCTCATTATGAGGCCAGATTTCAAAGGGACCTATTTGAGTAGCTGAGATGTTATCCCTGGGTAAAAGTTGTTCCCCCTGTTGGGGGAGAGGGGCGGGGAGATGAAACATATGCAGATTTCACTTTTCATTGTTGGATAGGTAACCTTCACAATTATTGTGCAAATGTTTGTGTTCTTAGATCTGGACTACTGTAACAGCCAGGAAAGCAGCCTCTCAACGAGACCTCCACACAGGCTACAGGTGGACCAAAATATAGCAGCCAAACTTATTTTGTATCAACAATAGCATGGCACTAGGCCTCTAGCAATGGGCTCAAATTATTAATTGGGATTTATGATTCATGCTTTCCAAAAATACTAGGACTAGGGGGCATGCGATGAAACTACAGTGTAGTACATTTAAAACAAATAGGAGAAAATATTTCTTCACCCAACGTGTAATTAAACTCTGGAATTCGTTGCCAGAGAACGTGGTGAAGGCGGTTAGCTTGGCAGAGTTTAAAAAGGGTTTGGATGCTTTCCGAAAGGACAAGTCCATAGACCGCTACTAAATGGACTTGGGAAAAATCCACAATTTCGGGAATAACATGTACGTTTGGGAAGCTTGTCAGGTGCCCTTGACCTGGATTGGCCGCTGTCGTGGACAGGATGCTGGGCTCGATGGACCCTTGGTCTTTTCCCAGTGTGGCATTACTTATGTACTTATGTCCTCTACTTGGCTCACTTTTATTACATAGAGCAGTGATTTAACCTATTGTGATGTCATAGTGGCTCATTCCACCAATAAGAGCCAACCTCATTAGTGATGTCACAATGGCTTGATTGTATAGAATGTTTGTACGTTTGGGAAGCTCGCCAGGTGCCCTTGGCCTGGATTGGCCGCTGTCGTGGACAGGATGCTGGGCTCGATGGGCCTTTGGTCTTTTCCCAGTATGGCATTACTTATGTACTTATGAAGAGTTTCGACGAACACATCAGATTGTGTAGGGCAGTGGTCTGGTCTGTTTGAGGGAGAATCTACAGTGGTATGTTGTCTCTCATTAGCTGTAGCTGTTAGATGAGGTTTAGGGAATGAATAGTTTCAACCATTGCTCTGATTTTATTTATTTATTCGTTACATTTGTATCCCACATTTTGCCACCTATTTGCAGGCTCAATGTGGCTTACATAGTACCGTAAAGGCGTTCGCAAATTCCGGTATGAACAAATACAGTAATGTT
The DNA here is from genome assembly GCF_901765095.1 of Microcaecilia unicolor. Taxonomy (NCBI): domain Eukaryota; kingdom Metazoa; phylum Chordata; class Amphibia; order Gymnophiona; family Siphonopidae; genus Microcaecilia; species Microcaecilia unicolor. Next base: position 20,166,824 of record NC_044039.1, read on the forward strand.
GTGGTAGAATAAGGTTCGTGTGTAACAGACACATTAGGGAAACGTAGAGAGGAAGAGTTATTATATGTCCATTACGAGCTTTGGTTTCATTGTGGTGCAGGGTACAGGCATTTAAGTTGGGTCGGTAGGGTATGCCTTTTTGAACAGGTAAGTTTTTAATGATTTCCAGAAGTTTAGGTGATCATAAATTGTTTTCACGGGTTTTGGTGGAGGAGTAGCCTAGTGGTTAGTGCAGCGGACTCTGATCCCGGGGAACTGGGTTCAATTCCCACTGCAGCTCCTTGTGACTCTGGGCAAGTCACTTAACCCTCCATTGTTCCAGGTACAAATAAGTACCTATATATAATATGTAAACCACTTTGAATGTAGTTGGAAAAAACCACAGAAAGGTGGTATGTAAGCCCTATTCCCTTTGGCAATGCATTCCATAGTTGTGTGCTTATGTAGGAAAAGCTGGATGCATAGGTTGATTTGTATTTGAGTCCTTTGCAGCTTGGGTAGTGGAGATTTAGGTATGTTCGTGTTGATCCTGTTGTGTTTCTGGTTGGTAGGTCTATGAGGTCTGTCATGTGTCCGGGGGCTTCACCATAGACAATTTTATGAACCAGGGTGCAGATTTTGAAAGCAATACATTCTTTGATTGGGAGCCAGTGCAGTTTTTCTCGGAGGGGTTTGGCATTTTCGAATTGTGTTTTTCCAAATATAAGCTGTTGTGAATTGAGGGGTTCCGAGCCCCCCCAAGAAGGCTGGAGTGACCTTAAATCTGACTCCATCTCTAAATAGCACTAGTACTGGGGTAATCAAGGAGTTGTGAAGTTCTAAAAGGAATTGCCACTAAGAGAGACGTTAGGTCTAAGGGACCCGCATTAGTCCGCCTCTCAGCACTGTCAAGGAATAGATACCAGCCTTATGACAAACTGGATTTAGGCTACAGGTTATACAATGCAGCGAATGATAGCCTGATACAGCAAAAGCATTTATACTTACAGCCTTTCATCATTAAGTGAAGCCCACAAATCATCATTTGGGATGAGGAGTTTATTTACCAAGATACAAGTCAAATCAGTGATTGACAACAGGCACGTACAATCAATTAATTATAGGAATATAAAAATCCAGCTGCAAACAGGTGTTAATTCCTAATCTTTTATAATTTCTTTTACCAATTAGAGGTTTTACAAGGGAAAGCAATTAGGTAATTTGTCAATTCTGCTGGACACATTGGTTTCCCTTGGAGAGAGAGAGTGGCAACCCTTTTCTCTCTAACTTAAACCAGGAAATACCCTGATTTTTATAGGTGCCCTCAGGATATGGATAATATGACAGTAGATATACCTGATTGGATCTATGCTAATGTCATGGTTGTCACTGATTGGCTCATGCTAATGAGTAGCTTCTATCTTGCTACCATGGTTTTGTCTTTAGCTCGCTTGACCACAAATCTTAAGCAAGACCCTGCATCCAGCTACACCTTTCCTTTCTCACACCATGGCTGACCACAATCCTGCTCACAGGAAAGTCTCATTTCTCAACTTGTTTTTCTAACTTACATTAGAGAAAATTCCACTTTGTAACAGATACGGCTTCCATTTTGTGCTGAAATCCTCCATTTTGTTTCCATATCTATTGACCTAACTTTTCCTAATTTAGCTTATTTGGGCCTCAATCCGGGCTACAAACTAGGCCATACTTTTCCAGTAAGCTCCCAGTTATGTCAGCCATCAGATTTCTGACTCAGCCAAGGTCTGTAATGGCCTGAGCTCTATGACTGGGCCCTCCACCATTCCAGTGGGGGGGTCTCTGGCTGTACCATAATTATACAAAGCCTAGCTGCCGTGTTTTGAGCGGTCTGAAGTTTCTTTATAATTTGCTCTTTGCATCCCGCATAAATTCCGTTCCAGTAGTCTACATGGCTTAGTACCATTGATTGTATCAAGTTGCGAATGAGTTGCTAGTAGAAATTCAAGTGATTATTTATGCTTTCTTGGGAGTAGCAGTGCAAAAAAAGTTAGAAATTCAAGTCCAAAACTCGAGTGAAATCAGCTGTGATCTGAAAGCTACAGGAAGCGCAAACAGGCACATGGTTGAATTAGATTTGGAATGCATGCTATGTCAATTCACCTTTTTGTCTGTATGTGCCTCCGTGTGTCAAAGATGGATTTTGGGAGGAGGTTGGGCAGGGATCAATGCCTTCTTATCAGCGTGAGCCTGGGCTAAAGAATCAACAACAGTGGATGTATGGCCAACATTTGAATACTTCAGCATGGACTGCTGAGACTCACAGCAGGTTCAACCCATGTTCCCCTCTTCTCTCTGCTCGTGCACATTTTAGTATAAAATGGAAGCACATGGGTAGAAGGGGTAATAAAAGAGTGATACGAAAATCACTTTTGCCAAAATCGTTATACCCACACTAGCCCACTCCTCAAGTCACTTCACTGGCTCCCTGTCCGCTTCCGCATACAGTTCAAACTCCTCTTATTGACCTATAAGTGCATTCACTCTGCAGCTCCTCAGTACCTCTCCACTCTCATCTCTCCCTACATTCCTCCCCTTGACCTCCGCTCGCTCGCTCTCCTCCACTGCTAACTCCAGACTTCGTTCCTTTTCCCTCGCGGCACCTTATGCCTGGAATAGAACTTCCTGAGCCTGTACGTCTAGCTCCATCTCTACCTGTTTTCAAATCTATGCTGAAAACCCACTTTTTCACCACTGCTTTTGGCTCCTAGCCACTGCTCAATTGCCCTCCGCTTGTTCCTTCTCACCCAGTACTTCCCTCGTCCTTAATTGTCTTGTCTGTCTGTATTTTTAGATTGTAAGCTCTATCGACCAGGGACTGTTTGTCTGTGTCAGGTGTTCAGCGCTGCGTACGTCTGGTAGCACTATACAAATGTTAATAATAATAACATTCCATGTAGAAGCCTGCCCTTGCAGATGAGCAACGCGGCCGCGCAGGCTTCTGTTTCTGTGAGTCTGACGTCCTGCACGTACGTGCAGGACGTCAGACTCACAGAAACAGAAGCCTGCGCGGCCGCATTGCTGATCTGCAAGGGCAGGCTTCTACATGGAATGTTGCTAGTGAAGGAGTAGCCTAGTGGTTAATGCAGTGGAACATGGAATGTTGCTACTATTGAGATTCTAGATGGAATGTTTTGGCTCCTAGCCTCTACTCAATTGCCCTCCCCTTGTTCCTTCTCACCCAGTACTTCCCTTGCCCTTAATTGTCTTGTCTGTCTGTATTTTTAGATTGTAAGCTCTATTGAGCAGGGACTGTCTCTCTATGTCAGGTGTTCAGCGCTGCGTGCTTCTGGTAGCGCTATACAAATGCTAATAATAATAATAGAAGAAGTGGGGAGAGATGGATGGGGAGCCGAGCCATGGGAATGGGAGGAGTGTAATGAGAGAGGCTGAAGGAAAGGTGATCAAAGTGGTAGAGTGGGGGATTTTGGAAAAAAGGAGGGAGGAAAGGTGAGAGATGGGGGGAATTCGAGGAGAGAAGAAGGAAGACGGAGGAGGAAGAGATGCAGAGGAAGGAAAGAGATGGGGAAGGTGGAGGCGGGAAGTTAGAAGCAAGGGTAGGACGGGAGAAAGCATAAAAAGAAAGAGAGTATGAAGAGGAGGAAAGAAAGAGATGCAAGGAAAGCGAGGAGGATAAATGAGCGTGAAAGGGTAGAAGTGGAGACAGGGGAGAATAACTTGTCTCTCTGCCAGCACTATCCGTAGTGCCAAGATGTTGCGGAAGGCTATTTAGTGGTGATCTCTGTGTATTGCCGCTGACTATGGGGGTCCTTTTACAAAGACGCGTTGAAAAATGGCTTGAGGTAGGGTAGGTGCAGGTTTTGTGTGCACGCTTTTCTATTACAGAGAAATGAGACAAGAGTTTTCCCAATACACATTTCACCAATCCTTCTAATGCTAGTGAATTGCGTGTTAGCACAACATTTGTACAACTGACTGAACACCCAATCCTTAAAATTACTGCATACATCATGTTTTTTGTTTTGTTAACACATCACATCATTTGATGGACAAGTTCCAGCTAGCAATGTTTGCCAATTGCTGTATTTTTCTCATAATAATAATAATAATGGGTCTGTCAGTTTCATATGAGCAGTAAAACATGCTCACATTGCAAATTATAACGACTTCAGTGAAGTTCTGGTGAGCTTATAACATCAACACTTTTTTTTTTTTCCCCAGGATGCCTACATGGAAAAAGTCGCTCTGTTTTTTTGGAGCATGCCCTAGACAGTTGAATAGTATGTTATAAAGTCTTAACGATCAGTCTCTCTTCATCCCTCCTCCTGTCCGACGGCAATTTAATGTTTCTGAAGTGCTAATCTATTTAATTATATCATATCTGTAACTTACTCTTACATTTTCTTAACCGCCTTCTGAAAATGTACTTTCAAGTATTAGTTTCCTTGCTCTATTTTTTAAACTTTCCTTAGGAAAAAAAAAAACCACCCCAAAACAAGGCCTGGTAATTTCTGCTTTAGATTAGAAGCTGACAACGCCGGGTGAAAGCGGAGAGAACGTAGCACTTCGGAGCCGTGGCAGCTGATAATTACTGCTCTTCATGGAGATTTCTGTGTAACCCCAGCATTGTAAGAAACGCTCTTGATTACAGTGCTTGAAGAGTTTTGCTTTGTTAAGCTACCAGAACTGCTATGCTCAATCTTATTTTCGTTTGCTCTTTTTTGGCTAATTACCCCCTACCCCCAACACACTCATTTCATGCCCCCAAACGGTTTAAATTGGCTATCTTTAAATCTAGATTGAAAGCCCACCTCTTTAACATTGCTTTTGACTCGTAACCACTTGTATCCACTCGCCTCCACCTACCCTCCTCTCCTCTTTCCGCTACACATTAATTGATTTGTTTACTTTATTTTTTGTCTACTAGATTGTAAGCTCATCGAGCAGGGACTGTCTTTATTCTATGTTTGTGCAGCGCTGCATACGCCTTGTAGCGCTATAGAAATGCTAAATAGTAGTAGTAGTAGTAGTATCTACAGCACCACTAATAGATTCAGGTATAGCCAAGGCTGCTGTTAAACATTTAGAAGGAGATTCCATATATGGCGCCTAAAAAATCAGCGCAGAAATCAGTGTCGACTAAGCGTATTCTATAATTGGCACCTTGATTTAGGCGCCGATTATAGAACATGCTTAGTTGATATTTCAGCGCCAACATCTGTGCATACCCATTTACGCCAACGAAAACCTGGTGTAAGCTTGTAGATTTAGGCGCACTGGGCCGTATTCTATAACTAGGTGCCTAAAATTTGGACTATAGTAACATAGTAAATGATGGCAGATAAAGACCTGTATGGTCCATCCAGTCTGCCCAACAAGATGAACTCATTTTACACGGTATGCGATACTTTATATATATACCCGAATTTGATTTGTCCTTGCCATTCTCAGGGCACAGACTGTAGAAGTCTGCCCAGCACTGTTCTTGTACTAAGTTCTGAAGCTAACGACGAAGCCCCTTAAAATCTACACTCCAGCCCATCCCTATCTATTCAGTCACGATCTGCCCAGCTCTTGTTTTGTTTCCAATTACCGGCGTCACCACCCAATCTCCGCTAAGATTCCGCTGAACCATTCCTTCTAAACAGGATTCCTTTTTGTTTATCCCACGCATGTTTGAATTCTATTACCATTTTCATCTCCACCACCTCCCGCGGGAGGGCATTCCACATATCCACCACCCTCTCCGTGAAAACATACTTCCTGACATTAGTCCTGAGTCTGCCCCCCCCTTCAACCTCAATTCATGTCCTCTAGTTCTACCGCCTTCCCGTTCCCGAAAAAGGTTAATTTGCGGATTAATACCTTTCAAATATTTGAGCATCTGTATCATGTCACCCGTTTCTTCTTTCCTCTAAAGTATACATGTTCAAAAGTTGACTAGTGCAGGCTTTTCCCCCATTCCTCCCTGATTTTGGCTGATCGGCTGTGCAAACCCACAACCTTGGCCTCTAGATGCAAATTGTGTACCTGTGACAAGGGGAGACTTCTGGCTAGTGCCATGTGTGTGCTCAATGCCCATTTCCCCACCTATAACCATGCCCCTTTTTGCCTGTGCATTAGAAGTTCAGCGCAACTTGGTACAGAATATGCTTAAAGTGCTGTTAGCCAATTGTTAAGCCAATTAATTTGACTTGCCCAAGATCACAAGGAGCAGCAGGGGAATTTGAACCGGCCACCTCTTGATTGCAAGACCGGTGATCTAACCACTAGGCCACTCCTCCACTGTCAGGCCAGGGCACCTTCCTGGTGGTAATTTCAGATTTGGCACCTGCTCCTAACGCATGGATAAATTATTTATTTATTTCCTCCTATGCGCACCAGTTCTGGCGGTAATCTGCACTTGGCACACGCAGACCAGTCACCGCGTGTGTAGCATGTAAGCCTTTACCGCTAGATCAATGGGTGGCATTAAGGGCTCAGGCCGGTTTTAGGTGTGTGCTGATTTCGTTTTTTACCGCAGGCCCTTTTCCCATCCCGTTAAAAAAAGTCCTTTTTTGTAGCTGCGGTAAAAACCCGGCCCAGCGCGCACTCAATACGCACGTCTACACTACCGCAGGCCACTTTTTAGCGCTGCTTAGTAAAAGGGCCCCTTTGTTTCTTAGCTGGTTTGATTCCCCCCCCCCCCCAAAAAAAAAAAATTGGCTGCTCTGCAATCTCTTTATTTAGCCCTTATTGATATTTTTTGATGTAAACTCGGCTGCCCTGTGTGTTTTCCTCTATTCTTCTTAGATTGTAAAATCACTTAGACATCACTTGATGGGCGGTATATCAAATAAAGATGAACTATGAACTATTTCACGGAACTGTGTAGCTGTTGATAATAATTCATTATTAGCACAAAAGTCAATAGGTTGACAGGCCATTGACGATAAGCAATGAGTTGGAATTAAAGTGTTAGTGTTATAAGGGACTCGAGTGCATAGAACTGTATTTTCCATGCTCAAGTAGGCTCATTAACGTGTGTACTTTATAACATACGTACTAGTTCTTATTGGTACATAATTACACCTGCATTGAAGCTTTTGTGTGGGCTATTTTATAACATATGATACCTTTATAAATGCTCAAAGGGGCTACAAAGGAAGTAGAGCAACGATGCAGATAAATTCTGTACAACCAAGAGTCATAGCTATTTTTATGAATTTGTTTTCTTGTTACCAAGGGCTACTTAGACCTGACACGAACACAACTGGAACAAAGTTCTCGTCTGTTTAATGTAACAACTTCATCCTCTTGTTTCAATGTAATGATTTTTAGAGGGTTTTTTTTTTTTTACCCCAGATTCAATGTTTCAAACTCTTCCCAATCTGGATTTGTTCTCTATTTATTTATTTATTTATTTATTTTATTTTAGGCATTTATAGTCCGCTTAATCTTTAAGTTCTAGGTAGAGAACAAATCCAGATTGGGAAGAGCTTGAAACATTGAAACTGGGGGGAAAAAAAACCTATGTGACTATTTGGCGTTTTTTTTTAGACTGACAGCGTTGTCCATGCTGATTAGGCTCTCGGAGCAATGAGACTTCATTCCACATCAAAGGTGCTACACTGTGACAGTACCACCTACAATGTTTTGATCAGGATTAGCTGACCCCTGAGGCAGGCGCCAGTGCGCCAAAACACTGCCCGTGTCGGGTCTATCCATCAATTAATAAACAAGAAACTTTGGTCATCTCAAGCCTGAAGGCCCAGTGTTGCTTTTTGGTTCTCACCTATGTGCCCTGACATAAAATTACCCTCATACAATGAAGATGAAAGGGAATAGACTCAGGAGTAATCTAAGGAACTATTTCTTTACAGAAAGGATGGTAGATGCATGGAACAGCTTCCTACTGGAGTTGGTAGAGAAGAAGATGGTATTTCAATTCACAAAAGCATCAGACAAACATAGATGATCTCTGAGGGACAGGAAGAAATTATAGAGCTGAGCAGTTGGTATGGATGGGCAAACTGGGTACTAGACTGGGTCTTTATCTGTCATCATTTTCTATCTTTTTTTTGGGGGGGGGGGGAGATTTAGGTGAGTCAGTGGTGTAGGAAGGGGGGCGGTGGGCGGTCCGCCCCGGGTGCATGCCACTGGGGGGGAGTCGGCTCCGCTGGTTCCCTGCTCCCTCTGCTCCCTCTGCCCACCGGGACAGAGAGAGTAGGGAACCAGCAGAGCCGACGCAGCTCCCAGCGACGTGCAGTCGGGGCAGATCAGCCCTCCCACCCGCTCCCCGCTTTCATATGCTAGTAAGAATGCGCTCGGGGGGGGGGGGGGGTGCGCAGCGGTGACCCGCCCCAGGTGTCAACCGCCCTCGCTACAGCACTGAGGTGAGTTACATTAGATATTTCCATGTCCCTGAAGGACTTATACTCTACATCAGCAGTTCCCAAGCTGTGTACTGCGGCACCCTGGTGCGCCACAGCGAACTTTTAGGAGTGCCACGACAAATCCTGACCTCCCTGCCACCGCCCACAATCCAGCATCACTCCCTACTGTCCCCTCCAACAGGTCCGGAATCTGCCACTTCCTCCTTCTTCCCCCGCTACCGCTGCAGTGCTTGCAGTTTACATTTTCGGGACGTCCACGATTCACACAGGCCCTGCAAAGACTGCCCTCTGCCGCGTCCAGCCCTCGCAACAGGAAGTTGCATCAGAGAGGGCTGGACATGGCAGAGAGAAGTCCCCATAGTGTCTGTGTGAATTGCAGACAGCCCAAAAATGTATGTAAGCTGCAAGCATTGCAGTGGCGACGGGACAAAAAGAAGGAAGCGGCAGTGATCCTGGATCTGCGGGAAGGAAGGTAGCGAGCGATGCTGGATTTGGGGAAGGGAGATGTGTGCTGGACTTATGGGAGGTGGGGGTCTGCAGGGAATGGAGAGGTGTGCTGGACTTATGGGAGGAGGGGGTCTGCAGGGAATGGAGAGGTGTGCTGGAGAGGAGGGGGCTGCATGGAAAGGGAAACCTATGTGGCTGGGGGGGTGCGGAGACTTATGTGGCGGGGGTGGGGTACTGTGAAAAATTGCTCGGACACTAAGGGTGCCGTGAACCAACAACGTTTGGGAACCACTGCTCTACATTTGTACCCGGGGCAATGTAAGGTTAAGTGACCTGTTCAAGATCATGAGGAGTAACAGTGGGATTGGAACCTGGCTTCTCTGGTTGCCAGCCCTCTGCTCTAACCACTAGGCTACTCTTCTTTTAGTCATCTGATTATCTCAAAACATAATTATAGATTTTTGTTAGTGTGACAAATCCTCAGGAATATAATTAGTTCATTACAGCCAATTTCAACCTTTCCGCCTAAAAAAAAAATCATAAAATCAACTTTAATGTCAGAATTACAATGGGCTCAGTTTTCAAAGGAAGATATGAATTTACCAGAAGCCGATAAACATGTAACTTCCCTACACAGAGAATGCTGAGCTGAAAATGCGTCTAACCACCCTGGCGCTATTTGTACGGTACAGGAGCAGAGGGAGAACCGAGTGAGAATGGCACCAAGAAATTATCTGTATTGAAGTGATATTCAGCCACTATGGGGGGGGAGGGGGGGGGAGGGGAGAGATTCTATATGTGGCAGCTAAAAAATCAGCACGGAAAACATTTCCGCTTAAGCGTATTCTATAAGCAGCGCCTAGATTTAGGCGCGGTATATAGAAAATGCGTAGTTGATATCCTAACACCTAAATCTATGTGCCTCCATTTACATCAACAAAAACATGGCGTAAATCCTGGCGCACGGGGTCGTATTCTATAACAGTGTAAGTAAATTTTGGAACGCACACAAAATACCCGTTTCTCTCCCTATAACCACACCCCTTTTTTGCCTGGGCACATTAAAATTTAGGCGCTCTGCATTATAGAACACGCTTAGCGATTTGTGCACGTAAATTTTTATTACTGTCAGAAGCCAATTAAGTTGCATGATTTGTTATAGAATACACTTGGATTTCGGCACGGAATGCTATGCACAAAATATAGAATTCAGGGGTATGGGGGTAACAGCACTTAGTTGCTTTGCTGCCACTTTGTTAAGCAAACACTGACCTGTAAAAGTGAAAGCATTCTGTATACGATAGGCACTCAAGTGCAGGGGCGGATTGAAAGTGGTCTGTGCCCCTGGGCACTGAGGGTGGTCTGGGCCCCCCTGCCCACTGTCTGACACCCCCCTACTGCTGCGCTGCTGCCCTCCCTTCCATTGCAGATGACGCCCCCCACTGCCTCAGTCCTACCTGAAGGTCCCTGGTGGTCTACTACTACTTATCATTTCTATAGTGCTACTAGACGTACGTAGCACTGTACACTTGAAGATAAAGAGACAGTCCCTGCTCGACAGAGCTTACAATCTAATCAGGACAAACAGGACAATTAAGGGATAAGGACATAGAGAAGCAAGATTCCGGAATCCCAGAGAGTAGCAAGATTCCGTGCAGAATCCCAAACAGTACCAAGATTCCGGAATCCCAAAGACTACTACTACTTATCATTTCTATAGCGCTACTAGACGTACGCAGCGCTGTACACTTGAACATGAAGAGACAGTCCCTGCTCGACAGAGCTTACAATCTAATTAGGACAGACAAACAGGACAAACAAGAGATAAGGGAATATTAAAGTGAAGGTGATAAAATAAGGGTTCTGAACAAGTGAATAAGGGTTAAAAGCAGCAGCAGCAACAGTCTAGTGGTCTCTGCAGAGGGGGTGGGGTGAGGAGCATGTTCTTTCCTGCCTGCTACACTGCCGCTATTCCCCTGCCTGTTGGCACTGCCGTGTTTTCAAGATGGCGGCCAAGACTTCTCGTGGTAGTCTTGTGGGTCTCAACAGTCTCGTAAGACTTCTGCAGGGAGTCTCGACCACCATTTTTAAAGTACATCAGTGCTGGGCTGGGGGAATAGCAGCAGCGCAACAGGCAGGAAAGAACATGTTCCCCCCCCCCCCCCCCCGCAGAGGCCATTAGATCACCAGTGGTGCACCTTTAAAGGCAGGACCAGGCAAGGCTGTAGTGTGCTGTGGGCATCCGGGCAGAGCCTCTGGGCCCCCTATAGCCTCTGTGCCTTCGGGCACTGCCCGGTTGACTGAATGGTCAGTCCGCCCCTGCTCAAGTGGCACTGAAATGTGAGTGCCATGTTACAGAATCACCCTTTATATGGATGGCAATGGCAGCACTGATCTTATTAAATCAGGGGTTCTCAACCTAGTCCTCAGGACTCACCCAGCCATTTGGGTTTCCAGGATCTCCACAATGAATCGTTAGGACAGGCTACCATTGCCTTAATAGCAATTCCTCATACAGCTACATTTTAAATTTCTTCCCAAGTAAATCATTGGCAATTAAGTGGAAGTCAGGTACCATCCAGCAAGCCCATGGGAATGTAGGTGACCAGATGTTCATGCAACAGCATCACAACGTTTTGAGGTACAGCCTCATTAGGTTTGATAGCTGCTGAAATTGTTACAAAGCTTGGCAGCAAGGCATGGGGAGAAAGAGACTGAGTGTTGAATCTACTTTGGGAATATATACGATCCTTTATTTATTTATTTATTTATAGCCACATTATCCATTTCTCCAGGTGGGTTGGAAATTAAACATGCACAAATTCATAATACACTAAAATATAAAAACAACAAAAGAATCAAAGAGGAAGACAATTGACCCTGACTTGAATAAAAAGCAATATACTTATGCTATATCTTTGCTATTATTAATGACTAGTAAAAAAGGCCCGTTTCTGACACAAATGAAACGGGCACTAGCAAGGTTTTCCTCGGAGTGTGTGTTTGAGAGAGTGTATGTGAGAGTGACTATGTGTGTGAGAGAGAGAGAGAGTGAGCCTGGGTGCGAGTGTGTCTGTGAGAGAGAGAGAGTGTGTGTGTGTGAGAGTGAGAGTGTGTTTCACACAGATACAGTGTGTGCGAGAGAGAGTGTGTATGTGAGACACAGACTCTATGTGAGACTGAGTGTATGAGACCAAGAGAGTGTGTGAGTGACTGTGTGTGAGAGAGAGAGAGAGAGAGAGTGAGCCTGGGTGCGAGTGTGTCTGTGAGAGACAGAGAGTGTGTGTGTGTGAGAGTGAGAGTGTGTTTCACACAGATACAGTGTGTGCGAGAGAGAGTGTGTATGTGAGACACAGACTCTATGTGAGACTGAGTGTATGAGACCAAGAGAGTGTGTGAGTGACTGTGTGATACATAGAGAGTGAATGCGATACAGTGTGAGACGTAGTGTGTGTGAGAGAAAGACATTGACTGTGAGAGAGAGAGAGTGTGTGTGTGACAGAGATACCTCCCCCCCTCTCTGGTGTCGGGCCCCCTCCCTCCCTCTCTCTCTCTGGTGTCAGGCCCCCCCCCCCTCTCTGGTGTCTGAGCATTACTGTGCAGGACGCTGAGCTGTGGCTGTGGCTGTGACCAATCCTATTTAATAGAATGCACCTCCAACATTCTGAAGCCGAGAAACCTCGTGTGGTTGGTCACTTCTGCTTGTGAGGAACCCAGAAGTACGTGATGTCAATTCAGGAGATGGATACAGAGAGCAGGAGTGCCTCAGCCATGCAGTCAGCTTCAGAATGCTGGAGGTGCGTTTTATTATATAGGATTACAGACTTGCATAGTATTGATATAAGTTCCTAATATACAATGCAGTGGTTCACATCCTAAATGTCAGAAGATCCAGCATACATGACGTAAGTTCCAAAACCGATACTACTCTTGATAGGCAGTCTACATTTGTCATTAAACAAATAAGATAGAAGTAATATATTTAAAATGGTCGTGTCTATAGCTGGTAAATGGGATATATCCTTAGTGTAGATCAGGGTACTCGTACTAGTCCTCTGGATAAACCCTAATCTATTTTTCACAATAGTCACCATGAATATTTATTTATATACTGCTCTTCTATTAAATCAATCAGAACAACTTACAACAACAACTTAGCCAGTATATAAAATTAATTAATACAGACAAAACAGCAATTCAACAAACAATATTCACGCTCAACAAAATAAAGGTATCAGCTTGACCCACACGGTTCTTTCATACAGTGTTTGTAAAGATGCTTGAACACTCGATTAGGTCTCTGGAAATGCAAGTGAAAAATAAGTAGGCTTTCAAAAGTAGTCAGATGACGCTCTAAGCAGACATGTTGTGGAAGAGAAAATCGACATGGCTGGTTCCCGGTAAAAAAAAGACTCTCAGGTAGAGTCCAAACATGCTCTAGAAAGAAGAGGGATGACCAGATGATTCTGGTTCTGCAATCTCAGGCTACATAAGGGACAGTAAAGAATTAGTAAATTACTCAAATATTGTGGAAGATCTGAATAAAGCATCTTAAACTTAGATTGAAACAAACATGGTTTGTTTGTTTTTGTTACATTTGTACCCCGTGCTTTCCCACTCATGGCAGGCTCAATGCGGCTTACATGGGGCAATGGAAGGTTAAGTGACTTGCCCAGAGTCACAAGGAGCTGCCTGTGCCTGAAGTGGGAATCGAACTCAGTTCCCCAGGACCAAAGTCCACCACCCTAACCACTAGGCCACTCCTCCACTGTTGCTACTATTTGAGATTCTACATGGAATGTTGCTATTCCAACATTCCATGTAGAAGTCGGCCTTTGCAGATCACCACTGTGGCCGCGCAGGCTTCTGCTTCTGTGACTCACAGAAACAGAAGCCTGCGCAGCCTTCTACATGGAATGTTGCTAGTGGAATAGCAACATTCCATGTAGAATCTCCAATAGTAGCAACATTCCATCTAGAATCTCCAATAGTATCTATTTTATTTTTGTTACATTTGTACCCTGCGCTTTCCCACTCATGGCAGGCTCAATGCGGCTTACATGGGGCAATGGAGGGTTAAGTGACTTGCCCAGAGTCACAAGGAGCTGCCTGTGCCTGAAGTGGGAATTGAACTCAGTTCCCCAGGACCAAAGTCCACCACCCTAACCACTAGGCCACTCCTCTAGCCTTTTGATGTTAATCTTACCGGCAAGTATTACGCTTGTTGATTCTTAACATATATTTTTAGACCCTATTACAAGTTTTATACCAGCATTTTGAACATTCTGGAGTCGATTAATAGAGTATTCGGGTAGTCCTACAAATAAAGTGTTACCACAATCAAACCTGCTCATAATAAACTAATTTACACAATGCAATGATGATTTATCAAGTACGGTCCTAATTGACCTTAGAAAATGCAGCACACCAAAGCATCTTTGTACCAGTGATGAAATATGCATTTCAATTGTGAGTTTACAATCTAAAGTAATACCTAGAACCTTAATTGTCTTTTCAATAGCTAAATTATGCCCCAATAATTTGGCGGCTGCAGTTGGAATAGAAAGATTTCCAGTAATCCAGATAACATTTGATTTGGAAGAGTTCAGTTTTAAACGATGGTTGTCAAGCCAAGTACCATTGTTAAAGGATGTTAGATCTGGATGACAAGGGTCAACGTAAGTGATCAACTGGATATCGTATAAGAAATTTGCAGCAATGCAAAAAATAAAAGCATTGTATGCAAATCTATCTCATGCATATTTATGGCTCTACTTTGACCTAATTATCTTTTATCAAAGTCAATATTAAGTATTGTTACAAACACATTATTTTATTCAAATCAAACAAAATCACTAATAAAAATTTAACAGACTACTTATACAAGGACTGTGTTCTGTATTAACGCCTATGATACTCGATATAGTTCTTCAAACTTTCATAACCCATTAAAAGTACATCATCAAAAAAGTCAGATGACTTATCTTGTCTTCATTCCAGACGACGAAATGTTAAATATTCCATCATACAGTTCATGAAAGAGTATCAGTAACTAAGTCCGTTGATAAACAGAAAACAAAATCCAAAAGAGAAGAAATTCACAATATCCTCGGGGTGGGTCAATATTCTCTGAAGCAAATGACACCACTCCAACTGGATCCTTATGTCAAATTTTCTTCACAACGATGTTTTAGTTTCACATTCATACATATATATATCCACAGATCTCAACACAGGCCGTGTTTCATTATAACTTCTTCAGGAGATCCAGCCACATTAGAACACTGGGCTCACAACAGGAAATCCCTTCTGATAGCATGCACCGTCATAATTAAATTTCGTCGTCTGGAATGAAGACAAGATAAGTCATCTGACTTTTTTGATGATGTACTTTTAATGGGTTATGAAAGTTTGAAGAACTATATCGAGTATCATAGGCGTTAATACAGAACACAGTCCTTGTATAAGTAGTCTGTTAAATTTTTATTAGTGATTTTGTTTGATTTGAATAAAATAATGTGTTTGTAACAATACTTAATATTGACTTTGATAAAAGATAATTAGGTCAAAGTAGAGGGATAGGTGATTAGATTGACCGATAATTAAGATATTTAACCCGTGTTAGTAGTATGCATATTTATGGTGGACATCCTGAAAACCAGACTGGCTGGGTGTGTCTTGTGGACTATTGCAGACCAATGGGGTGGACTGAAATAACTGGGCAGCCGGGATTGGCTAATCTGTCGTTACTGGCTATCATTAACTGCCTATGTTATTATGATGCATTGCATGCACCTTGAAGTCAATGTGCTGAATTGCGAGTGAATTCATTGTGTGTGCAGAAACAGTAAATGACATACTATCTGTAATTCTGTCTGCAAATTTTTATTATACTATTTTCTGTTTCATGTGCATAATTGCTAATGAGCTGAGAAACCAGCTATTAGCTATTCAACATTAATTAAATTTCATGCCAAAAATCATACAAATTGATGATTTCCTGCAGAACTTAGCTATACCTCTGGGATGTGTGTTTAAGAGTTTTTGCAAAATGGCTAGAGATTTCCCGTTAGCTTTTTCACATTGAAGTTTTATAAGCTAGCAGCCCACATTTACACAGACATTAGGTGTGTAGTGTTTAGAATAATGGCATATATGTGCATATGTGTATAAATACAAAAATTCTGCCTAAGTGCTATTCTGTACATACCTGCTTAACTTACATGAGCGTGTCTTTGCAAGGGGGACATGCACATGGGCAGAATGTGGAGCATAGGCAGGGCTCAAACTTATGTAACTTACAGTATACTGTAAGTTACGTGGCTACCCGCTAGAGTCCGACCGAGCCCAGGAGAATCTGCGACCGAAACCAAAACTGTCCCCTCCATTCCCTCCCTGAACCAAAAAGGTCCCCTTCCTCCCCCCCCCCCTCCAGCAGGGGCCTCCCTTACTCTCTGCTGCCCCATCCCACCTGACCACCCTTAAGCCCTTTCCGGGCCCACCTTAGGAAGACCTGGTGGGCTAGTAGCCTCTGCAGGGGCAGGAACAAACCCCACTCATTCCTGCCGCATGCCGCTGCCATTTTGCAGTGGCTGTTGAGACTGCGATGGCAGTCTCACAAAACTGTCATGGAAGGTCCCGGCAGCCTGGAACTAGAAAGCTTGAACCTGAAATTCGGTTGTCCTCTAGTACCTGCGAGATTTAGGTGCTCAGACTTACTCCAGCTCTATGGCTGGCGTAAGTGTGGGCGCCTATGTGTTAGGTAGATCGATGCCAGATTACACTAGTATTCTATAAGGGAACGGAGGTGGCTACGTTCCTTTATAGAATAGAGTCTTACTGTGCCTATTTATGGAATTAGCCCCATCATGCAAATAACCCTGTACTGTAAAAAAAGCATCTTATGATACCAGTGGCGTAGCCAAGGGTGGGCCTGGAGGGGCCTAGGCCTACCTACTTTGGGCTCAGGCCCACCCAGTAGCAGTACACCTATGATGTGTCTGGCAGGGATCCCCAAGCCCTACCAGCCAAAAACTCCCAACAACTGCATACCAGCCTTCTCTCTGATGTATTCTCGCCTATGTGGAAACAGGAAGTTGCATCAGAGGGAAGATTGTGGGGCCAACATGAGCAGTGTGTATTAGTTGCTGCTCGCTGCCGGTGAAAATCTGCTATTTAAAAGGTATATGGGGTAGGGGGATGTTTGAGAGACCATATGGCATGCAGGCAAGAGAGTGAGAGACCAACTCACTTGTGGGACAGGGCGGAGTTCTTCTGCCCACCCATCTTGGGCCCAGGCCCACCCAAATGTGGGTGTCTGGCTATGCCCCTGTATGATACTGAGCCATTACCATGAAGATTTCTACAGGTTAGTTCATTGGCCATTTTATATGTAAACCTCAGGCAAGACGTATCCCACAGCACGTGAAATATCCAACCACTATGCTATGTATTTCCAACTGCTTTCAAGTCATCTGCCTTTGCAATATGTTGGTGAAGCCTCCACAGCGGAGGGAGTTGCCTGAATACTTCCTGCTGGAGCCCAATCAAAGACACGGAAAAAAACGCCCACCACAGTTGCATATATTTAAGTCACCGAATCTCAGGTCTGGGGTGGGGAATCAGGAGAGCCCCACTGACTATTTACTAAAATGAGTTTGTTTGCAAGTGACCTCATTCTTATGTCCCCAGTGGATTTGGGCAGCAGGATGTTATCTTCCCGTATTATACAGATTCTCAGTCTTACCCTAAAGGCCAAGAAGAGACTCCCCTCACACCCTGTGTTTGAATCCCAATGAAAAAAAAGACACCTGTAGCAATAGTTCAGTTTAAGAAAACTTCTCTTAAATGTCCAGTACTATGGGCGCGTCAGTGTTTTTAAACACACGTAAATGGTGTATGCGCGTTAAACGCTAACGTGCCCATAGAAATGTATATGGGTCTTATTTATTTATCTGTAGCATTTGTATCCCACATTTTCCCACCAATTTGCAGGCTCAATGTGGCTTACATTTGCCGTAATGGTGGTTGCCATTTCCGGTTAACATAATTACAGATGGTATTGCGTTAAGGTGCATACATACATGGTAAAGAACAATACGTTATGGTAATGCATATTGGTTCCTAAGTGATAGATTGGATTGTAACATACATTAGGTCATCGACTATAGGGAGATCGTATTTGACACAGGATTACAGTGGTAGTGCTTGATCATTAATAGCAAACAGGTTTACTAAGCCACGCTAGAGACGCATTAGTGCTTTTAGCACACGGTAACCATTAGCGTGCGCTGAGTAGGCACCCACAATATTCATATGGGCACCTACACAGTTAGCACGCCTTAATTTTCTGCATGCGCTAAACAGAGCCCTAAACACGTTCAGGGCCGCCGAGAGACTGGGCTGGGCTGGGCTGGGCTGGGCTGGGCCCCCCCCCCCCGAGGTTGCTGCAGCCGCTCCCCCCTCCACCCCTCCCAAGGTTGCCACTGCTCCCCCCCCCCCGAGATCGCCGCAGCCACTGCTCCCCCCTCCACCCCCTCCCGAGGTCGCCGCCGCTCCCCCCTCTGTCTGCCACCGGGCCGGGCCCCCTGCATTGAAATCACAGTCTTACCTCCGTGAAAGCAGCGCTGCAGGCAGCAGAACGCCTCCTTTCGGCCCTCCTTCCCTCCTTGTGTCCCGCCCTCGCAGAAGTTACGTCAGACGAGGGCGGGACACAGGGAGGGAAGGAGGGCCAAAGGGAGGCATTCTGCTGCCTGTAGCGCTGCTTTCACGGAGGTGAGACTGCGATTTCAATGGAGGGGGCAGACGGTCGACGATGGAAGCGGGTGGGACTGCGGCGCCGGGCCCCCCTTGGAGGCCCGGGCCCGGGGGAATTTTGTCCCCCCTGCCCCCCTTCTCGGCGGCTATGAACATGTTAGCGTTTAACGCGCCTTAAATTTACAAGCGCGTTAAAATGCTAACGCACCTTAGTAAACCTACCCCGTTATGTTAAGCTCGTAATATTATTGTGATGTGAAAAATACATTATTTCCAAGGCTATTCTCGTTTGCTTTTCGGTTGTTACATTATAAATTGCCCTTGCAGTAGTTCTCCAGGAAGAAAAGCAAGGAAGCAAAAAAATAAGCTATAATAATAGATAAGATATAGAAAGACTTGAAAAAAAAAAAAAGAAACCAAGAACAAGGAGAGAATGTAAAATAATTTGAAGTTTTGAATGCTGTAGAGTTAGAATTTGCCAGTAGTTTGCTGCCAAATACATAGCCCTTCTGTTCTGCAATTTGAATAAAAACTCTCTGAGGAGTTGGGTATCGAATACAACTGGCAGTTGGCTCTATGCTAAAAAATCCAATTATGTTATAAAGAAACAAATTTGCTTTGATGCTTTCCACAGGAAAATGTTGGTCAATTAAAAACACTCAGCTGCAGGCTGAAATAACCTCTCCATTGGAACTATTACTATTTTTTTGGTTTTTTTTACTCCCTAGTCATTCATCAGCCATGAATGAAAGTGTAACTTTCCTTGAGAATTGTCATTTGCCGCTCATTGGTGCATTTTTATCCAGAAAGATGGCTTCAGGTTTTTTTGACAAGGCCCAAACTCTGTAGTAACCATGCCAGTCTTTTGAATGAAAGACTTGATAGCATGGGTTATGGTCCCCTATCTGGCTCCCTTTAGAGGCTTATGCATTAGTGTGGATTAAAGAGTATGTTTACTAAGGTACGTTAGCATTTTTAAGGTGCCTATAAAGTTAAGGCGCGTTAAACGCCAACACATTCCTATAGGCGCGTTAGCGTTTGATGCATGTTAAAAATGCTAACGCACCTATAACACACCTTTGTAAACACAGGGATAAATTTGGAAGGTTACCCTTGATAATCTTCCAAAATTACTGTTCAGCTGCAGGATTGGTGGTGGTAAAAGTAGAGAGGCCACGTACACTTGGGGGTCTTTTGTCTCTACTCTTCTGATTACACATTCATTCATCATCAGTGGGAAGACTTGTCCAGTGAAGGAAACAATCCCTTGGGGTCATGGGCACAGAAAGTTGGAATTCATTTATCATCAGTGGGAAGACTTGTCCAGTGAAGGAAACAATCCCTTGGGGTCATGGGCCCAGAAAGTTGGAATTCATTCATCATCAGTGGGAAGACTTGTCCAGTGAAGGAAACAAAACAAACTTTTTCCGGAGATGCGAAGGAGGTAGAACGAGAGGACATGAAATGAGATTGAAGGGGGGCAGACTCAAGAAAAATGTCAGGAAGTATTTTTTCACGGAGAGAGTAGTGGATTCTTGGAATGCCCTCCCACGGGAGGTGGTGGAAATGAAAACGGTAACAGAATTCAAGCACGCGTGGGATAAACATAAAGGAATCCTGTTCAGAAGGAATGGATCCTAAGGAGCTTAGCCGAGATTGGGTGGCAGAGCTGGTGGCGGGAGGCGAGGATAGTGCTGGGCAGACTTACATGGTCTGTGCCCTGAAAATGACAGGTACAAATCAAGGTAAGGTATACACATAAAGTAGCACATGTTAGTTTGTCTTGTTGGGCAGACTGGATGGACCATACAGGTCTTTCTCTGCCGTCATCTATTATGTGTGCAGTATTATAGTATTCAGGGGAACTGCACCTAATTTACATACAAGGATTCAGTTGGTGTAAATGCTCATGCACAGGATTAGGCATGGATCCTGGTGCTACGTGCGTGCCAAAATGCCGTTGTAGAATTGGTGCTAAATGTGCTTCTTTGTTGCGCCTACATTTTGCCTCCACCTTATAGAATCGCCCCTATAGCACCTTAGTATAATTACTCACACTTAGGGGCCTTTTAACTAAGCCGCATAGGTGCCTACATGTGCCCAATGCACGCCAAATTGGAGTTCCCGCCCAGTTACCATGTGGCCCTTGTGGTCATTTCAATTTTGGCGCACGTCTGCTACGCATGTCTGAAAAATATTTTTTATTTTCTGGCACATGGCAGCTATGCGCGTAGACCATTACCACCCTGTTACTGCGTGAGACCTTAGTGCTAGGTCAATGGCTCGCGGTAAGGTCTCAGACCCCAAATGGATGCGCGGCAATTTTTATTTTGCCGCACATCCGTTTTCGGCAAAAATAAAGAAAATACGTTTTTGTAGGTGCGCTAAAAAAATAATTCTGCATGCACCCAAAACACCCTCTTCCCACTAAAAAGAAAAGGATCATTTTAAACGCGCTATTTACATGAAATGTATTTCTAAACACCTTTCTACACTACCGCAGGCCATTTTCAGCGCATCTTAGCAAAAGAACCCTTTAAATGGCTTTAGTTTAAAGTTCTTCTGTATACAATAGTGTCAAACTCTAATAATCGCTATAACAAGCAAGTATAACATACCCCTATAAGAATAATCAATCCTGTGGATGAAGGAAAAGACTTCAGATGCTCAGCTCTGGGCGAGCTTCCTCATAAGTCTTAAAAACCTCTATTATATAAGTTTTAATGATTTTTTTTATCTTTTTTTTCTTTATTTCTATATCAACCATCATCATTTTCCCCTTTTTTCAGGAGCTTAATAACTTGAAGACACTTATCTTGGTAAGGTATGCTTTGTTTTGGTTGGCTCTACAGAGCGCCTCCGTTTCACTTGTCGCTTCCTCAGGAGTCAAACCACCATTCCTCTGCTCTTTCTCTGTGTGACCTAGGCTGGGGTTGATGCAGAGGTAGTGTTTAGGATCCCTGGAGGGATGGATTCTTACTTGCACAACACTGACACCTAATGGCAGGATTTAAGAGTACATGATAACAGAGGTTAAGGAGGAGCCCTGGTGCGCAGCCTCTGGCCAAGGACTGTCACTACAGTGGCTGGGCTGAGCTGTGGGGGTCGTATTAAATAGAAGATCATGATTCATGAAACCAGATCCCAGTACTGGTTCCAAGTGAGCTTAAAGTCCAAAGGAGCAGATGAAACTGTCAGCATCCCCCCCCCCCCCCCCCCCAAATCCTATAAATAAGAAAGAACATTCTTTGAAGAGAATGGTATATAGCTTGCCCTACTTTACTGAGAAATTCCCTGTTAAAATCCAAATATAAAACCGCTGTTTCAGCTGAAAATCATTTCCAATTAATTCCAGTGCAGAGTAATTTCTATCTGGCTACGCATCTGAAGCCCTCTTCATTTTGCATTATCTATATCATATGGTCTGATAAAACAGGTTATAGACTTTAGCTCAGAGGGGGAGACCTCAGTCCTCAAAGGCCACAACCCAGTCGGGGTTTCAAGATTTCCACAATGAATATGCATGAGATCCAGGGCCGCCGAGAGGGGGGGACGGGGGGACAAAATTCCCTGGGCCCGGGCCTCCGTGGGGGCTCAGCGCCGCCGCCGCAGTCCGGCCCGCCCACCCTCCGTCACTCCCTGAGCCCTCTACACTTGTACAGCACTGCGTAACCCTGGCAGTGCTATAGAAATGCTAAGTAGTAGTAGTAGTAGTAGTAGTAGAGAGACTGGGCCAGGCCCGGGACAAAGCTGCCCCCCCTCCACCCGCCACCGGGCCCTCTCTCCATCCCCGGGCCCTCTACACAGACCTTAAGCGCCTCACGTCACCTTCGAAAGCGCAGCAAGCAGCAGCAGATCACTCCTTCCTTCTGTGTCCCGCCCTCACCTGACGTAACCCGTGAGGGCAGGAAACGGAAGGAAGGAGAGGTCTGCCGCTGCTTGCTGTGCTTTCGAAGGTGAGGCGCTTAAGGTCTGTGTAGAGGGCCCAGGGATGGAGAGAGGGCCCGGTGGCGGGTGGAGGGGGGGCGGCTTTGTCCCGGGCCTGGCCCAGTCTCTCTACTACTACTACTACTACTACTACTACTACTACTTAGCATTTCTATAGCGCTGCCAGGGTTACGCAGTGCTGTACAAGTTTAGACAAGGGGAAGGACAGTCCCTGCTCAAGAGAGCTTACAATCTAAAGGTAATAAGCTATGTAGTCAGTGTATGTATCTGGAATGGGGAAGGTGGTTAGGCGCCAAAAGCAAGAGAGAAGAGATGGGCCTTGAGTAAGGACTTGAAAATGGGCAGGGAGGGTGCACGGCGTATGGGCTCAGGAAGTCTGTTCCAGGCATAAGGTGAGGCGAGGCAGAAGGGGCGGAGTCTGGAGTTAGCGGTGGTGGAGAAGGGTACAGATAGGAGTGATTTGTCCTGAGAGCGGAGGTTACGGGTGGGAACATATGGGGAGAGGAGGGTAGAGAGGTAATGGGGGGCTGCAGATTGAGTGCACTTGAAGGTCAATAGGAGAAGCTTGAATTGTATACGGCGGTCCTGATGAGATCGATTTGCAAACAAAGGAAGCACTACATGCAAATCAATCTCATGCATACTCATTGTGGAAATCTTGAAACCCTGACTGGGTTGCGGCCCTCGAAAACTGTGGTCGCCCACCCCTGCTTTAGCCCTTTAAATGTGAGAGAGGGCATTAGGGGGCCCTTTTCCCCGCTGCTTGGTAAAAGGGCCTCTAAGTGTATTCAATAAAGTGATCCTTGCACATTGCACTGCGAGGATCTCAAAAGGGGCGTGGCCATGGGATGGACACGGGCGGGTCATGGGCATTTCTAAACATGATGTGCAGTAATATAGAATATGCCCGACCTCTGCCTAAATTAGCTGTGCATTTTTACACCAGGTTTTAGTTGGTGTGGGGAACGGGCTCTATGCATACTCTTTAAACCGTGCCTAACTTTAGGCGAGGTTTATAGAATAGTGCTAAGCGTGGTTTGTTTTGCTGCCAATATTTTTGGTGCCATATATAGAATCCAGCCCCGTGTGCACGATTGGTGTGTAACTGTTTTCACATGCTGTATATAACAGTACCCTGACAGAGGGTACAACTTTATTTTCACAGCCTTGTCAGGTGCACCTCATATCAAATCAACTCAGTTCTTGTATACCGCTAACATCCCCTTTCCAGGGTTCAGCACAGTTTACATTCTAGTTGAGACAAAAGCCGATAATGTAGTATGAGGTATGAGAACAATTAGAGACCGTTGGTGTAATGCACCTAAATCTTTTTAATTAGATTTAATGAGCAGACCCACACGGCAGATCAACAAGTAACAAAAAAAAATGTGTTATAGTCGTGAAAGCTACACAGTACATTGTTGCTTATATTTGCAGCATGGGAACTTTTTACAGAGACAGAAATAGCCCTTCAGTGCCTGCCTAATAATCCTAGAACTACTGTGTAAATGTGATCTCCGTTTATCCCCCAGAAGCAAGAGGCTCAGATGAATCTTCCACCCATCATTGTAATTAATTTGCCTTTGGACTCCCTTTTGTCAGGATTAGAGGAAATGTGTCTCAGAGGCACCAAGGATATGAGAATCCAAAAAAAAGTCACGTGCCAGTATTATTCCCTATGTGCCCATGGCCTTTAAATGTCTCCGGAGGTGTGTGGGAAGCTCTAATGAATCCCTGCTGTTGCTTTCTCTTGTTCTGCAGGAGGCTCCCACTCCTTGCACCAAATCATTTCTCTATAGCGGCGTGGTATTTGGCCGAGAACAGGAAGAGCAAAATCCCGCCGCAGAACAAAGGCAATAGAATATGGGAGTTATTTATAAAGGTAATGAATTGCCTATTGATACTGACAAAACGCAAGGTTTCTGCTTCTGACTGGCAAAGATGCACAGATGCGCAGCCTTAGGGAGCTTGATTATGTATTAAACATTGTAGTTCTTAGTTTATTGACTTCCTATAGCGCATATAAACGCCTAGATCTGAGCAGTGTACAAACAAAACCAAGCTGAATACAAACGCATGACCATAACATAAGAGAAAGGCAGTAAATCAAACCCCATCCCCTTTATACATTTAATACATAAAATAATATATTACACAAAATAACAAAACATTTGTTCTGTTTTGCTTAGAGATTACCAATGATGCTGCGTATGGAGTATAATATAAACAATATCGCTGTTCACAATGACACTGTAATACTCAGGAACCCTCTTCCCACTAAAAAGAAAAGGATCATTTTAAATGCACTATTTACATGAAATGTATAACGGTTCAAAAGGAAACTAAGCTAACCAGCTAAAACGGTTAAGCTGGGTCTCTAAGAATAGTACACTTTAATCTGGAATAACAATTCCTACCACAAGGCATTCTGGAATTTGTAGTTACAATATCCTGTCAGGGAAAAGAGAAAAAGAGACCAACCTCTTTTTTGGAATATGACAGAAAGCAGGAGAAGAATAGGAAGGACATCTCCTCTTCATCCTGAACTGACGCATTTGCCCTCCATGGAAGGGTCTATACTCCCCATACAATATCTGCTGCTCACGTGGCATGCTGAGGTGGCACTCATACCCATGCCAGCCCAAGAGCTGAAGAAGCACCTCCTTCAATGCACACGCTCAGTCCTACGTGTTGGCCAGCCTGGGTTTCTACCATGGCAGTCCATAGTGTGCCATCTGTGTGGCATGTCAAGTCCCAACTAGATCCAATGGATGGAAGATTGAACTTCAGTCCCAAGTGCAGAAGCATATGGCTGCATGGTTCTATGGTCAGGATCCAAGGCCAGCTTGAAAATGCTTTTGCTATGTGAAGTAATCAATTCTAAGAGGGTAGAAAAGACAGGAAAGGAACTGAAAGATATAGGGTCAGATTCTATAAATGGCGCTTAAAAAATCCGCGTGGAAAACATTTCCACCTAAGTGTATTCTATAAGATTTAGGTGCAGTATATAGAATACGCTTAGTTGATATCTCAGTGCCTAAAACTATGTGCCTCTGTTTGCACCAATGAAAATGAGGCTTAAATCCTGGGATGTAGATTTACGCGTACTGGGCCATATTCTACAACAACACGCATAAATTTGGGAATGCCCACAAAATGCCCATTTCCATGCCCATGGCCATGCCCCTTTGAACTGTGTGCTTTAGAATTTAGGCACAGTTCATTACAGAATATGCTTAGCGAGTTATGGGTGTAAATTCTAATTATTGCCAATTAGTGCTCATTATTTCTTGGTAAGTGCTGTTAAATGCGCTGATTGGCTTCTGAAGCCAATTAAGTTATGTGTGCTGTTATGGAAAACACTTAGATTTCAGTGTGAAATGCTAGGCAACATTCCATGTAGAATCTCAAAGAGTAGCAACATTCCATGTAGAACCTCAAAGAGTAGCAACATTCCATGCTACCAATTTCGATGCCACCAGCCTTGTGTTCAAAGATTTCGACACCTTTGCAGAACACCAAGTCTAGCATATGACCCTTTTCACGGTTTGGAGGTATTGAAAGTATTCTTTAAATTTAAGCACACAAATGGGACCTAGATTTTATACTTGCCACTTGAAAAATCGGCACCGAAAATATTTCCACCTAGTATTCTGTAAATTGCACCTAGATTTAGGCCTGGTTTATAGAGTATGCCTAGCCAGTATATAGAATATGCCTATTGGCCATTCCTGTGCCTAACTCTAGGCGCATCCATTTATGCCAAGTAAAACTTGGTGTAAATACCGGCACCTAAGTTAGGCGCAGAGCAGGTGCATTCTATAATCATGCGCATAGATTTTTGGAATGCCCATGGTCTGCCCATTCCATGCCTATGGCCATGCGCATTAGAATTTATGTGCACCACTTTTCAGAAAACGCCTGGCAAGTTGCGCACGTAAATTCTAATTAATACCAATTAGTGTCAATAATTGCTTGTTAAGTGGCAATTATCAGTGCTGATTGGCTTGTTAAGTCATTAAATTGCATGCACAAATCCAGAATAAGACCAGATTTGCACATGCAATTTTGGTCACGCTATATAGAATCCAGGGATGCTGTTTAAATGTGGGCAGCCATTATAGAATGAAGAGAACAAATTTTAAGCTCTTAAATTAAGATAAATTTCTGGCTGAAAATAGGTGACAAATTTAGGAGCCTAATTTAGGAGCATACATTATTAGGCCTGGAACCTTTTAACATTCTTGTTTGCATCCCAATACTTTCCTGTGTTTGTTGTCTGAATTGAATGTTCCTCCATAGCTGTCCTCTCAAAAGAAATGTGGGACACAGTTCCCTTAAGAGAGTTCTATCAATATACCATACATGGTAGCTTTGGTTTGCATGTGTTTGTGTTTTTGAGTTTCCTGGAACACAAAATGTTTTATCCAGGATGTTGCTAGAATAAATATTTGCAATAGTAAATATATGAGTCAGTAAATTGTGAAAGCAGTATCTGGGACGTTACTGTTAGACGCTGGTAGTAGACGTCAAGTCATATTCATTTGATAGCCTTTAGCCGGCCAGTGCAAAATGAGTTGGTGGTCTTGGTCTGGTCGCGGTAGACAGGCGTTCAAAATTATTTTCACAAATGACATTAACTCTCATCCTGGCCAGTAGTTTTCTTTTGTGGATAAATGTAGATATATATATATTTATATTTATTTATTTCATCGTGGGTTCTTATCTGGTTCACAGAATTCTTAGCTAGACTCTCACCAGACAACAAGATGGCAGCTTATAATTTTGGGAAAACACTAGGGAAGAATAAAAGCATCTTTGAAACTGAGATCAGCAGAGACAAAGAAATCAATAATGTATTATTGCAACTTGGGTTATCTGTACTATATGAGAAACAAGACGGCATATTTTATTGTGTTTATAGAATATTTGCTGGGAGGAGTGGCCTAGTGGTTAGGGTGGTGGACTCTGGTCCTGGGGAACTGAGTTCGATTCCCACTTCAGGCACAGGCAGCTCCTTGTGACTCTGGGCAAGTTACTTAACCCTCCATTGCCCCAGGTACAAATAAGTACCTGTATATACTATGTAAGCCCCACAGAAAGGCAGCATATCAAGTCCCAGTTCCCTTTCCCTACTTCAGATTCTACATGGAATGTTGCTACTATTGGAGATTCTAGATGGAATGTTGCTACTATTGAGATTCTGTTGCTATTTGAGATTCTACACGGAATGTTAATGTTGCTATTCCACTAGCAACATTCCATGTAGAAGCCTGCCTTTGCAGCCGCGCAGGCTTCTATTTCTGTGAGTCTGACGTCCTGCACGTACGTGCAGGACGTCAGACTCACAGAAACAGAAGCCTGCGCGGCTGCAAGGGCAGGCTTCTACATGGAATGTTGCTACTGGAGGAGTGGCCTAGTGGTTAGCGTGGTGTACTTTGGTCCTGGGGAACTGGGTTTGATTCCCTCTGCAGGCACAGGCAGCTCCTTGTGACTTTGGGCAAGTCACTTAACCCTCCATTGCCCCAGGTACAAATAAGTACCTGTATATGTAAGCCGCATTGAGCCTGCCATGAGTGGGAAAGCGTGGGGTACAAATGTAACAACAAAAAAATATTCAAGATGCAATTGTAATGTGGTATGTGCTACATCCATATGAATATAAGTACACAACTTATCCTGTGCTTTAAAAATGAAATCCCCTTAAGAGTGAAGTTTTAAATCTACTATTCAGTAGCTTCATTGTATACCCCTAGTCCTTGTACTTTTGAAAAGAGTAAACAAGTGATTCATGTCTAGCCATTTCACTCCACTCAGGAATTTTTGGAATCTATCATATCTCCCCTCAGCCGTCTCTTCTCCAAGCTGAAGAGCCCTGGCCTCTTTAGCCTTTCCTCATAAGAAAGTTGTTCCATTCCCCTTTATTATTTTCACTGCTGTACTCCGAACCTAATTCTGCTATATCTTTTTTGAGATGCAGTGACCAGAATTGCACACAGTATACAAGGTGCAGTTGAACCATGAAGCAATACAAAGGCATGATAATATTCTCTGTTTTGGTCTCCATTCCTTTCCTAATAATTCCTAACATTCTATTTGCTTTCTTAAATTAGAGCTGCTGCACACTGAGCAGAGGGTTTCAAAAGTATCATCAACGATGACACCCAGATCCTTTTCCAGGGCGGTGACTCCTAATGTGGAACCTTGCATCACGTAGCTATAGTTTGGGTTCCTCTTTCCCAGTGGCATAGGAAGGGGGGGCGGTGGGGCGGTCTGCCCCGGGTGCGCACGTGGGGGGGGGGGGGGGTGTTGGCTCGCTGGTTCTCTGCTCTTTCTGCCCTGGAACAGGTTACTTCCTGTTCCGGGGCAGAGAAAGCAGGGAAGCAGCAGAGCCGACGCAGCTCCCAGTAACGTGCACTGGGGGCGGATCGGCCCTCCCGCCTGCCCCCCGCTGCAAGGTAGGGTGCGTTTAGGGGGGGGGCGCCGTGCCCTGCACCCGGGGGGGGGGGGGGTGCAAGGGCGACCCGCCCTGGGTGTCAGGCACCCTTGCTACGGCACTGCTCTTTCCCACATGCATCACTTTGCACTTACTCACATTAAATGTCATCTGCCATTTGGATGCCCAGTCTCCCAGACTCGTAAGGTCCAGTTGCAATTTCTCATAATAATCTTTTGACTTAACAACTTTGAATAGCTTTGTGTCATGGATATTCAGTCAGATAACATAGACATATAACATAGTAACATAGTAGATGACGGCAGAAAAAAGACCTGCACGGTCCATCCAGTCTGCCCAACAAGATAAACTCATGTGCTATTTTCTGTGTATACCTCACCTTGATTTGTACCTGTCTTTTCCAGGGCACAGACCGTATAAGTCTGCCCAGCACTATCCCCTCCTCCCAACCAGCAGCCCCGCCTCCCACCACCGGCTCTGGCACAGATCGTATAAGTCTGCCCAGCACTATTCCCCGCCTCCCAACCACCAGTCCCGCCTCCCACCACCGGCTCTGGCACAGACCGTATAAGTCTGCCCACCACTATCTTCATATAAGTTGGCTGAATATACATAAAACTTTGTATGGATAAGTTATCGTTTATAAAGTTGCACATTTATTATCCCATTGCAAATGCTCCTCATGCTGCCTATAAGTAAATCCTGCCCTGGGATCACAAACCAGACAAAACCGAACTCTCTATACCCGACTGCTTCAATCACTCTGTCACTAATGAACGTTAACGCACTACCACCTTATTTCTCATGCCGGAAATGAACTGATTATCTAACTTAACTCTATAACTTACTCTATCATTTATGAACTTTAATGCAATTCCACTTTGTATTTCTCATTCCGGAAATGGTGATCGCCATTACGGCATAATGTAAGCCACACTGAGCCTGCAAAAAGGTGGGAAAATGTGGGATACAAATGCAACAAATAAATAAATAAATAAATAAGTAAACAAGTTGCAGGTAATAACTCTTGGGTCCTTTTACTAAGGTGCACCGAAAAATGAGCTGCGCTAGTGTAGGTGCGTGTTTTGGGTGTGCGCAGATCCATTTTTCAGCGCACCTGTAAAAAAGGCCTTAAAAAAAATTTTTTTTTGCCAAAAGTGGACATGTGGCAAAATAAAAATTGGCGCGTCTCCATTTTGGGTCGGAGACCTTACCGCCAGCCATTGACTTAGCGGTAAGGTCTCACGCGGCAACTGTGCGGTAATCATCTACACGCGTAGAATGACGATTACCTCCCAGTTTCCATCATGTGCAGGAAAATAAAAATTATTTTTCGACACATGTAGCGGATGCGCGTAAAAAACGAAATTAACGCCTGGGCCTTGCGGTAACTCCAAATTGACGCATGTTGGGTGTGCTTTGGCGCCTATGCAGCTTAGTAAAAGAGTCCCTCTGTGACTTGCTTTTGAATTATTATCTACAAACTTGCTTAATTTTTAGGGCTACATATTTGTTAGTGCACCTTAAAAATTTAGAGGCCCTTTTACTAAAAAAAAAAGTGGTCTTTACATGCCCTTGTGGGAGTGAAGGAGTAGCCTAGTGGTTAGTGCAGTGGCCTTTGATCCTGGGGAACTGAGTTCAAGTCTCACTGCAGCTCCTTGTGACTCTGGGCAAGTCACTTAACCCTCCATTGCCCCCGGTACAAAATAAGTACCTGAATATAGGTAAACTGCTTTGAATGTAGTTGCAAAAACCTCAGAAAGGCGGTATATCAAGTCCCATTTCCCTTATGACATCACAATATCAGAAGTGAGCCAAGTATCGGACAGTCAAGCCATTGTGACATCACTGATGAGGTTGGCTCTTATTGGTGGAATGAGTGGAGGAGTAGCCTAGTGGTTAGTACAGTGGACTTTGATCCTGGGGAACCGAGTTCGATTCTCACTGCAGCTCCTTGTGACCCTCCATTGCCCCCAGTACAAAATAAGTACGTGAATATATGTAAACTGCTTTGAATGTAGTTGCAAAAACCTCAGAAAGGTGGTATATCAAGTCCCATTTCCCTTTCCTCTTGTGCAGGTTTTTCCCCATATGCTAACACCATTTTTACAGCAGCCATGAAAATGTGAGGAAAAGTTTAAATGGAGCGGAGGAATAGCCTAGTGGTTAGTGCAGTGGACTTTGATGCTGGGGAACTGGGTTCAATTCCCACTGCAGCTCCTTGTGACTCTGGGCAAGTCACTTAACCCTCCATTGCCCTGGTACAAAATAAGTACGTGAATATATGTAAACTGCTTTGAATGTAGTTGCAAAAACCTCAGAAAGGCGGTATATCAAGTCCCATTTCCCTTTCCCTTTCCCTTATGACATCACAGTATCAGAAGTGAGCAAGTATCAGACAATCAAGCCATTGTGACATCACTGATGAGGTTGGCTCTTATTGGTGGGATGAGTGGAGGTGTAGCCTAGTGGTTAGTGCAGTGGACTTTGATCCTGGGGAACTGAGTTTGATTCTCACTGCAGCTCCTTGTGACTCTGGGCAAGTCACTTAACCCTCCATTGCCCTGGTACAAAATAAGTACGTGAATATATGTAAACTGCTTTGAATGTAGTTGCAAAAACCTCCGAAAGGCGGTATATCAAGTCCCATTTCCCTTTCCTCTTGTGCAGGTTTTTCCCCATATGCTAACACCATTTTTACAGCAGCCATAAAAATGGCCTTTTTCTATTTTTTTTTTTTTACCATTAACACATGTCCATTGAAAAACAAAATTAGCATGTGTGCACTTATTACTCATTTGTTAGGTAGTAAGCACTCATATGCTCTTCCCGTGCTAACCAGTTAGCATGTGGTAATGTATTTATTTATTTAAAAATGTGTATCCTGTATACAAAGCGGGTTACAAAATGCAAAACCAAAATTACTCAAACAAAAAAAAGATCCTATCCAGTCAAAGAGCAACCCTGCAGGAAAAAGCAAGTAATATTTCACTTCATCTTATCATATTTGCCCGCCGCATTGAG
Organism: Microcaecilia unicolor; assembly: GCF_901765095.1. Taxonomy (NCBI): domain Eukaryota; kingdom Metazoa; phylum Chordata; class Amphibia; order Gymnophiona; family Siphonopidae; genus Microcaecilia; species Microcaecilia unicolor. The sequence goes on from NC_044039.1 coordinate 20,198,810, forward strand.
CCTGCCATGAGTGGGAAAGCACAGGGTACAAATGTAGCAAAAATAAAATAGATACTATTGGAGATTCTACATGGAATGTTGCTATTCCACTAGCAACATTCCATGTAGAAGGCTGCGCAGGCTTCTGTTTCTGTGAGTCTGACGTCCTGCACGTACGTGCAGGACGTCAGACTCACAGAAGCAGAAGCCTGCGCGGCCACATTGGTGATCTGCAAGGGCCGACTTCTACCTGGAATGTTGCTAGTGGAATAGCAACATTCCATGTAGAATCTCCAAGAGTAGCAACAGTGGAGGAGTGGCCTAGTGGTTAGGGTGGTGGACTTTGGTCCTGAGGAACTGAATTCGATTCCCGGCACAGGCAGCTCCTTGTGACTTTGGGCAAGTCATTTAACCCTCCATTGCCCCATGTAAGCCACATTGAGCCTGCCATGAGTGGGAAAGCGCGGGGTACAAATGTAACAAAAATAAATAAATAAAAATATTTCTGAATAAGCCCTCACGATTGTGACATATTAGTGCAGCCTCTGAAAGTATCCTGGCAAGTCATTCCAAAGGAAAGGTGCAGCAACTGAAAATGCTGTATTTCACGTTTCTGCAAAATGGTATGTTGTGTAACATTTCGAACACATGAGTGTTGAGATTGTGATTATATGTTCATATTGTTCATGTCTAAAGAATGCTTCATTTCTAGATTGTTATCTGCACTGAGCTTGTTGGTAGCGGCGGATTATGAGACCTCGATGTAATATAATATCTCTCTGCTGGTAAACCATGGGGCTCATTTTCAAAGCACTTAGACTTACAATATTTTCATAGACTTAAAATATGGAACGCATTACCCATGGTCCTGAAAACCATGGATAATCTAACCAACTTTCGCAAATCTTTGAAGACACCTCTCTTCAACAAAGCCTACAAAAGCAATCCTCAATGAAACAAATCATTCCTTAAACCACTCATATGCACCAAAAAACACCTCTCACACTACCTTACCTACCACCTTTCCATCTAAATCCCCTTTTACCTTCAGCCTACTATCGATTGTACTTAAGATCCCTCAGCCTATCATCGATTGTATTTAAGATCTTGTAATGACTACATCATAACAACACTCTGTAAGCCACATTGAGCCTGCAAAAAGGTGGGATAATGTGGGGTACAAATGCAATAAATAAATAAATAAATAAAATAAAGTTCCATAGGTTACTTTGTAGCCATGTAAGCCGCATTGAGCCTGCCATGAGTGGGAAAGCGCGGGGTATAAATGTAACAAAAAAAAAGTGCTTTGAAAATACACCACTATGACAGGTTTTTCACTTTTCACTTTGCTTTTAACCGGATCGGCCCTAAATCAACATCCAAATAGAACCCTAAAGAGTGGTAACACTCCATGTAGAATCTCAAATATTTCCTCTTATTTGTTTTAAAAGTATTTCCATGGAACTTAATTGAGTATCCCCTAATCTTTGTACTTTTTGCGTTTTGCAAAAAAAGGACGGCTGAGGGGAGATATGATTGAGGCCTACAAAATCCTGAGTGGTGTAGAATGAGTAGAAGTGAATTGAATTTTTACTCTTTCACAATCATATCTCCCCTCAGCCGTCCTTTTTTTGCAAAACGCATGGGATATACTACAAAGAGGAGCCCTTGCTGCAAGACAATGGAAGTGAAGCAATGGGCATCAGGCTCAGAGCAACAGGATAACCAAATCAGTACTAGTATTACATTGGACTTCCTCAGTGGCGTTCCTAGGGGCGCTGACACCCGGGGCGGATCGCCGATGCACCCCGCCCCCTGTGCAGCGCGACCCACTCCCTGGCAAAAGGACACCCCCACCCCGGTGAAAGAACCCCCTCCCCCCCAGGTGCACACCGCTGGGGGGGGGGGGGTGCCGCGCGCTGGTCAGTGTCGTTCGTTTCCATGCTCCCTCTGCCCCGGAGCAGGTTACTTCCTGTTCTGGGGCAGAGGGAGCATGGAAACGAATGACGCTGACCGGCGCGCAGCACCCCCCCCAGCAGCATGCACCCGGGGCAGACCGCCCCCACCCTTGGTACGCCACTGGACTTCCTGGAAGCCATCTGGGTAGCCTGCCTGGATTGGACAAATTCCTATTTTTGTTTTCGACATTGTGATACCTCTGTATGCAGCAATCCAGGCCCCTGCCTCCACGCTTGTGCAGTACTCTTGAAGCAGGACTCAGTCCAGGACAGAAAAAGATTTAATGCCAACTCCATCCGCAAACAAAACAAGCAAAATCCTCTCACGCTTGGAGAAACAGTTCCAATTATCCACACAATCCCATTCGTTAGGTAGCAAAGTTCTGCTTTCCCTTATTTACTCCGGCGTATCTTTAGCTCAGTTCCCCTCAGTCTTCAGCACAGTTCAGTTCTAGTTTCAGCAAAATTTCACCCAGCCTTTAGCAAAGTTCAGTTCAGCATTTAGCCAAGTGCAGTTCAGTCTTTTAGCCAAAATTCAGTTCCAGAAAAACAAACCCTCCAAAAGTAGAGAAAAAAATGATATGAACTAGGAACATCATACCTTTCCTTCTCCAGCACTTCCACCAGCTTTGTCCCAAACAGGCTGGTAGCACACCTCCCTCTACACAGTACAAACACCTGTGGCCTCCCACGTGCTATTGTGCTGGAGAGGTTAACTTTGAGTATTTTCCCAGTCCATGCTAGCTGTCTCCTCTTGGGCTGGCAATTCAGTGGGCATGTCCAGCTCCTCCTCCTTGTAATCTATCAGTTCCAGCAACTCAGCTTCCTTCTCTCCTCCTTGCTTTCTCTCCTCCCCCTACTTCAGAGCCTTCAGAAAAATCGCCCCTCCTCCCCTCACAGTTGGCAGGTATTGATTACGCAGCCATGGCAACTGGGCGTCCTCATGGCTCTTCCTCCCCCTACTGGTAACTGGGGAAAATAGCTCCCTATTCCCTGGGCTGCCTTCCGCTTTTGTTATGAATCCCCCCTCCCCCCGGGTTTTTTGGGCCGCCCCTTTCTCCCCATCCCCCAGGGAATTCTGGACATTGTAGTTTTAGAAAACCCTGTTCTTTGCTATATCCCTGCTTACCTGCCTTATCACAACATGCTCTTAAACCTTTTTTATTTCAAAAATTCTTATATTAACTATCTATTGATCAATTTATTTTATCTGTATTTCCCAATTAATTTGCAGCTTCTTGTAGTCATATTACTATTTTTGCAGTTTGCTTTGTACCTTAAGGGATTCAGTGAAATATAAATCCCAGATTAGAATAGACAGCACTGGACCTTCAAGAAAGCTTTGAAATGGGTAAACCCAAAACTTCAAAAAGTAAGAATAAGCTGAATTTTAACCCAGAAATGGGCCTGGATTTGTCTTTTAGGGCTGATCTTGTTAGAAGCAAAGTGAAAGACCTGACATGGTCTACCAGCAGAGTTACATTTGTACCCTGTGCTTTCCCACTCAGGGCAGGCTCAATGTGGCAATGTAGGATTAAGTGACTTGCCCAGAGTCACAAGGAGCTGCCTCTGCCTGAAGTGGGAATTGAACTCAGTTCCTCAAGACCAAAGTCCACCACCCTAACCACTAGGCCACTCCTCTACATCAAAGTTTTCTAATCCACTGCTACCAACAAGTTCAGTGCAGATAACAATCAGGAAATGATGCATTCTTCAGATATTAACAATACATAATCACAATCTCAACAATCAAATATAAATAGCAGATATTTCCGCTAGAAAAAAGTCTTTAGCAGCTTTCTAAATTGATGATAACCTCCTGTCTGCCTAAAAGAAGAAAGCAGAAGATTCCAACTGGAAGCTGCTTGATATGTCAAGGAAGATTGCAAAGGTCGTAATGCTTTTACCTTATGAACAGTTAGGAAAGCCAAGCATATAAAGATATCTAGTACATCTAGAATGGCTTCCATTAAAAAAAAACAAAAACAAAGTGACCAATCAAGTATCTTGGACTATCACTATGAAAAGCCTTGAACGTTAGTTAACACTAAAATTTTAAACTGTAGTCTAGCCTCCAATGGCAGCCAATGTAATTGTTGCAAAAAAGGAGAAACAGGTTCATATTTGTTCACCACAAAAATCACTTTTATCGCAGCGTTCTGCACTCTTTGCAGTTTTATCTTCAAGGATTTGAACAACCAATATAAATACAGTTGCAGTAATCTAATTGAGAAAGAATTAAATATTGAACTAACAGATGGAATATAGCTAAATCAAAAAACTTGCAGATAGTCCGTAGCTTTCTAAGCAAAAGAAAGGAATTGCTGACTACTTTGTTAGCCTAAGAACAAAGGGATAGTTGACTGTCCACTTCCCCTCCTAAGATTTTAAAATCGAAATTATCAATCTTAACAATAGGATTATCTTTTACTGAAGCTAATGGGCCCATCCAGAAAAACTTACTCCCATGGATACTAAGTCGTGCTAGCGACTGCCATGCGCTAATGCCGACCAGCAGCCACCAGTGTAGCTTAGTAAACAGGGGGGTTAGTTTTCTCCTTATTTAATTTTAGTTTAAATGAGTGTACCCAAGCTTCTACTGTTGACAAAAAGAAGGACAGATTGGACTCATGACTCATACTACCTAGAGAAAAAAGTAGAAAAACTGTAATATTGTCTGCATATATATAAAACTACAACTTAAGTGACTCTAAGTAATTAGCCAATGGTTGCATCAAAACATTAAACAATGAGGGCGAAAGAGATGAACTCTGCGGCGTGCATCTTGACCCTATAAGATTTTTCCAAAAATCCTCGGAACCAAGACGAAAGAGGACTTTGGATCCCTAGTGAGTCCAATAGGGAAAGCACGACACTGTGGTCTATCAGGTCAAAAGCGCTGGACAGGTCAAATTGTACGATTATAGCACCATTACGGAAACACATTTGAGGCACTCTGGAGAGATATTGCGATTGAAGGGGGGCAGACTCAAGAAAAATGTCAGGAAGTATTTTTTCACAGAGAGAGTAGTGGATGCTTGGAATGCCCTCCCGCGGGAGGTGGTGGAAATGAAAATGGTAACGGAATTCAAACACGCGTTGGACAAACATAAAGGAATCCTGTTCAGAAGGAATGGATCCTAAGGAGCTTAGCCGAGATTGGGTGGCAGAGCCGGTGGCGGGAGGCGGGGATAGTGCTGGGCAGACTTACACGGTCTGTGCCCTGAAAATGACAGGTACAAATCAAGGTAAGGTATACACAAAAAGTAGCACATATGAGTTTATCTTGTTGGGCAGACTGGATGGACCATGCAGGTCTTTTTCTGCCGTCATCTACTATGTTACCATGTTACTATATGGTACAGTGCTTCAGGGGTAAAGTGTTGGGTTAAAGATGTAGAAGAAGTTGAGTTGGGCTGCATATGGGAACTCACAAGGACATCTACACAAGTGCCTGAATCTCAACGGGGCCATTTTGGTCTTTAAAGGTCATCACTATCTTACAATGGTGCGTATTTTAGAATTTCTATTTGTGTTTTGGATGTCTGAAAACCAGCATTTAGACATCCATATTGCATGGATGTTCAAATGCTGATCTTATAAGGGCAGGTTATGGACATCTAAAACAATTGTACATCCATATTGCAAGGGGGCATGGTCCGGGTGGGACTAGGGAGGGCCCAAAAATATGAACATCCATCTCTGATCATGTCCATGTTCAAAAAGATGGATGTCCATATTTAAACCTGTTACTTGTCATATCCAGGTTAGAGAATTGTGAACCAATTTAGCATTTCTCCACTGAATGGAGTAAGGGAAGTCACGATAGCTATTTTCCTGTCCCTGGAGAGCTCACAGTTAAAAAAAAAAAGAAACAAAAATTCCAAAATGTTATAGTAGAACTTGAACCAGCAACCTCTTGATCAATATTCTGATTCTTCTCTACTAGCTCTAACCATTAGGTTGCTCCTCCACATTGATACCTGTGTGACCATTTTGTAATATAGATGTTCATATGATGCTACAAAGACACCCATGTCCCTTGTTTTGCCCCGTTCATAGTTTGGACGTTTCAGTTTGTAAAATGGATGTTCGTGCTGGACTCCTGAATGTCCAGTTCTCATGCATTTTAGAACAGGCTGTATGTTGACAGATCTTGTTCTAAAATACACAAGAAATAGATATGCAGATATGATGTACAGAATTGGAGGTCCATATTCTGAATTGGACATCCCTTCTAAAATTCTGCTCCATGTTACTGTGGCCACAGAAAGCAAAGGGTTTAAGATGCAAAGCTGGATTTTTTTTTAAAGAGGTATAAATGTGGCAGGAAAGAGGACAGGATGCATCAACGCAGAAATGTTACTCAAGGCATATGGCACAGTAAGGTGGAAAGGCAAAGTCAGGAGTTGATAATGGACAAATGGGTATCGAATGCAATAGAGAAGGTTGTCTCTGTAATGTCAAGAAAACATGTTGCAAGGGCAATTGAAATAGCTCTTTCTTCCTCTCTCACCTCTACATATGACCTACTGAAGCTACCTGGGCTGGTTTTATTTTATCAGTTGCTAGGTACAGCCAGGTGTGACCAGCTGAAGTAGTGGAAATTTCTGTTCACCTTATAAATAGTTGAAGAGCTCAGTATGGTGAAATGTGAAACGAGCAAATATTTCATCTTACCTTTGAAGGGCAGATCAGGATTCAGTCTAGAGTCTTGTGTCAACAGTGTGTCAGTTTGGCTGTTGATGATGCCTTGGTGTTATAAGTTATTTATGTGAACACGGCACACGATGGCCTAATTGAATCAAACGAAGAGCATTTTTCTAGTTGAAGCTTCATCCCTAGTTTAAAGGAAAGAGCTCTGAGGTCGCTCATAGGCTGTGACAGGAATAGACTGAGAAGTTTTTAGGGGGTTGGTATGCTTTACAAATACAGGAATAGCACTGTATGAATACTACTACTACTTATCATTTCTATAGTGCTACTAGACGTACGCAGCGCTGTACACTTGAACATGAAAAGACAGTCCCTGCTCGACAGAGCTTACAATCTAATTAGGCCAGACAAACAGGACAAACAAGAAATAAGGGAATAGCATCGTAGATTTGTATGGGAAGAGAGGAGAGGAGATAGTCATAAAAATTCCAACCATGTGGAACAGAAATTGTATTTCCTTGCATCATGTTAGTGACATGCTACCCCTGTGTTGCCTATATAACTTGTTTGCCCCTTGCTTAAATACACTGACATTTGCTTAGTCACACTGGCCATTGTTATCTGGTGCTTTAAGCCATCAGAGGCTGTACTGGCTATCAGATTAAGAAGCTTTTTAACCTCTTCCTGCCTATACTTCTCCCCTCCTCTACTGTCGGTTTACCGTAATTAGATCAGAAGGCCAACATCAACATGTGGAAAAAACCAGACCACTATTGTTATGAACAGCTTAATATTTAATACCATATCTGTGTCTTGAAATTCTCAATAGCATTAAAGGACACTTTTCAACATGAAGTAGGTTATACGCATGTCTACTTAGAAATGTGTGATACGGCTCCTCTTGCTAAACATCTTTGTCAACTTTGAATGCTGAGCAGGCTTTTGCAGTGAGATTATACTAAAACTCACAGTTGTACAGTAAGTTCTGCTGATTGCCTTGAGATATTGCTGTAGTTTTAAATCCTTTCTGTTCTGAATCCATTCCCTTGCATATATTTCCTAATCCTATAATCTTGCATGCCCAGTTACATGCATAACTTAATTGCTAAATTAGGTGCTAATTTGCATTAACAATCAGCTATAATTGAAGTTAATTTTTGCTAATTGGAACTAATTTGCAGTTATGTGCGTAGCTACACTTATAGGATATTCTATAACCTTGGTGCATAATTCCTTTGGCGTGCTACTGCTAGTGAGGTGTCTACATGGGAAAGGCATGGGTAGGTCAGGATGTGCTGGCACTTATGCATTTAAGGGGCCCTTTTACTAAAGTGCATAGGCGCTATTTTTCATGATGTTGCCAGAAGAGCAGAAGAGAGTGGGGGTGAGTCTTGCCCTCTACAGGATGCTCTGCAATTTTGGGGTAAACTATTCGGGGATGCATCCATTCTGCAGCCCCCCATTACCTCTCCTCTCTCATCTCTCCCTACATTCCTCCCCGTATTCTCCGCTCGCTGGACAAATCTCTCTTGCCGTCCCCCTTCTCCTCCACTGCTAATTCCAGGCTTTGTTCCTTTTCCCTCACATCACCTTCTGCCTGGAATGGACTTCCTGAGCCTGTACGCCTAGCTCCATCTCTACCTGTTTTCAAATCTATGCTGAAAACCCACCTTTTCACCACTGCTTTTGGCTCCTAACCACTACTCAATTGCCCTCCGCTTGTTCCTTCTCACCCAGTACTTCCCTCACCCTTAATTGTCTTGTCTGTCTGTATTTTTAGATTGTAAGCTCTATCGAGCAGGGACTGTCTCTCTGTGTCAGGTGTTCAGCGCTGCGTGTGTCTGGTAGCGCTATACAAATGTTAATAATAATAATAATAATGGTAGCAATTGAGGGTCTACCACAGCCTTGGGCTGCAATGTTTTTAAGGTGTGGGGCTTCCGGTGGGGGTGGGGCTTTGCTTCAGGGTAGGGATTTTTGTATATTTTGCGCAAGAGTGGGGCTTGGGGGAGCATGTCACAACACAGTGGCCATCAGGAATTTTTGGCCCTGGGAGAGCCTGTTACAGGGGCCATGTTGCCCTTATAACTGAAGAATGCCAGCATGCAAAGAGGACAACTCCAATGACCCCAAGAAAAGATAACTCTAGCTCAATGAGGTGTGGTTATCTGTTATGTGAAAAGGGGCCTGTGAAGTGTTTTTGCTTATTTTATTATTAATGAGCTACTCTGCATGGTTTTCCATTGCAGCAGCTCGTTCATGTTAAATTTAAATATACCTTCATCTGTAGACAACTACATGAGAAACTTTGCCACGAAGTTTCTTTCATGAGTATCTTCATACGATTAAAATGTGCAGACACATCAAAATGTTTGAAGTTTTGTTCATTTGCTAGCTTTTTCTGAAAAAGCTTCCCCAGCATAGCACATTAGCCTAAGTGAGGTACAAAGGGTTTCATAGTATTTACAGAAAGTTGCTCAATAGAGACACTGTGGTGGATAAACCCATCAGCTAATTAATCTTACTATTATTAATTTCTATTAGTGAAATTGAAATGCACGAAGGAAAGAAGTGTCTAGTACTTTTCGTAAGCATCACCAGGGTCCCTTTCAGCTGACTCGTAATAAACAAATAACGACAACGTTTGTAGATAAGACCAAGAAATTGTGCCTCAGCAGCTGAGATAGTCTACGTTATCATAGACTGTCCATTTATTTATTTATTTTATTTATTTATTATTACATTTGTACGCCGCGCTTTCCCACTCAAAGCAGGTTCAATGCGGCTTACATAATAATAAGGATTACATAGTATTGATAGAGAAAATATAAGTTAATTATAACAGAGTAATAGAAGAGATAGGTAGGTAGAGATGGGGAAGGGTGAAGGGAGTAGGAGAGGTATGAGCAAGGGGTAGATGAGCATTGGAGGAGGGGTAGAGGAGGCGGGAGGGGGATGGGACACAATAAAAGCATAGGGAAACTTTGGTGGGAGATGTAGTCTGAGCCATTGTCTTTGTCTTCTGGATATGTGTTGGGTAGACGGGTTCATGGGATTAGATTGGGTTCTTTGGGTAGGCTTGCTTGAACAGATGGGTTTTTAGTGATTTCCGGAAGGGTAGATAGTTACTGATTGATCGGATGGGTCTGGGGAGGGCATTCCAGAGTTGACTGCCCAAGAAGGAGAAGTTGGATCCATAATAAGTTTTAGTTTTCACCATGCAAAAATATTTTCTAGACTTTTACCATATCCATATCAGAGCTGCTGAGATGTCAGTTTTACAGATAAGATAGAAAGCAGCATCAAAGCCACACGTAAGTCTGAATTGAGTGTTTCTTTTCTGGTGTAGACATAACTGAAAACAATTTCCTTATATTTTCAGTACATAGTAAAATGTACTGAACAAAGCAGGGTAAGAAAGTGCTGCCTACATACGCTGAAACCATGTTCTGTTTTCTGTCACAACAGCTTACAGAAGGCAAATCTCAGTACGTTTGGCATGCAGCACTTCTAGTAATACTGTACTTTTATGGGCAAGTAGCAGAATAAATGGAAGCATATATCGGCACACTTAGATTTTATTCTGTATAGTAATTTCGTAGGGCATGGCGAAAAACTGAGAAACAGCAACCCTTGCAGTCACACAAACAAGTCAAACGCAGAGAGGGTGACAAACAAAATGCAGCTGCAGACAATTTCCAAAATATTGTGGATTTATTACAACATCCAAGACTCAACACGAGTCGTGTTTCGGCCTAAAAAGGCCTTCCTCAGGAGTCTTCTATTGGATGTATGAGGATTCTAAGCCAGCCTTAATGAAATATACGTGTTATCTGATACCTTGTTGCTTGCTTCTATCAAATAAATGTATGAATGCTTGAACTCTTTGGAGTACAAACTGGACAAGTCTCCCTCCTGTTTTCATGCAACCTGTGCAACAGCCGCAAAAAAAAAAAAAGCAAGTGCAGGGCTGCAGCAGCCTTCAGGCATGCACTGTTGGCTCCGCTGGTCCTGTGACCCCGCTGACGTCAACTTTGAGTTCAGGGGGCAGAGGACTGGCAGAACTGACAGCACATGAATTCAAACATGCGTGGGATAAACACAAAGGAATCCTGTTTAGAAGGAATGGATCCACAGAGACTGGGTGGCAATGCTGGTAATTGGGAAGCGAAACCAGTGCTGGGCAGACTTCTTCAGTCTACACCCTGATCGTCACTGAATAGATATGGGTGGGCTGGAGTGTACATTTTAAGGGGTTTCGACATTAGCTTCAGAACTTAGTACAAGAAGAGTGCTGGGCAGACTTCTACGGTCTGTGCCCTTAGAAAGGCAAGGACAAATCAAATTCAGGGATACAAATAAAGTATCGCATACCATGTAAATGAGTTTATCTTGTTGGGCAGATGGGATGGACCGTACAGGTTTTTATCTGCCGTCATTTACTATGTTACTCTTTCTGGTTCTACATGGAATGTTGCTACTCTTTGAGATTCTGCTTGGAATCTTGTCACTCACAGAATCTTATTTATTTAGATTTTGCTCAAACCTTTTTCAGTAGTAGCTCAAGGTGAGTTACATTCAGGTACTCTGGATCTCTGTCGCAGGACGGCTCACAATCTAAGTTTGTACCTGAGGCAATGGAGGGTTAAGTGACTTGCCCAAGATCACAAGGAGCAGCAGAGGGATTTGAACCAGCCACCTCTGGATTGCAAGCGGTGCACTAACCACTAGGCTACTCCTCCACTAGCAACATTCCACGTAGAAGCCTGCCCTCGCAGATCAGCAATGCGGCTGCGCAGGCTTCTGTTTCTGTGAGTCTGACGTCCTGCACATACGTGCAGGACGTCAGACTCACAGAAACAGAAGCCTGCGCGGCTGCAAAGGCAGGCTTCTACATGGAATGTTGCTAGTGGAATAGCAACATTAACATTCCATCTAGAATCTCCAATAGTAGCAACATTCCATATATTTATTTATTTAGATTTTGCTCACACCTTTTTCAGTAGTAGCTCAAGGTGAGTTACATTCAGGTACGCTGGATATTTCTCTGTCCCAGGAGGGCTCACAATCTAAGTTTGTACCTGAGGCAATGGAGGGTTAAGTGACTTGCCCAAGATCACAAGGAGCAGCAGTGGGATTGCAAAACCAGTGCTCTAACCACTAGGCCACTGTACCACTAGGCCACTCCTCCACTCCACCTAGTCCTCATCGCTTTAACTGTACTTCTGTTTGGAGCATTGAGCACAGGTCCCTTCCCAATAGCTTTCTGAGCAGGACTTAGGTAACCGTTTAGAAGAAGAATTAACTGAGGTAGGTCCCTGCTGTTTATTCCTGAGAGCAATTCCCAGTAACAATCATGAAACGTAAGTGCATTAAAGATGAAAGAGATCTTATATCAGCTTGCCTCTGTGTTTCATCAGCAAGGCACATGCCTTTCCTATGTGACTTTTGAAATGCGGCCAACTGCTCCGGTAATGGGGTTTTGGAGAATGAAGGTTTTTTATCTCTCTAGGCCAGTTTTGAACTGGCTAACAACTCCTCTAGCTATAATTAGACTCACATATAAAATAAAAGTGGTCTTCAAGACTATCCACACAGACTGCAGAATTGCTTTTTCTTTTTTAGCATGCAAAACCATCAAGCTTGGCAGACTCACTTGGAAGGCACAACATCCCATATAGACTCAATGAAACAACTTTAAGACATTTGTCTGGTCGTTGCCCAAACCATGCAGATTAAAAAAAAAAAAAAAACACAGTACTATTTCACAAACACTTACAAATTTGAGAACAGCCCTATAATTTGATCACAGAAAGTTATATTCTGGGAAATGGGACACTCAGTTTCGGGGCTGGCAGACACCTTTGAAAACTAGAGAAGGGTGGAGACCGTCACTATATACATGACTCCTGCTGGCATATGAGTAACACTTGGGGGGGTGATGGTGGGGGGTGGGGGGGAGAACAACGTCCTCCAGTCCTTGGATAGCAGGGAATTTTTAATTCCCTAACGGTGTGGATGGGAAGTGAGTTTAAATACCACAAGAAATATGCATTTTTCTTTTCACTAATTAGAAACAAATTTTACAAGAGAAAAAGTCAGAGAGAGAGAGAACTATGGGGTCCTTTTACTAAGGTACACTGAAAAATAGCCTGCGCTGGTGTACACGCATGTATTGGACGCGCGCAGGTCTATTTTTCAGCGCGCCTGCAAAAAAAGGCCTCTTTTTGTGGCCAAAAATGGATGTGCGGCAAAGTAAAAATTGGCGCTTGTCCATTTTGGGCCTCAGACCTTACCGCCACCCATTGACCTAGCGGTAAAGTCTCACCCGTTAACCAGGCGGTAATCAACAACATGTGTACACTGCCGATTACTGCCCGGTTAGCACCGTGAGCTGGAAATTTTCCAGCACGTGTATCGGACGCGTATAAAAAATGAAATTACCTCCCGGGCCACACGGTAGCCGGGTAGTAGTTCAAAAATGGCGTATGTTGGGCATACGTAGGCGCCTATCAGGCTTATTTTCGAAAGTGATCGCCGGCCATTTCCCAACATAAATCGGGAGATGGCCGGCGATCTCTCAAAAGCGGCGAAATCGGTATAATCGAAAGCGGCTTTTTTGACAGCATCGCTGCTTTCCTGTCGCCGCGCCGAGGGAAGGCTGAAGACAAACCTGCTCGCCTTTCACTGCTGCCGTGACCCAAGGTAAGATGAGTTTTAAATCCTGGGCAGCAGGAAGGTGAGAACGGAGGACTGTTGACGGAGAAGAGGGCGGGCAGGTCGGGCTGACTGGGGTTGGAGCCGGAACTGGAACCGACAGCGGGTTAATATATTGGGGGTGCTCGAGCACCCACAGGACCAATGGAGTTGGCGCCTATGCTGGGCAGACTTCTACGGTCCGTGCCCTGAGAATGGCAAGGACAAATCAAACTCGGGTATATATATATAAAGTATCGCATACCATGTAACATGAGTTTATCTTGTGGGGCAGACTGGATGGACCGTATAGGTCTTTATCTGTTGTCATTTACTATGTTACTATGCAGTAGATAATCATGGGTGGCCCACCGAGCTCTCTTATAAGCTGTCTTAATGATCTTATGAGGGTATCCACGTTGTAAAAATCGTGGTTTCATGTTCTCCGCTTGACGTTTGAATTCAGTTGTGGAGGAACAGATGCGCTTAAGTCTCAGAAATTGTCCCACAGGAATGTTCTCCCAAAGTTTTCATGGATGGCCTGGACTTGTGGATTTCATTAGACCAGACAGGGTTTCTTTTCACAGTGTTCTGCAAGCCTACCGATAGGAAAACAAAACAAAGCAAGCTTATTCCAGTGGGAAATATTTATTTATTTAGATTTTGCTCACACCTTTTTCAGTAGTAGCTCAAGGTGAGTTACATTCAGGTACGCTGGATATTTCTCTGTCCCCGGAGGACTCACAATCTAAGTTTGCACCTAAGGCAATGGAGGATTAAGTGACTTGCCCAAGATCACGAGGAGCAGCAGCAGGATCTGAACTGGTCACCTCTGGATTGCAAGACTGGTGCTCTAACCACAAAGAATCTTGTTACTCTTTGGGGTTCTACACGGAATGTTGTGCATGGAATCTTGTTATTCTTTCGAATTCTAGAATCTTATTTATTTAGATTTTGCTCACACCTTTTTCAGTAGTAGCTCAAGGTGAGTTACATTCAGGTACGCTGGATATTTCTCTGTCCCCGGAGGACTCACAATCTAAGTTTGCACCTAAGGCAATGGAGGATTAAGTGACTTGTCCAAGATCACAAGGAGCAGCAGCAGGATCTGAACTGGTCACCTCTAGATTGCAATACTGGTGCTCTAACCACTAGGCCACTCCTCCACACCAGTTACGGCTCACTGAATATTCACAGTTAGCTGCAAAAACACTATTTAAGTGGTAAGTGGCCATTTCAGACCAGTTAAATACTGGGGGCTGTCATAAAATTAACCCCATTATGGGGCTATTTTACAGATCAATATGTGGGATACAAGTGCAAATAATAAATAAATAAATAAATAAATACAAGTGCTGCCAATTCACTAATCAGAGTACAATTATTTTTAATTTGGAGGTGGAAAAAAATGGGAGATTAAGAAGCATCTCTCCATTAATCCCCTGGATGAAATCCGCTCTTTTTAAAAAATCTGTGCGTGTCTCTGAGCTGGTACAAAATTCAAATGTGAACTGTATTTAATACATGCATACATTTTTTGCTTATCCAAACTGTGCAGTGGCGTAGGAAGGGGGGGGGGGGCGGTGGGGCGGTCCGCCCCGGGTGCACGTGCTGGGGGGGGGGGGGGTGTTGGCTCGCTGGTTCCCTGCTCTTTCTGCCCCAGAACAGGTTACTTCCTGTTCCGGGGCAGAGAAAGCAGGGAAGCAGCAGAGCTGACGCAGCTCCCAGTGACATGCACTGGGGGCGGATCGGCCCTCCCGCCTGCTCCCCGCTGAAAGGTAGGGTGCGTTTCAGGGGGGGTGTGCTCCGGAGGGGAGGGGCAATGCCCTGCACCCGGGGGGGGGGGGGTGCGCAGCGGCGACCCGCCCCGGGTGTCAGGCACCCTCGCTACGGCACTGAAACTGTGTCCGTGTCATGTTCCTCCACCTTTAAAAACCAACTTTCTGAAGACAACATAAGCCATAAGTGTGCGAATTACACATGTAAATTGTGTTACCTACACATGGAGATGTTTTTAAAATGATGTACTTTTTCATTTGCAATTCATGCTATGATAAGTACATAAGTAGTGCCATACTGGGAAAAGACCAAAGGTCCATCTAGCCCAGCATCCTGTCCACGACAGCGGCCAATCCAGGCCAAGGGCACCTGGCAAGCTCCCCAAACGTACAAACATTCTATACAATCAAGCCATTGTGACATCACTAATGAGGTTGGCTCTTATTGGTGGAATGAGCCACTATGACATCACAATAGGTTAAATCACTGCTCTATGTAATAAAAGTGAGCCAAGTAGAGGACATAAGTACATAAGTAATGCCACACTGGGAAAAGACCAAGGGTCCATCGAGCCCAGCATCCTGTCACCGACAGTGGCCAATCCAGGTCAAGGGCACCTGGCACGCTCCCCAAACGTAAAAACATTCCAGACAAGTTATACCTTTTAAAACTGGATGTACTGCTGTGCTTTACCTACAGAAGGTAATTCTCTATAGATCAAATAAAGTTAGGTACCGGGAAGATGCATACTATCCCCTGGATTCTATACACGGCAGGGGCGTAGCCAGACTTCAGTGGGAGGGGGGTCCAGAGCCCGAGGTGAGGGGCACATTTTAGCCCCCCCCCCCAGCGCCGCCGACACCCCCCGCCATTGCCAAACCCCCCACCGCTGCCACCACCACCACCAAATTTGACCCCCCCGCCGCCGACCCTTTCGACCCCCCTCCCACTGCCAACCCTCCCCCGCCGCTGTCGGCTACCTTTGCTGGCGGGAGGCCCCAACCCCTGCCAGCCGAGGTCCTCTTCTTCCAGAGCAAGGCTTTGTTATGTTTCTGAGTCTGACGTCCTGCACGTACAACGTGTAGGACGTCAGACTCACAGAAACAGAATGAAGCCTTGCAGATCAACGGCAGGCTGGCGGCGGGAGGAGGGGTCGAGAGGGTCGTCGGCAGGGGGGAAAAGGGCCAAATCTACGGGGGCCCAGGTCCCCATGGCCCCATGTAGCTACGCCACTGATACACAGCGATTAAAGTTGTGTTCAAAAATCAGCAGGCATAGGCAATTTGCATGTGCAACTTAATTGGTTAACAAGCTAATCAGCATCGATAATTGGCCACTAAGAAGCAATTATTGGCACAAATTATTTATTTATTTATTTGTTACATTTGTATCCCACATTTTCCCACCTATTTGCAGGCTCAATATGGCTTACATAGTACCGTAGAGGCGATCGCCGGTACGATGTGACCAAATACAGAGTGATTTTGTGGTAGAGTACAGATCATGTGCGACAAACACATTTGGGAATTGTGAGGGGGCAGAGTTAGGTTGAAGTCCAGTACGTGTTTCGGTTCCGTTGTGTTGTATGGTTAAGGGGTTTAAGTTGGATCGTTGGGGTATGCCTTTTTGAACAGGTGAGTCTTTAGTCATTTCCGGAAGTTTAGGTGGTTGGTTGTTGTTTTCACGATATTTGGCAGTGCATTCCATATTTGTGTGCCTATAAAGGAAAAGCTGGATGCATAGGTTGATTTGTATTTGAGTCCTTGGCAGCTTGGGTAGTGGAGATTTAGGTAAGTTCATGTTGCTCTTGATGTGTTTCTGGTTGGTAGGTCTATGAGGTCTGTCATATATCCCGGGGCATCTCCGTAGATGATTTCATTTATTTATTTATTTATTACATTTGTATCCCGCGCTTTCCCACTCAAAGCAGGTTCAACGCGGCTTACATAGCAGTAGGGAAAACAGTATATTGTTGGAAAAATTATAAGTTAAGTATAGCAGAATAATAAAAGAGATAAGTAGGTAGAGATAGGCAATGGAGGTGGGAGTAAGTCTGGGTCAATGTCATTGTCGTCTGGATAAGTGTAGTGTAGATGGGTTCATAAGATTAGTCTGGGTCATTTGGATAGGCTTGCTTAAATAGATGGGTTTTTAGTGCTTTCCGGAAGGGTAGATAGTCGCTGATTGATCGGATAGGTCTTGGGAGGGCATTCCAGAGTTGGCTGCCTAAGAAGGAGAAGTTGGATCCGTAATAGGTTTTGTACTTGAGTCCTTTGCAATTGGGGTAATGCAGGTTGAGGTAAGTTTGCGAAGCTTCAGACATGTTTCTAGTTGGAAGGGCAATCAGATTGAGCATATAGCCCGGAGAATCAGGGTGCAGATTTTGAATGCAATGTAATTCGAATTTATGTGTGCATCTTTCTAAGCGTAGTCTGTAAAATGATGTGTGTAAATTCTAATATGCGGATCTGAAAAGGGAATGTGGCCATAGAAGGGTCATGAGCATTCCTAAAAATTACATGCATTGTTATAGAATATGTCCGATCCGCACCTAAATTAGGCGCGGGCTTTTACACCAGGTTTTAGTTGGCATAAATGGCTGTGCCTAAATTTTAGTTGTGGTGATGGCCGCTATACATATTCTATGAACCTCGCTTAACTTTTGGCGAGGTTTATAGAATCTGGCCCCATGAGTGAGTTCTCTAATGGCAATTGCACACTTAATAGTTACGCATCATACCTGTAGGTAAGTGCACTTACGCTAGTTCAGTGGCTGGTGCAAATGCTTGTGCCTACGTGCTGAGAATTAGGCATAGAACTGCTCGTATTCTAGGCAGCGGCGTACCAAGGGTGGGGTGGTGGGGGCGGTCCACCCCGGGTGCAAGGTGCTGGAGGGGTGCAGAGAGCAGCCACGTGCCTGTCAGCTCCGCTGGTTCCCTGCTCCCTCTGCCCCGGAACAGGTTACTTCCTGTTCCGGGGCAGAGGGAGCAGGGAGCCAGCGGATCCGAGTGCTGCGTGGCTGCTCCCAGTAGCCAAGAATGCACCCGGGAGGGGGGGGGGGGTTGATGCACTGGGAGGGGGGTCATTGCGCCAGGGGGGGTGTCGTGCTGCACCCGGGGGGGGGGGGGGTGCGCATCGGCGATCCGCCCCGGGTGGCAGGCGACCAAGGATCATCACCGATTCTAGATATTCTAACTGCTAGGTACACCCCTGACCCACTTATGCCCTTGCCAGGTCCACACTCCCCTTGCAGTCATACATATGGATTTTCCACATGCAATTTATAGAATTCCAACTAGGGGCAGTTACGTATGTAACTGCTAATAGGCAGGGCCACTGTGAAACACAGCCGGTCACAGGGCATGACCGCCCCCCCTCCTACCTGGGCCGCTGCTGTGCTGCACCCCTCCCACACTTGGGCCGTCCCCACACTTGGGCCCCCGCCTCCTTACCTTTCTGTGTCTGCTGCTCCTGTGTACCGGTACCCGGCTTATCGCGTTAACACAATCATCTGGCTCCTGGCATATAGGACAGACCTGGAAGCAGGTAGGCAGAAAGAAGCTTCTGCTTCCTCAAAACCTTGCCATCACCGGGCCCCCCCCCTGGAGGCCGGGCCAGAGGAATCTTGCCTCCTCTGCCCCACCTCTCGGCGGCCCTGTTAATAGGGGGCCAATTACATCCTATTATTGATTGCTGACCTCAATGATCGCCTCATTATTAAATTAAGTTATGCGCATAACTGCCCTTATTTGATGACTTGCGTAAAGTTGGGTGCACAGGTTTCTAGAATTATTACACCAGTTCTTGTGTTCCGCCTATACCTATACCAGTGGTGTAGCCAAGGGTGGGCCTTTGGGCTCAGGCCCACCCAGTAGCAGCACACCTATGATGTAGCTGGCAGAGATCCCCAAGCCCCATCAGCCAAAACCTCCCAACAACTGTTCCTCCTGCATACCTTGTAAATAGCAGATCTTCGCCTGCAGTGAGCAGCGACTTTTATATACTACTCGCACCAGCCCCACAGCCGGAAGTTGCATCGGAGGAAGGCTGTGGGGCCAACATGAGCAATGTGTATTTGTTGCTGCTCGCTGAAAATGAAAATCTGCTATTTAAAAGGTATACGGGGGAGGGGGGATGTTTGAGAGACCATATGGCATGCAGGCGAGAGAGGGAGAGACCAAATCATTTGTGAGACAAGGTGGAGTTCTTCGGCCCACCCAAAATTGGGTGTCTGGCTACGCCCCTGACCTATACAGTTCAAGGAGGGATTCCATAGAGCAAGAACCAGACCAGTTTGTCCGGAAATTACAGATAAAGATTTCAACATTCAACAAATCTTAACTAGTAGATAAACCAGCTTTGCAAAACAGAAAACTTTCAGATTCTTTCTAAACTAAAATAATGAATACATGATCTTAAACAGAAAGGGAGTTGATTCCACAAGTTAGCCAGCTGGTACTGGGGTAGGTGTATGCTGTGGGCAATTATATTATTGGTTGTTTTGTGTGTGTGTGTTTTCATGAATATTTCCTTTTTTTTTTTTTGTTTTGCTTATTTCACAATTTCAGTGGTGAGGCTGTGGCACATGGTGACAAAATCTTTTCCATGATGCAAGGGACCCTGTGAAACCTCAGGCTAGTGATTACGGTCTGTGGCCTAGCACAGCATTGCAAGGGTAACACAAGAGATGCCAAATCTATTTCTGAAGTACTGACTTCTGACAGGAAGTATTATTTTTTATTTGTTACATTTGTATCCCACATTTTCCCACCTTTTGCAGGCTCAATGTGGCTTACATATAATCATTAACGGTGTTAGCCGATTACGGTCTGAACAAATACATGGTATGAATGAATACAAAGTGAAATTGTGGTATAATGAGGTACATGCATGGTAACATAGTAACATAGTAACATAGTAGATGACCGCAGAAAAAGACCTGCATGGTCCATTCAGTCCGCCCAAGACAAACTCATATGTGTATACCTTACCTTGAATTTGTACCCGTCCCCCTCAGGGCACAGACCATACAAGCCTGCCCAGCAGTATTTCCTGCCTCCCAACCACCAGTCCCGCCTCCCATCACCGGCCCCGGCACAGACCGCACAAGTCTGCCCTCCTCTATCCTCGCCTCCTAATCACCACCCCCTCTTCCCCCCACCTGCTCCGCCACCCAATTTCAGCTAAGCCTCTGAGGATCCATTCCTTCTGCACAGGATTCCTCTATGCATATCCCACGCAGAGGAATCCTGTGCAGAAGGAATGGATCCTCAGAGGCTTAGCTGAAATTGGGTAGGAACAGTTGCGGGGAACTTAGAGAGAAAAATGGGAAAGAAGAGTCAGGTAATGTCCGTTACGGTCTTTGGTTATATTGTGTCCTATATTATTGACCTATAAGTGCATTCACTCTGCCGCTCCCCAGTACCTCTCCACTCTTGTCTCCCCCTACGTTCCCTCTCGAGTGCTCTGTTCTGTTGACAAATCTTTCTTACCTGTTCCATTCTCCTCTACTGCTAATTCCAGACTCCGTTCCTTTTACCTTGCTGCACCTAACACCTGGAATAAACTTCCCGAGCCTGTACGTCTAGTCCCCTCTTTGGCTGCTTTCTAGTCCAAACTTAAAGCCCACCTCTTTACCACTGCTTTTGACTCCTAACCACTGCTCACTTGCCCTGTCCTTTTTATCCTCACCTCTTTATTCCCTTACCCTTAATTGTTCTGTCTGTCTGCCTGTCTTATCTAGATTGTAAGCTCTTTGAGCAGGGACTGTCTTTTTTGTGTATGGTGTACAGCGCTGCGTATGCCTTGTATCGCTATAGAAATGATAAGTAGTAGTAGTGTCGCAAGTGACCAGGTATTTTTATGTTGGGTCGGTGGGGTATGCTTTTCTGAACAGGTCTGTCTTTAGTGCTTTCCGAAAATTTAGGTGGTTGAGCGTAGTTATTACTGCTTTTGGCAATGCGTTCCATAGTTGTGCGCTTAAGTAGGAGAAGCTGGATGCATAGGTGGATTTGTATTTGAGTCCTTTGCTGCTTGGGTAGTGGGGGTTTAGGTATGATCGTGCAGATTTTGTAGTGTATCTGGTTGGCAGGTCGATGAGGTCTGTCATGTATCCCGGTGCCTCGCCGTAAATAGTTTTATGAGCAGTCGTGCAGATTTTGAAAGTGATGCGTTCTTTGATTGGTAGCCAATGCAGTTTTTTTTTCTGAGTGGTTTGGCGCTGTCAAAACGTGTTTTTTTCCAAATATAAGCCTGGCTGTTGTGTTTTGGGTGGTCTGGAGTTTCTTTATGATTTGATCCTTGCATCCCCGCATAGATTCCATCGCAGTAATCCTCGTGGCTTAGTACCATGGACTGTACCAGGTTACAAAATATTTCCCTCGGGAAGAATGGTTTTACGCGTTTGAGTTTCCACATTGAGAAAAACAGTTTCTTTATGAGCAGCAGGTACATGCCAGATTCTGAAAATTATTGCAAGATAGAGCATGCTTGCCTGAAATCCCATCAGATGTAATTTACTGGTGTCTGTGCAGGACCCTAACTCCCAACTCACTGAGACAGGTTCTGTAGGGGGTATTCGTGGACAACAGCAGCTCAAAGTTCCTAATGCAAATCAGTACATTATGTTCTGTATTACCAAAGACTTGGTTTTTTTTTTGTTACTGTGCAATTATCTCAATAATAATAATGTTGAAATATAGATGTGGACCAACCTATGAACTGAACAAAATACAGTGCTGACTGCACAAAAGGCTTTTTAGAGAATGCAGAGTTTTAAATAGCTACAAACTCTTAAATCAAGTTTCTCAAACCTACTATTACATCCTAAACTGAGTCAGCTGGATAGCCAGAGTGTCCTCAGCTTCTTGCCAAAGACTCCACGAAATCCCATTCATACTTGATCTCAGTACGTATGAATCTCGAACTCCCGAGCTTGTTCTGCGATAATCATCTCCGTCGCTGACAATTTTCGTCAATATTTTTTCAGTTCTCTCTTTATATTCTAGGACTCGTCCTACATTGAGTATGGTCTGTGCCAATGGTGCTCTCAGCTACCAAAATCCAGAGAACTGGAGGAGTAGCCTAATGGTTAGTGCAGTGGCCTGAGAGTCGGGCAACTGGGTTTGATTTCCACTACAGCTCATTGTGATCCTGGGCTAGTCACTTAACCTTTCATTGCCTCAGGTACAAAAACTTAGATTGCAAGCTAACTAGGGACAGTGAAACTAACCCAGTATATCAAATCCATGATCCTTTACCCCTTTATATAACTTTGTATTAATTTTCTTTCTACCTAGGTCTGAAAAATCCCCGTTCTCCGGCTCAGTGACTTTCAGTGCTTACTCAAAGCATTGTAGGGTATCAACCATCTCTAGAAGGGACCTTGCTTTTTCACATCATCTCTGGTTAACACTTACGTTGGTTCAAGAAACGTTTCTAAGAAACTGTCATTTATTTCTTTAATTCTATCAATATTGCCTAAATGGCATGCAACATTGCCACAAACAAAGCCTTATCAAATATAAGCTGCCTGATATTCAAAGAAATTTAAACAGGCAGGAGAGGCTCCTGCCCCTTTAAATTGCCTGTGGTTGTCTAACCACTGATATTCAGGGGCACTTAACTGAGCAGTAACATAGTAACATAGTAAATGACGACAGATAAAGACCTGAATGGTCCAGCCAGTCTGCCCAACAAGATAAACACATGTTACACGATATGCGATACTTTATATGTATACCCGAGTTTGATTTGTCCTTGCCATTCTCAGGGCACAGACCGTAGAAGTCTGCCCAGCACTGGTTTTGCTTCCCAATTACCAGTGTTGCCACCAAATCTCTGCTAAGATTCTGTGGATCCATTCCTTCTAAACAGGATTCCTTTGTGTTTATCCAACGCATGTTTGAATTCCATTCACATTTTCATCTCCACCACCTCCCGCGTGAAGGCATTCCACGTACCTACCACCCTTTCCGTGAAAAAATACTTCTTGACATTAATCCTGAGTCTGCTCCCCTTCAACCTCAAATCATGTCCTCTAGTTCTACCACCTTCCCATCTCCGGAAAAGATTTGTTTGCGGATTAATACCTTTCAAAATATTTGAACGTCTGTATCATGTCACCCCTGTTTCTCCTTTCCTCCAAGGTATACATGTTCAGGTCGGCAAGTCTCCCCTCTTACGGTTTGCAATGCAAATCCCGTACCATTTCTGTAGCTTTTCTTTGCACCGCTTCCAGTCTTTTTACATCTAGCAAGATACGGCCTCCAAAACTGAACACAATACTCCAGGTATTATGCCAGCAAATATCACCAGAGACCGCCCCTGCACTGCCCAGTTAGAGCCAGAGTGGTCTGCATGTGGAGCCTGGGTAGTGCCTGGAAGGAGCTGGTACTTAACCGGTTAGAGGTGATATTCAGAGACTTCTAACCGGTTAGGTAAATCGCTAAAGTCAGGACAGCAAGAAAACTATCCTAACTTCAGCCATCCAGCTAACCAGCCACCAGGCCGGTGTCTGGTTAACTTCTGAGTAGCTGCTTTGGGGCTTCTGGGTCTTCCCCAGTCCCAATTCCCCTCCCTCCCATCCCCTAAAAAAAGCTGAAGCCCCAGGCCTGAACTTCCACCACCCCAATCCTGATCTCCCCTCCCTTCTACCCCTCCCAAAGAAAGCTGAAGCCCCCACCATCCTTAGGTTCCCTGGGCCTACTTGAAATGTCAATGGTAGTCTATGGAGGGGGGGGGGGGGGGCCCAATCACTTCTCCTTGTTGTGGGCCCAACCTCAAAATGGTCACCACACCCCCTAGCAGCAGTCTTGTGACACTTGTCAAGGCGGTCCATAGATGGAGCTTGGGCAAAGCTGGAGGTTATTGATCATAGTTCATATTCAACGCTGCTGTTCAAATAACTATCCGGATAATATAGAGCAAGAAAAAAAAAAAACAGTTTTCAGTACTATCTGGTTAAATATCCTTATTATCCGAATAGTGTCACCAGCAAATTGCTTGATCCATATATTTAGTGACAGCAATAATCTGGATGTTGCCATTCAATATCTGTATTTTTTTTGCTCGTAGCAGTAGGCATTTTAAAAATAATGGTGACCACCGGAGATATTCAATACCAGGGAGAAATAGTTTTACTAAAATGTTTGAAATCACCAGGGGGTTTTGGTTTTTTTGAAAGCGAGAAAGTCGAAAGCATTAGTGACAGGGACGTAGCTAGTGGATGGGCCCAGGCCCACCCAGTTTTGTCTCAGGCCCATCCTCACCTTCTCCCACCCCCGCCGTAGCGCTGCCTCCTCTCCTGTACTTCACGGTCTCTGTCTTCCACCCTCGCGGCAGTGCTTGCAATTTGCTATCGGCGCTGCCTGCCTGACAGCTGACAGACGCAGCGCGACGTCCTCCTGCTCTGGGGCCTTCCCTCTGCCGCGTTGATTCAACTTCCTGTTTACGCAGGGCGGAATGCATGCAGCAGAGGGAAGGTCCCGGAGCAGGACGTCGTCGCGCCGCGTCTGTCAGGCAGGCAGCGCTGATAGCAAATTGCAAGCGCTGCCGCGGGGGTGGGAGACGGAGACCATGAAGTGCAGGAGAGGAGGCAGCGCCACGGTGGGGGTAGGAGAAGGTGAGGCAGCGCCGATAACTTTAAATGTGCTGGACAGATGCGCGCGCGTGTGTGTGTGTGGGGGGGGGGGGTTGTAGTGCCCACCCATCCAACCTGTTGGCCCACCCAAAAATTGCCCTCTGGCTGCGCCACTGATTAGTGATTCACCGAGATGCAACATGTTCTACACATTTCTAGTTTTACGTCTATGTGTGAACTTTCAAAAGCAGGAATTGGATATCAACAAAACTGTAAATCTAACATAAATGGCAGGTAGGTGACATAAATCCACAACTTAAAGGGGGGAAAAAGCTGATGTTAGCTTTTAAAAATAAAGTCCCTCATGTGGTTTGGTCTATTTAAAGAAGAGCAGGAAAAAAAAAACTGGAGATATTGCAAAAAGTACTTTTATTTAAAAGTGAAACATATGACCGCTGTAGTTTCACAACATGCTTTCAAGATATTGCTAGTTGTGTGCTGAATGATTTTCACTTCTTTCTTTGTTGCATAAGAAAATCCATCCTTGAATTCATTCTCAGTGCTTGCTTGTGACCCCCAAATTGGGCTGGTGTTCAGGACAATGAATATGAGAAAATTAGAACTGAATCGATTTTACTAAGACCAGGGGACACTCAATGAAATTATGTGGAAATACTTTTAAAACAAATAGGAGGAAATAGTTTTTCACTCAATGATTAGTTAAGCTCTGGAACTCGTTGCCGGAGGATGTGTTAACAGCGGTTAGCGTATCTGGGTTTACTAAAGGTTTGGACAAGGTCCTGGAGGAAAAGTCCATAGTCTGCTATTAAAACAGACATGGGGGAAGCCACTGCTTGCCCTGGAATTGGTAGCATGGAATGTTGCTACTCTTTGAGGTTCTACATGGGAATTGGTAGCATGGAATGTTGCTACTCTTTGAGGTTCTACATGGAATGTTGCTGCTCTTTGAGAATTTACATGGAATGTTGCTATTCTCTGAGGTTCCACATGGACTGTTGCTACTCTTTGAGATTCTACATGGAATGTTGCTACTCTGAGATTCTACATGGAATGTTGCTACTCTTTGAGGCTCTACATGGAATATTGCTACTGCCAGGTACTTGTGACCTGCATTGGCCACTCTTGAAAGCAGGTACTTGGCTAGATGGGTCATTGGTCTGATCCAGTATGGCTATTCTTATGTTCTTAACCAAGGCCTGGGACCAAATATGTGGAAATATCTATCTATCTATCTATCTATCTATCTATCTATCTATCTATCTATCTATCTATCTATCTATCTATCTATCTAGGCCAATATTCAGCTGCTAGAGGTCATTGTGTTGTGTAACGCTTACTGTTACAGGCTAAATCAGTCCCGGATATTCAATTCTGGGTCATGACTGGGCACCAGCATTGAATATTCAGGTCTGTCCACACTGCACCTGGCTACAATATCTGCTCTTGAACAGGCATAATGTCCCTGCCTTTAATCTAGGCATGACTACTGCATGATTTGAGGTAGAAGTTTAAATATAAACACATAAGCACCTATGGACCTCATTTTCAAAAGAGAAAAACATTAAAAAGTGACATAAACCGGCAGATGGACATTTTTCTCACCAAAACGTCCAAATCTGTATTTTCTATGCTGTTCATCTGCAGTACATCCAAATCTCAAGGGGGCATTTTAAGGGTGAGATCTGGACGTTCCTAAGACTTGGACGTTTTTCAGCCATAAAGGAGCAAAACGAAAATATCCAGGACTAAGATGTTTTGAGCTAGACTTGTTTTAATAATGATTAAGCCACAAAAAAGTGCCCTAAAAGACCAGATGACCACTGGAGGAATAAAGGAATGACCTCCCCATACTCCCTCAGTGATCACTGATTCCCTCCCACTTTTGGAGTTTGTGAGCTTGTTCTTGCAGACTAATTTGAGGAGTTTGGTACAGGAGAAAAAGAGTGGATGGGCGGAGAGTTTGAGGGAAGGGGGGAGGGTTTTAGGAGCAATGGGTTAATGGGGAGATTGGGGGGAGGGGAGAGAAGAGGAAAAGGAAAGGGAATGTGGGGCAGGAGTATCAGAAAGGGGTGATAAAGGTGGTAAGGAAATGGGGGGTGACGGGACAGGAGATAAAAGAGGGGAACAGAAGGGAGTGGATGGAGAGGGTGAGAGAGCAGATATGGCCAGGGAATCTCATCTTGAAGGATAGTACAACTCACAGGATAGAACAAGGGTTGAGAAACCTGATGTCGGGGAGAGTCCCGAGGAAATTGGAAGACATAGCGTGGCTGGCCTTTCAACAGAGGCTGTTTGTCCGGGCTAATATCAAATGGAGGAGTAGGGATGAAAGGAACTGCCCCCGACCGGAATGTGTGGGAAAGGAGGAGACGGAGGTCCACCTCCTAAAAGAGTGTCCTTTTGCACAGAAAGTGGGGAGAATGGTGGGAAGGATTTTGGAGGTGAAGGGCATAGGAAACTGGAAGTATACAGATTGGGCATATGGGGTAGAAAGGGTGGTGGGAAGAAGGGATAGGGTGACAATGTATGTGATTGGGATTGTGTTGTTGGGAGGTTTATGGGGGTCAAGATGCCAGTATCATTTGTTCAATATGGACAAAGGGGCAGAACAAGTTGCATGGCAAGTGATTAAAAGCATCTATCAAGTAGCTGCATGGGAACGACTGAAGGTGGGAAGAGGAGTGTGGGAGAGGAGGTGGCAAGGGGTGCGGTTAAGGCCGCCATGAAGAGGGGATGATTTCAATCTGGTGGAAAATGTGGTATACAAGGGGAATGTGTTGTTGTACTTCTGTTGGAAGATGGGAATGTGCTGATGTATTTTGAAGGCTGGGAGGAATAAAGAAATGACGGGAGGGGGAAGGGTTATCTGGGGAATGTGTTGATGTATTTGTGTTTGGAGGGTTGGGAGGAATAAAGATTTGATGGGAGGGGGAAGGGTGATGTGGGAAAGGGATTGTGTTTTGTATTTTGATGCAAGTTTTTTTAATAAAAGAGTTATCCAGGATTGGGTTAGCCTGTTCCTTATGACATGGAGTCAGGTGGTAAACCTCTTTGCACAAGTCTAAAGGCCTTGAAAGTCTTTCTTTCTTCCCTGTCAGGAGAACTCTGGGAGCCCCAAATAGGTTGATGCATCTGGGGGCCCTTTTACTAAGCCGCATAAGCGCCTACGTGCGCTCAACTTGCACCAATTCTCAGTTACCGGCCGGCTACCATGCAGCCCTTGCAATAATTTCATTTTTGGCGCACGTCCGCTACGCACGTCCGAAAAATATTTTTTATTGGCATTTGGCACATTTAGGTCATTGTCGCCCAGTTACCGTGTGAGACTTTACCGCTAGGTCAATGGTTGGTGGTAAGGTCTCAGACCCTAAATGGATGCATGGCAATTTTCATTTTGCCACATGTCCATTTTTGGCAAAAATAAAAAAAAGGTCTTTTTTACAGGTGCGCTGAAAAATGATTCTGCATGCGCCCAAAACCCGCACCTACACTACCACAGGTCATTTTTCAGCACACCTTAGCAAAAGGACCCCCTGATGAAGTGGAAATTTTCTCTGGAAGACTCCTGCTTCAATAAATGGGATACTCTACATGACCACTGCTAGCTTCTTTGGGGTAGATGCACTAAGGTCCTCAGAAGAGCCCTTCCCTTACTGATTCCATAGCGATTCGGTACGGAAATGCCATGCATCAAGGAAATGGAATGCAAATGAACTACTCGTTGTAGCTCGCTTGCATTCTCTATTCCCTCGGAAGCCAGTCGGCCGGTCGAGCATGCGCAGAGCAGCCAAGCGTTATGCTGGCTGCTCTGCGCATGCCAAATATGTCCAAAAAGGACGTCCCTGATGACGTCCGCCTTTTCCGCTTTGCCTGTGGCCGTCCCTGCGCCTCCCTGTGCCGCCCGGAAAAGGAAGATGCCAATCCGCTCACCCCCTCCATGGCCTGCTGCAGGAAGGCTCCAATGCGACTCGGGTTCCTCCCTTCTGTGATCCTAGCAGGAGAGCGCAGTTGAGGACGTCCATCGTCCACGTCTTCGACACCCGTCCATCTTCCGCCCCTAGGTCTCTCTCAGCCAATCACAGCGTGTTTAGCTCAGCTAAACACGCTGTGATTGACTGAGAGACCTCCAGGTCTCTCTCAGCTGAGCTAAACGGGATCACGCAGTGAAGGATGTCCAAAAAGGACATTTTTTTCCAAAGCAAAAGTTAGGAGGAGTGGCCTAGTGGTTAGGGTGGTGGACTTTGGTCCTGAGGAACTAAGTTCAATTCCCACTTCAGGCACAGGCAGCTCCTTGTGACTCTGGGCAAGTCACTTAACCCTCCATTGCCCCATGTAAGCCGCATTGAGCCTGCCATGAGTGGGAAAGCGCGGGGTACAAATGTAACAAAAATAAAATAGATACTATTGGAGATTCTACATGGAATGTTGCTACTATTGGACATTCTACATGGAATGTTGCTATTCCACTAGCAACATTCCATGTAGAAGGCTGCGCAGGCTTCTGTTTCTGTGAGTCTGACGTCCTGCACGTACGTGCAGGACGTCAGACTCACAGAAGCAGAAGCCTGCGCGGCCACATTGGTGATCTGCAAGGGCCGACTTCTACATGGAATATCAACATTCCATGTAGAATCTCAAATAGTAGCAACAGTGGAGGAGTGGCCTAGCGGTTAGGGTGGCGGAGTCTGGTCCTGGGGAACTGAGGAACTGAGTTCAATTCCCACTTCAGGCACAGGCAGCTCCTTGTGACTCTGGGCAAGTCACTTAACCTTCCATTGCCCCATGTAAGCCGCATTGAGCCTGCCATGAGTGGGAAAGCGCAGGGTACAAATGTAACAAAAATAAAATAGATACTACTGGAGATTCTACATGGAATGTTGCTATTCCACTAGCAACATTCCATGTAGAAGCCTGCGCAGGCTTCTGTTTCTGTGAGTCTGACGTCCTGCACGTACGTGCAGGACGTCAGACTCACAGAAGCAGAAGCCTGCGCGGCCACATTGGTGATCTGCAAGGGCCGACTTCTACATGGAATATCAACATTCCATGTAGAATCTCAAATAGTAGCAACAGTGGAGGAGTGGCCTAGCGGTTAGGGTGGCGGAGTCTGGTCCTGGGGAACTGAGGAACTGAGTTCAATTCCCACTTCAGGCACAGGCAGCTCCTTGTGACTCTGGGCAAGTCACTTAACCCTCCATTGCCCCATGTAAGCCGCATTGAGCCTGCCATGAGTGGGAAAGCACGGGGTACAAATGTAACAAAAAATAAATAAATGGGGTCTGGGAAGAAAGAAATCAACCACTTGTCTGGAGGTGAGGAAAAAAAGGAATGTGAAATTTGCCAAAGGAAAGGAGAAACATTTCCTTTTAAAAGCACCTTGAAAATAATGCTTTTAAGAATAATGGACGCATGTTCCACTGAAATGCTAAAAACAAGAAAGCAGCATTCTAACAAAAGGCAGTTTTACTTGTGACGAGGTGTTTAAAATTCTGCTTTCTACAAGTAAAAACATGGAGTGACTCATAGTCACTGGTCTGTAATTTCTCAGTTTGTAAGTCCTCCTCTCCCCCCCCCCCCCCCCCCCCCGCACCACTTTGATTGAAAGTTGCAGTGCAGTTTGGTTCTTGTTGGACTGGAAAAAACTTTCTTATTACATGAGCACAGCTGAGCACACACTGACTCACTCTCAGCTACAGTATCCACCCATGGCACTGTTTAGTGGTTCCAAAAATTGTGCAAGCATTTCCACTGAGTCCTGCAAAATCTTGTCTCCCCCCCCCTCTGGAGTTTGGTTTTATCTTTCAGCTGCAGCAGCATCGGAACGAACGGGAACAATGAGCAGCCTTTTTCTTTGTTATGACTTAGGTTGGAAATATTTCCATTAGGGAAATCTAAGATTCCTTCAACTCAAGAAGTTTTATACTGGCTTGGATTTTTTTTTTTTAAATATCTTGTGAAACTATCTTCTGTTTAGTTTAATGGCTCTTCTGTTTATCAAGATTCATATGTAGTGGAGAGAAAAAGCCAGCAGACTGGATTCTGGGAACGCTGGAAGGAAGAGCACAGGTTATTTTAAGCTTTTCTGGAAGAGTTAAGGCAAGTTATGGAAAGAATTCTTTACATGAACATTTTTTCAACACAAAGAGCTTTGTTCAATATAGAATTATTCCCTACCCAAAGCATGGGAAAAAAAAAAGGCTTTCTGAGAGTCCTTTTATAAAGGTGCACTGAAAAATGACTTGCGGTAGTGTAGGCACGGGTTTTGGGCGTGCGCTGATCCATTTATCTGGTGTCAGCTAAATGCACTGTGATTGGCTGAGAGAGACCTGGAGGGGCATAATTGAAAGGGATGTCCAAATAGTTTTGATTTGGACGTCCTCGCACATCCTGATCCCTGATTCTGGCGGTGGTCATTTCGGGCACGTAAGAAAAACACGTCCAAAAAGGACCCCCATCACAAAATCTGAAGAAAAAAACATCCAAGTGTTCGTCAGGGACGTCGTTTTTTTTTTTTTTTTTTGAGTGAAGGACGTCCAAGTGTTAGCACTTGAAAGGATGTCTCTGACTTGGATGTTTTTTTTCTTCTGATTTTTGCGATGGGCGTCGTCCTCTGCACAGGTCCCACTCACAGCAGCCCCATCGAGAGGTGCAGACCTCCCGTTAGGTTTTCCATGGTGCATGGGGTTGGAAACGATAATGCATCGCATCGCATTCATATTATAAAAGTAATTAGCTCATTTGCATTCCGTTTTCGTTAGCTGCTACCGTGACAGGAAAATGGCTCGGAGAACCCTTTTGTGCATGTCCCGGTTTACTACTTACGCGCTAAACTGGCTAGAACCAGTTTAAAAACCACATTGCTAGCTCTTTAAGTTTAGTGCATCTGGCTCCCAGTCACTGGCTTTTTCTGCAGAGGGGCCTGATTTACTGGCCTGATTCACTTAAGACCTGATTCCTAGACAATGAAATAGGAAAAAAAAAAAGCCTTAGCAATTTAGTTTCTTAGTGTGTGACCAATGAAGCTTAGAAAAGCAGTGTTTAGGGAGTAACAGCATAGTTTATTGAAGTTTTTTTATTTGTCCGAAACTACCATTCAAGTTAAAAAAGAAACCTAACAAGATGGTGAACAAAATTTATGGCCCTGTTTACTAAGCTGTGCTAAAGGCATTCTATCATTTAGCGCGTGCTAAAAATGCTAGAACACCTTAGTAAACAGCCCTAAGTATAAAATCAAAACACTCAGGTAAAATAAACAAAATAATAAAAACATAAAAATGCTAAAAAAATTTGTATAGCATTTAATTGTAATAGAAATAAAAGAAATACAATGAAAACAATAATCATTAAGCAAACATAAACTTCAAACTATAAAAAAACAGGCACAAATACATAACAATCAGATACACAAAAGAAGGGGAGTGGACAAACCCAAACTCCATCTGCAGACATCCAACAAAGTAGATATGTCAGTTGGCAAAAGACTTACTCAAAAAACCAAGCCTTGGATCCTTTTTAAAATTTAGATAATGAATAGTCCTGATGAAGATAAAGTGGTGTAGCATTCCAAAGAGAAGGGGAAAAAGAATTATGAAAGTTGAGTGACATGTAAGGTCCAAACAACATAATACCTTTGAGAGAACAGAGAATAAAGATGCTGTGAAGATCTGAAGAGTTATGATACAAGACAGCCTGCAAGATACACTGGATGATCTGAATGAAGAGCTTTGGGGGCCCTTTTAGGTTTGCATACGCCAATCCAGTGCAGGACGTCAGGACTTACAGAAACGGAATCCAGATCAGCAATGCGCTGGAGACCGGCGCTGAACAGGACTTCGGCTGGTGGGGATTGGGGACCCCCGCCAGCAAAGGTACCTGACGGCGGCAGCGGGGAAGGGTTGGCAGCAGCGGCGGGGGGGGGGGGGGGGTCGAATGTGTTGGGAGGAGGGTTGGCGGCGGGGGGGGGGGGTGAAAGCAGGGGGGCCAGGTCTAAATCTGTGGGGGCCCTTGCCCCCGTAGCCCCACCTAGCTATGCCCCTGGCAGTGACTACTTCTTTAGCTCTCTGACTCTTCATATTACTTCTGTGAATTCTGGTCAAAAGATTCCATTGGTTCCATTATATACAACTAGTAAAAGAGGCCCGTTTCCAACAGAAAGGAAACAGGCGCTAGCAAGGTTCCAAGGCCCCCTCCACCCCCACCCTTCTCATCACCCCCTCCTCCTCCCCCCTCACCCCCTCCTACTCCCCCTTCCCCCTCCCTCCCTCCCTCCTCCTCGTCCCCCATCCTCCCTCCCCCCACCCCCCCCTCCTCCTCCCAGGCAACACGGTGACGTCACTGGAAGGCTTCAGACATTACGAACAGGGCTTCAACTTCCTGGCAGTCAGCTTCAGAATGTTGGAGGTGCAAATTATTCTATAGGATAGGGCTTTTTTTTTTTTTTTTTACCAATAAAGACAATAATACATGCTAATGCAGGTGAGTACACACAGCCCTATGATTGCACTTGAGGAGATGAAGGGTGAAAAACAATCCAGAGCTGCTAAGCCACTAAGTTCCAATAGGGACATTTTAGGCCATTCCTTTATTTTTTACAGCCCTATTATGAAAACCTCATCCAGATGTATTATAAAACCTGCAGTGCTGATGTCAGTAGTAAAATCATGGACTGCAAATACCACCCTTAGGGGGCCTTTTACCAAGCTGCATGTTTACTGCAGCTTAAAAGGACTTACTGCAGGGCCTGCTCAGGCGTCCTGTGACAAATTCCAAGTTAGCATGTGCAGACCATGCGCTAAAAATGATTTTTTTTTAAATTTTTGCCATGGAGGGGGTGTGCCGAGGGTGGAGAGAGGGCATGTCTGCAGTAATTAGAGCAGCTACTCAGTTCAGTATTGGTCCTTTACTGTGTGTTGTCTACAAGCTTTGTCCATGCCTTGTGTACATGAAGGTGTTTGTGTGTGTGTGTGTGTGTGTGTGCATATATGTGTATGGGTGTGTTAATGTGTGTGTGTGCATATGTTCCACATGTGCATGAATGTGTGTGTTGTTTATGCATGCATCTCTGTGTATGTGTGTGTGTGTGCATAAATCTGTATGGGTGTGTTAATGTGTGTGTGTGTTTTCTGTGTGGGTGGGTGTGACTGTGTGTGTGTTCCTTGTGTGCACGAGTGTGTATGTTGTTTGTGCATGCGCCTCTATGTGTGTGTGTATGAGTGTGTGTGTTCTGTATGCGGGTGTGTGTGTGAATGTGTGTGTATGTTATATGCATGTGTGTCTGTGTGTGTTTCATGTGTACATGAA
Organism: Microcaecilia unicolor; assembly: GCF_901765095.1. Taxonomy (NCBI): domain Eukaryota; kingdom Metazoa; phylum Chordata; class Amphibia; order Gymnophiona; family Siphonopidae; genus Microcaecilia; species Microcaecilia unicolor. Next base: position 20,232,779 of record NC_044039.1, read on the forward strand.
TGTGTGTGTTGTTTGTGCATGTGCCTCTGTGTGTGTTTGTGTATATGTGCATGCATATGTATGGGTGTGCATTAATGTGTGTATGTTGTGCATATACATGACTGTGTGTGTGTGTTGCGTGTGTGTATGTGCTTGTGTGTTCCATTTCCATTCCATGCAGCAGGACCATTGTTTCAGTTGTTTAATGCAAAATAATACTTTCAAATGCAAGGAACTGCACTTGATGTAATTTAAACATTGCCCTGTTCATGATATAAGTACATAAGTAATGCCACACTGGGAAAAGACCAAGGGTCCATCGAGCCCAGCATCCTGTCCACGACAGCGGCCAATCCAGGCCAAGGGCACCTGGCAAGCTTCCCAAACGTACAAACATTCTATACAATCAAGCCATTGTGACATCACTAATGAGGTTGGCTCTTATTGGTAGAATGAGCCACTATGACATCACAATAGGTTAAATCACTGCTCTATGTAATAAAAGTGAGCCAAGTAGAGGACATAAGTACATAAGTAATGCCACACTGGGAAAAGACCAAGGGTCCATCGAGCCCAGCATCCTGTCTATGACAGCGGCCAGTCCAGGCCAAGGGCACCTGGCGAGCTTCCCAAACGTACAAACATTCTATACATGTTATTCCTGGAATTTTGGATTTTTCCCAAGTCCATTTAGTAGTGGTTTATGGACTTGTCCTTTAGGAAACCGTCTAACCCCTTTTAAAACTCTGTCAAGCTAACCGCCTTCACCACATTCTCCGGAAACGAATTCCAGAGTTTAATTATGTGTTGGGTGAAGAAACATTTTCTCCGATTTGTTTTAAATTTACTACACTGTAGTTTCATCGCATGCCCCCTAGTCCTAGTATTTTTGGAAAGCGTGAACAGACGCTTCACATCCACCTGTTCCACTCCACTCATTATTTTATATACCTCTATCGTGTCTCCCCTCAGCCGTCTCTTCTCCAAGCTGAAAAGCCCTGGCCTCCTTAGTCTTTCTTCATAGGGAGATAACTTACAATATGAATCCAAAAAAGGAAAATGCATAATAAGAGAGTACAATTGGGTTTATTGGATTGAGGAGTTAGGTATGGTGTTTGCAAATACAGTTTCTATACCATGTTCCAATTGTTTTCATGTTGTTGTTTGCCTTTCATGTCTGCTTGTAATTACGCAGGAACTGATAGACACACAATTACATAGTAACATAGTAGATGACGGCAGAAAAAGACCTGCACGGTCCATCTAGTCTGCCCACGATAAACTCATGTGTATACCTTACCTTGATATGTACCTGTCTTTTTCAGGGCACAGACCATATAAGTCTGTGCAGCAGTATTTCCCGCCTCCCAACCACCAGTCCCGCCTCCCATCACCGGCTCCGGCACAGACCCCGTATAAGTCTGCCCTCCCCCATCCTAGCCTCTCAACCACCAACCCCTCTTCCCCCCGCCACCCAATTTCAGCTAAGCTTCTGTGGATCCATTCCTTCTGCACAGGATTCCTTTATGCCTGTCCCACGCATGCTTGAATTCCGTTACCGTTTTCATCTCCACCACCTCCCGCGGGAGGGCATTCCAAGCGTTCACCACCCTCTCCGTGAAGAAATACTTCCTGACATCTTTCCTGAGTCTGCCCCCCTTCAATCTCATTTCATGTCCTCTCGTACTACCGCCTTCCCCTCTCCGGAAAAGATTTGTTTGCGGATTAATACCTTTCAAATATTTGAACGTCTGTATCATATCACCCCTGTTCCTCCTTTCCTCCAGAGTATACATGTTCAGGTCAGCAAGTCTCTCTTCATACGTCTTGGAACGCAACTCCCATACCATCCTTGTAGCTTTTCTTTGTACCGCTTCCATTTTTTTAACATCCTTCGCAAGGTATGGCCTCCAAAACTGAACACAATACTCCAGGTGGGGCCTCACCAACGTCTTATACAGGGGCATTAAAACCTCCTTTTTTCTGCTGGTCACACCTCTCTCTATACAGCCTAGCAACCTTCTCGCTACGGCCACCGCCTTGTTGCACTGTTTCATAGGCTTTAGGTCCTCAGATACTATCACCCCAAGATCCCTCTCCCCGTCCGTGACTATCAGGCTCTCCCCACCTAACACATACGCCTCCCTTGGATTTCTACTCCCTAAGTGCATCACTTTGCATTTCTTCGCATTGAATTTTAATTGCCAAACGTTAGACCATTGTTCCAGCTTCTTCAGATCTTTTTTCATGTTTTCCACTCCCTCTGGGGTGTCCACTCTGTTGCAAATCTTGGTGTCATCCGCAAAAAGGCAAACTTTACCTTGTAACCCTTCGGCAATGTCACTCACAAATATATTGAACAGAATGGGCCCCAGCACCGATCCCTGAGGCACTCCACTACTCACCTTTCCCTCCTCCGAGCGAACTCCATTCACTACCACCCTCTGGCGTCTGCCCGTCAACCAGTTCCTAATCCAGTTCACCACTTCGGGTCCTATCTTCAGCCCTTCTAGTTTATTCAAGAGCCTCCTGTGGGGAACCGTGTCAAACGCCTTGCTGAAATCTAAGTAGATGACGTCCATAGCACGTCCTTGATTTAATTCTCCCGTCACCCAGTCAAAGAATTCAATGAGATTCGTTTGGCACGACTTCCCTTTGGTGAAACCATGTTGTCTCGGATCTTGCAACTTATTGGCTTCCAGGAAATTCACTATCCTTTCCTTCAGCATGGCTTCCATTACTTTTCCAATAACCGAAGTGAGGCTTACCGGCCTGTAGTTTCCAGCTTCTTCCCTATCCCCACTTTTGTGAAGAGGGACCACCTCCGCCGTTCTCCAGTCCCTCGGAACCTCTCCCGTCTCCAAGGATTTATTAAACAAATCTTTAAGAGGACCCGCCAGAACCTCTCTGAGCTCCCTCAGTATTCTGGGGTGGATCCCGTCCGGCCCCATGGCTTTGTCCACCTTTAGCTTTCCAAGTTGTTGATAAACACTCTCTTCCGTGAACGGTGCTCTATCCACTTCATTCTCAGGTGTACTTTTGCCAGTCCCTCTCGGTCCTTCCCCAGGATTTTCTTCAGTAAAAACAGAACAAAAGTATCTATTTAGCAAATTGGCTTTTTCTTCATCATTTTCTACATAGCGTTTCGCTGTATCTTTTAGTCTCACAATCCCCTTTTTAGTCTTTCTCCTTTCACTAATATACCTGAAGAAGGTTTTGTCTCCCCTCCGTACATTTCTACATTTCACAACTTCGTAGTAATTGTTTAAGAAAAAATTCCATTTATGGCAGCAATATGAGCACCAAGGTCTTTTTGATGCTTCAGAAGCCAGATGATAAAGGACCTCCCTTTTCCAGGACACACTCAAAATGTCCTCCTTTGTCATGTCCACCATAATGACTTCAAGTGAATGGGGGTCACTGCTGTAATAACCCCCATCAGAACGTCCTGTGGGCAGCACACGACTTCATATCAATCAAGCTAAAAGAAGAAAACATTTCAAAGTGGAGAGTGCATTAAAAATGCAGTTTCCCCCTAGAATTAAAAGAAGAAATGACATAGCTAAAAAGCAAGCAAGACCTTGAAAGAAGGTTAAAACATAGCAAAGATATAAACACACCAATATTTTGAGTGTTCAAGATAATTTAAGAAAAAAGGGGGATCCAAAAACTCATGCACAGCAGAGGCCACCAAACAGCTCAGGAAAAGCTGAAAAAGTCCTGGGATTACCCTCCTCAGGGCCAGTGCAAGGATATTAGATGCCCTAGGCAAATATATAATCTTGTGTCCCACCCCACTCTGTGCCCCTTGGGTCTCCTTATGCAACCTACCAGCTAACCCAGCACTTTCCCCAGCGGCGCAACCCCTGTGGCTGACAGGAGGAGGGTGCTTAAAGGTATGCCAGTTTCCTTTGCACTGTGAGGCCAGTCTTGCAGTATGAACAGTGAGGTTATGGGATCAGCAAGACTGAGCCTACATTGAAAAGGAATCTGTTACTAAGAGGGGCATTTTCGAAAGGGACTTCCAACTTGCGATTTGGACGTCCTTGCAAAACGGCGAAATCTAGGGGCGGGGAAACCCGTATTTTTGAAAAAAGAAGGACGTCCTGAAGGAAAAGTCCATTGAACATTATTAATTTAAATTTTTGTTTTGTTTTGGGGGTTTTGCTGGGTTCTTGAGGCCTGGATTGGCCACTGTCGGAGACAGGATGCTGGGCTTGATAGACCCTTGGTCTTTTCCCATTATGGCGGTGCTTATGTGCTTATGTTGGCTTGAATCAGGAGCGAGCAGATTTGATGTGGATTCCCATGAGTTCACAGCAAATGTATATCACATTTGGATTTCCCTGGGGTTGCCGGGTTCTTGAAGCCTGGATTGGCCACTGTCGGAGACAGGATGCTGGGCTCGATGGACCCTTGGTCTTTTCCCAGTATGGCGGTGCTTATGTTCTTATGTCCATCTTTCGTTTCGAAAATACCATCAGGGACATTGTCACGTTTTCAAAACAGGAAACTAGGTTGTGAGCCCTTGGGCCACTGCCGAGGAGCGGCAGCGGCAGGCAAAACCACCCCACACCAGTGACAAGGCAGAGCTTTAATGAACAGTTAGGCTTCACCTGCACCTGGCCACTTTTCACCAAAGGTTGAGCCCTTGGCTTCAGGTGGCCGGCAGGACTTGTAGGACAGGGCAGGAACAGGATCCCAACTAGATTGAACAAGGACTGAGGGTCAGAGGGAAAAGGAACATACAGGGACAGCAGGGCAAGGAAAGGGTAAAATAAAGGACAGGACTGAAAGCTGAAAACAGCCACTAAAACAGGGAGCAAAATACTGACTAACAAGACACAAAACTAAAAGCTGCAGAGCAGCCACTAAGATACAAACAGACAAGGACTACACACAAAACTATAACCCGGAGACAAGACTAACAAACAAACAAACAAACAACAAGCTAATCTAACTATCCACAGACTAACTAGAACAGACAACAATCAAGGCAGGAAACCAAACTAGAAACTGGACTCAGCAGAAGTGCACCAGCACCCCAACATACCAGGGCCTTAGACGTGATGCAAAGGCAAAGCCAGAGAGTTTCAAAATGGCTAATAAGCCCAGACAGGAAAGATTCAGCTGCAGCAATCACCAGGAAGCTATGGTGGCTGTGCAGGCTCAATCGAAGCAAGCAAACCTGGCAGCCTGGAAGATCCGGACCGGACTCAGCTAAAATCTGGAACGGGTGATGGTCCATAGCAGCCACCTGTACTGGCCACCAGAGGGCGAGGAAAGCACAGACGTAACAGACATCCAAACCCTTAAATTTTGGTCTCCCTAGACTTGGACGTCCCTAGATATGGACGTTTCTGATTTTCGACAAGTTTCAAAATCAAAGACGTCCATGTCAGAAACGACCAAATGCAAGCCATTTCATTGTGGGAGGAGCCAGCATTTGTAGTGCACTGGTTCCCCTGACATGCCAGGACACCAACCGGGCACCCTAGGGAGTACTGCAGTGGACTTCAGAAATTGCTCCCTTACCTTGTGTGCTGAGCCCTCCAAAACCCACTACCCACAATTGTACACCATTACCATAGCCCTTATGGGTGAAGGGGGACAGCTAGATGTGGGTACATTGGGTTTCTGGTGGGTTTTGGAGGGCTCACTGTTTCCTCCACAAATGTAACAGGTAGGGGGGGGGGGTATGGGCCTGGGTCCGCCTGCCTGAAATGCACTGCAGTACCCACTAAAACTGCTCCAGGGACCTGCATGCGCTCTCATGGACCTGAGTATGACATCTGAGGCTGGCATAGAGGCAGGCACGACATATTTTTAAAGATGTTTTTTGAGGGTGGGAGGGGGTTAGTGACCACTGGGGGAGTAACGGGAGGTGATCCTCGATTCTCTCCGGTGTTCATCTGGTCATTTCGGGCACCTTTTTGTGCCTTAGTCGTAAGAAAAGCACGACCAGGTGAAGTCGTCCAAGTGTTCGTCAGGGACGTCTTTGTTTTTTCCATTATGGGTCAAGGACATCCAAATGTTAGGCACGCCTACCTTCGCTGCGCCTCCGATATGCCCCCTTGAACTTTGGACATCCTTACAACGGATTGCAGTTGGAGACGTCCTAAATCGGCTTTCGATTATACCGATTTGGACGTTTCTGTGAGGAGGTCCATCTTCCGATTTATGTCGGAAGATGGACGTCCTTCTCTTTCGAAAATGAACTCCTAAGTGTTTTTTTCTTGATAACCTTCTGGGCCATGCCACTAGGGGGCGAACTGGGGTAGAGCCTCTGGTATAAGGAGGAATTTAATGGAAGCGCCGCTGCTTTGCCTCCCAAGGTGTGCATCAGGAGCATAGCCAGACGTGTCATTTCAGGTGGACCCCGAGTTAACCTGGGTGGGCCCTTCCCTTCCTACCCCCACCCCCATACATACATACACATAGTTTTAATAAAACTTTCCCTCTGTCCCTATTATCGTCATATTTCTTTCACCCCGCCCAGCATCTGCCCCTCTCTCCCTCCCTAGCCTATCTCTAAGCCGCTGCCAGTGAAGAAACAGGAAGTGACATCATTGAGGGCGGGACGTAGTAGAGGGATGCCTGCAGGGCTGGCGCAGGTTGCTTACAGGAATCACTGTCAGCGACAGCTCAAAGGTAGACGGGCTGGGGTTCAGAGAGAGAAGGGCAGCTGCCATGAGAGAGAGGGAGAGAGAGGAGTGAGGCACTGCCAATGAGGTGCTTTGGGGGCCATTAAACTGGGTGGGCCTAAGCCCACCCAGGCCCACCCGTAGCTATGCCACTGGTGTGCATGAACATGTAGTCAGTCCTGCTTCTGTTAGGGAAAACAGAATTACAAGTCAAAAGTACAAGAACTGGGGCAGGGGTGGGCAATGAATTTACTAAAGTAGTGCATTTAGAGAAAATATTTCTTCACTCCACATGTAATTAAGCTCTGCAATTCGTTGGCATAACTGGCAGCATAAAATCCATGTTACTCTTATGGAATCCTGCCAGGTACTTGTGACCTGGATTGGCCACTGCTGGAAACAGGATACTGGGCTGGATAGACCTTCGGTCTGTCCCAGTACAACAATGCTTATGCACTTATGGGAAAAAAATGAAACCTGGATCAATGAATCTAAAACAAAATGGAGCCAGCTGGCATCCTGAGAACAATACTGTCATCTCTGAAAAAAATGCAAAAACCTACGAAGAATACCAAATAACTGTAGCTAAAATGTTTAGGGCCTTTTGGTGGAAACAGCAGGCCCTGCTCACCCCTTTTCAGCAAAGCGGGCTGCAATAACAACAGGTCTGCCAGGGCATGCCCATCTCCGACAGCTCAATTTACTTTACGTCCCTGTCAAAGATCTGCCCTGGGTGCCAGTGCACCATCTGTAGCCCTCCACTCCCACCCCAGATACAGCCTGACCGATCCAGTTTTCCCCAGCCGAGCTGGCGGAACATTGCCCTTACATCAGTGAAAGAAAATAGGCTCCGGCCTGGTCAAATTTCAGAGTCCGTGGTCCTGCCTGCCAGAAAGTTTATACGTACTCAAACATAAACAGCTTGCCTTTTTACCCACCCAATGAAGGTGACATATTTGGGCCCCCCCCCCCCCCCCAAAAAGTAAACATCTGATCCATAGAAACCTGATAGTCATGACAGGGAGTTACATTAGGATGTAGCAGATTGCTACTGGTAGGCAGGAAGACTTCCTGTTCTCTGAGTTTTTATTCTTGGAACACACTTGTCTGCAGTTAATCCTCAAAGTGGGAAAGAAATAAATCACTGGAAAAAAAGGATGGCCTGGTGCTGTAGAGGGAAAGCCCCAGGACGGAGCTGCAGTGGCTTGTTAGCCAGGGCTTACCCATTAATTTAAAAAGGAAACACCACGCTGGCATGCATTTTGTAGTGGTTACTAATAATACATTCTCAGAATTAAAATAAGATGAACACATGCAGGTCATCTGAATTGCTACGGGTTACAGCGTGGATGGAGTGAGAGGGCAGAGAAAAAAATAACAATTGCAAGCAGTCTCTGTAATTAGCAGAAGAAAAACAGCTTGGAAAGGGGAAGCCCCAAAAGCAGGTTAACAGTGTCCATTCAGAGAGTGTAATGAATTTTTGTTTCAGTGGGAAGTGTGTAAGCAGGCAAAGTACTACACCAATCCACAAGGAAAAGCAAGAGAGGTTTAAAATGTCTTTATTGGAAGAGGCTCCATGACGTTGAATGTCTTGTATGTAAATTGCTGATATCCTTCAGAAGCGATTTTCCTCAGTATGATGGTTTATGGGGTTTTTTATGAGGTTGGGGGGTGGGGGAGGGTTTGGGGATCACCGTTTCTGGATGGCAATATATTTTGATGCTTATGGTGGTATTGAAATGGATTCTAACTCTAGCTTCCATTCCATCCTCAAAATAGTTCATGAAGGATGGCATTACCATGCCTGTTCATGCATGGCTGTCAAAGCCTTATTTGAATATGCAGTTGCTAACATTGCATGATAATTATAGTCAGTGGTGTGCTGGAGCCGGCTCGCACCGGCTCACAAGAGCCGGTTAAATTTTTTAGCATTTTGCGAGCCGGTTGTTCTGGCAGGGCGAGCTGACTCTCCTTCCCGCCCCCCCCCCCCCCTAAGCTACAGGGTCCCAGGCTCCAGCACATACCTGAAGAACGCAGTCCTACCCTACTGGTCCAGTGGATTCTTCGGGGTAGGAAAGATCTTCAGTCTTTCCTGCCCGCTGCTGGCGCTGACCCGCCTGCTGCCGGATCGCTCTTTAAAACTGGCCACCGAGACTTCCGCTGATGTCTTGGAGGCCACCCTTGTAAGTTTCGGCAGCCATTTTAAAGAGCAATGCAGCAGCGGGACAGTCAGCGCCCGCAGCGGGCAGGAAAGACTGGGGAAACATTAATAAACTGTGTTGATTTTATTATTAATTATTTGTTTGGTTCCAGTTCTTTGGACAAGCCTGGTTTACTTTTCCCACTTCTTTTATCTCTGTTTGCCGCCCCATGGGATCTATTGAGTTCTCCACGTACGTGGATCCTCTTTAGATAAAAATAAACCTAACAGAGAGGGGTGTAATTCCTGAATGACTTTATAGGTGCATTAGGAGACCTCCACTTCTCTGGATGGGCCTCCCCATGTACCTATAAAATAATTCAGGTCTTCCACCTACACAGCGGAATTTAGCTGCCTGGGCTCAAAATGGTGGAACTCGGTTCCCATGGAGGGGCATAATCGAACGCAAAAGCCCATCTCCACGGGCGTCTATGTCCAAAAACGGGTATGTGAAGAGGCGGGACAGACCGTATTATAGAAAAAGATGGGCGTTCATCTTTCGTTTCGAAAATACGGTTTGGATGGACCAAATGCCATGGATTTGGTCATTTCTGAGATGGGCGGTTTTTTTTTTAGCGATAATGGAAAACGCCCAGCTCAGAAACGTCCCAATCCAAGCCATTTGGTCGTGGGAGGGACAAATGTACAACACTACCATAGCTCTTAGGGGTGAAGGGGCAACTACATGTGGGTACAGACAGTGGGTTTTAGAGGCCTCCCATTTACCACCACAAGTGTTACGGGTGGGGGGTGGGGGTGGGCCTGGGTCTGCATGCCTGAAGTGCACTGTAGTACCCACTAAAAGTGCTCCAGGGACAGGACTTGTTGCTGGTGTATAACCTTGGCACAGCAGTTCACACCTGAAGACTAATCTCACTGAAAACGTCCTTTATTTGAATAAGCACGTTTACTCACAGTTGCAGATCAGAGGTTGTGCCCCACTGGCAACGAGTCTTGCTGGTACTGAGATTAGCAGTAGGTCCAAGCTGGCAGAATGGTGTACAATGCCCTCTTTCAGCAACATTCAAGGTAAAAACTAAGTGCTGTAACGTGGCTAACACATGAAAGGGATCTAAACCTGTCTTACACAAATGGCCACTACCTCATGGACTACCGGAAACAAAACAGGGCACACTCTGACCCAGTAAGCAGAGGGAAAAGCACCATGGGAGAAGAGCCTACCAACTACCAACATCGTGAGCATTTAACACAAGCTAGTGGAATCACGGAGCCCAATACCCTACACCCACCACAATGCATTGCTGATGTGACTCTGCAGTGCCCATAACAGAAAAGGTGTCACACTCACCCAAGACCCGCATCAGAACCAGGGAAAGGCTGTCATGGAGGTGGGTACGGCATTTGAGACTGACATACAGGCTGGGAAAAAAAGTTTGTAAAGTGGGGGTTTTTTCGGTGGGAGGGGGTTAGTGACCACTGGGGGAGTCAGGGGAGGTGATCCCCAATTCCCTCTGGTGGTCATCTGGTCAGTTGGGGCACTTTTTTGGAACTTGGACCTGAAAAAAAAAGGGTCCAAATAAAGCAGACCAAATTCTCGTCAAAAACGCCCTTCTTGTTTTGATTATCAGCTAAAGACGCCCATCTCTCCTCGGCCGATAACCACGCCCCAGTCCCGCCTTCGCCACGCCTCTGACAACCCCCACCCCCGTGATCTTTGTTCGTCTCTGTGACGGACTGCAGTTGAGGACGCCAAAAATCGGGTTTCGATTATACCGATTTGGGCGCCCACGGGAAACGGACGCCCATCTCCCGATTTGGGTCAAAATATGGGCGTCTTTCTCTTTCGAAAATAAGCTGGATAGTATAAAAAGCATCACAAACTACCTCCAGTTCAGAAAAGACTTAAAGACCTACCTTTCGGTCTTTATCCTATGCATCAAAAATGAGTGGGATAAACATAAAGGAATCCTGTTCAGAAGGAATGGCTCCTCAGAATCTTAGCAGAGATTGGGTGGCAGCACCGGTGGTTGGGAGGTGGAGCTGGTGCTGGCCAGACTTCTATAGTCTGTGCCCTGAAAATGGCAGATACAAATCAAGGTCAGGTATACATATAAAGTAGCACATATGAGTTTATGTTGTTAGGCAGACTGGATGGACTGTACAGGTCTTTCTCTGCCGTCATCTACTACGTTACTATCCAGCTTATAATTGAAAGTAATCGCCGGCTATTTCCCGACACAAATTGGGATATGGCCGGCGATTTCGCAAAAGCGGCGAAAAGCGTATAATCGAAAGCTACATTTGTGATAGCTTCGCCGCTTTCCCTTCGCCTCGCCGGCGAAAGTTCAAAGGGGCGTGTTGGCGGCGAAGTGAAGGCGGGACATGGGCAGGCTTGGGTGTGGCTACCAGATGGCCGGCTTTCGCGGATAATGGAAAAATAAAATCCGGCGATAAGCAGTATTTCGCCGGGTTTACTTGGTCCTTTTATTTTCACGACCAAGCCTCAAAAAGGTGCCCCAACTGACCAGATGACCACCGGAGGGAATGGGGGATGACCTCCCCTTACTCCCCCAGTGGTCGCCAACCCCCTCCCACACCAAAATTATTAAAATACAAACCTTTTCTGCCAGCCTGTATGCCAGCCTCAAATGTCATACCCAGCACCCTGACAGCAGTATGCAGGTCCCTGGAACAGTTGTTGTTGGTTGCAGTGGACTGCAGAAAGGCAGAGCCAGGCCCATCCCCCCCTACCTGTTCCACTTGTGGTGGGTAATGTTGAGCCCTCCCAAACCCCCCAAAACCCACTGTACCCACATGTAGGTGCCCCCCTTCAGCCCTTAGGGCTAGGGTAATGTGCACACTTGTGGGCAGTGGGTTTTGGGGGGGATTTGGGGGACTCAGCACACAAGGGAAGGGTGCTATGCACCTGGAAGCTAATTTGGTTGTTTATAAAAGATGTTTGAAGTGCCCCCTAGGGTGCCCGGTTGGTGTCCTGGCATGTGAGGGGGACCATTGCACTACAAATGCTGGCTCCTCCCACGGCCAAATGCCTTGAATTTCGCCCGGTTTGAGATTGCCGGCAGTTTTTTCCATTATCGCGGAAAAACAGAAGTGGCGATCTCAAACCCGGCGAAATCCAAGGCATTTCGCCGGCCCACACCGTATTATCGAAAAAAAAGATGGCTGGCCATCTTTTTTGAAAATACGGTTCCGGCCAGCTGTTGCGCCGCCGCCAAAATAGATCGCCGGCGAAATTCGATTATTCCCCTCCACGTTATATGCCTATGTTTCTATTCTGACAGCCCTACAGTAGGTAAAGAGCTAATTGAAAATTGTAATAATGTCCTGTAAGGCCTTGAGGTAGGAGACTGCTGCTTATTTGAAACTGATAATGAAAATTTCTTAGCCAAGGGCCTTCCAAAAATTGAATCAAGGCCTTTTTACTGGTTTCGCTGCCCAGGGTGTCTCATTTGGTTAGAATAGGAGAGGTTTTTTTTTTTTTTTCCAAGAGCAGGACTCATTCTTTTTGAATGCTGTTCCATACTGGAAGAGAATTATCTATTATTTAAGAGAAAACTTAAGGCGTTCTTCATTCCCCTGCCTTGAGTTTTTATTCGGTGATGTTTTGAATGTGTTTATTGATTTTGGTGTTGGTGTATTAAATTATTTTTATGCTTTTCATGAGCCACCGAGAACTGGTTTAGATTAGTGGAATATAAATATGTGCAAACAAATACAGAAGAAATATAAACCCTTGTGAAATGCTACCCTCCCCCTGACAGCCCAGTTTTCTTGTGTACTTGATCTTTCGCTAAGGTCACGTCACTAAGTTCATGACGGCTCACTGATTTCTAAGGCTATGATACCATAAATCCAGGCACAGTATCACGGTATGGTAGAATGAATAGAAAGGCAGCTTTGCACTGAAAGAAGGACTTCCATATTTAAATAAAAAAGCTCTCATCAATTAAAAGATCTATCAATAAGCACTGAGCAGGATACTAGCAAAATAAAAAAAATATGATATTTTAGATGCTATCTTTTATTCTTGGTTTGTTCTATTTTAAAATGCTTTCCAATAAAAAGCAAACATGTACAACATTTTAGCTACACTTAACTCTAGTTTCCCAAATTTCCTCCAAAATGGCCTCAGTCATTTATTGGATTTGATTATCATAGCAGAGCATTTTCCTTCCACAAATAGCGTTGTTTTGTTTGTCTGTTTATTTTTTTGTTGTGGTGTATTATTAGCCTAATGAAATCATACCAATGTATCCTCCTTCCAGGAACAGCATTGTTTTTTGTTTGTTTTGTTTGATGGTTTTTGTTGTTGTTGTATATTATTAGCCCAGCGCAAAGGTATCCCCTACGTCTGCCTCTATTTCTCCATATTGTAAACGGGCCCGCTGCTCCAGTATGGGGGGAGGAAGCCGCCTCCCGCGAATAGCCAGGACTTCACAAAACTGCCACCAGGAAATGCTTCAAAAACATTCCTTTATTTTCCAGATTCATAAACAAAACTTCACTCCAGAGTAGAGACTTGCTTCTCAGGCAGGGCTGTTCTGCCTTGCTTAGTACATCAGCCAATTACACAAAGACTTTGCCCCCTTCCCGGAGGGGAATGCAATAGTCCTTTGGAAATCCCTGCTTTTTTGGTCCCAGTCAGTAGCAAACAAATAGTACTTGTCCCACCAGCAGGATTTCCCCTCAAGACAGTGTTAATCACCAAGCAGCCTTTACTTTCAGGAGGTTCAATACTTTTGGGACTTCCTTCCACCCAAGGTATTTCAGCCTGCTTCAGTTCTTTAGGGACCTGTCTTGCCCAAGGATTTTCAGCCTGTACGGCTCCTCTCCTCCGGAACTGAACCCCTCTTCCCACCAGGCAGCCCTCTTTCATAAACAAGCCTTCCAACTTCAGAGGTTCTCACAATAATCAGGTTTCAAAACAGGGTAGTAATTCCCCCACCACTCAGGGTTTCCCCAAAAGAAAACCAGGCTTCTCTACTTAAGCAGGGTTTAAACCAAAATAAATTCCCAAAACCATGTAGGTTCCAAACCTTCAGGGGCTGCCTTCCTCAGCTCTCAAGCTCTCATTCCATTCTGCTTTCTTCCCCTGCTCAGGCTGATTAATTCCCTCTTCCATCCAATCCTCCTCCTGCTTCTCAGCCCACCCCTCCCTATTACAGGTGGGCAGCATGATATACAGATTGCTGGTTCCGGGAACTAGCTCCTTCATTCACCCTCCCTTTTGTGGTCAGAGACGGTATATGGCCAGCTTGCCTATCCCCTGGGATCTCACTGCTAGGACTGGAAATGCTTTCTGGGATATGTAGTTCATGGTTCTGCTGCTTCACTCTATACATCGGGGATGTAGCCTTGTCACAATATCTAAGTGGACTAACATGGCCAGCACATACCAGCACTAATAGTGATGGGGCCCATTTTCAAAACAAAAAAAGGGTCCAAAAAATGTCATAAGGTGGTAGATGGAGGGTTTTCTCTCAAAAATGTCTAAGTTGCAATTTTCGACACTTTGATTTTAGACTTTTCTCTCCACCGTTCATCCACGTTGCAAGGAGCCATGTTGGGGGCGTGTTTCGGGTGGGACCTGGGCGGCTTCAAAAGACAGACATTGTTCTGCAATAATAAAACATTTTTGGCTAGACCTGTTTCAGTCATGAATAAGTGTCCAAAAGGTGCCCTAAATGACCACTGGAGGGATTAAGGAATAGCAGACCCCCCTCTCACTCCCCTAAGATGCAGGGCCGCCGAGAGACTAGGCTGGGCCCGGGGCAAGGCCGCCCCGCCTCCGCCCTCCCACCGCTGCTGCCTCCTGTCGCTCCCCCTGCCGCCCCTTGTCACTCCCCCCGCCGCTGCTGCTCCCCGTCGCTGCCCCTGCCACTGCAGTCCCCGGTCTCACCTGCCTGCCTCCATGGCTCCGGGCCCTCTGCATTCAAAGTGGCAGTCACAGATCGCCTCTCTTCTGGCCTTGCCTCCCTGTGTCCCGCCCTTGTCTGATGTAACTTCCGGTTTCCGTGAGGGCGGGACATAGGGAGGGAAGGCCCGAAGGGAGGCGATCTGTGACTGCCGCTTCGAATGCAGGGGGCCCAGAGCCGAGGAGGCAGGCAGGTGAGACCGGGGACTGCAGCGCTGGCGGCCCAGGGATTTTGTCCCTCCTGCCCCCCCCCCCCCCTCTCGGCGGCCCTGCTAAGATGTGACAGTGACAGTGCATGCCAGGCTCTATGACAGCTTCAGATATGATGACAATTCTTGTAAGAGCAGCAGGCAGGTCCCTGGAGTAACCTAGTGGTCAGTGCAGTGCAATTGAACAATTGTGATGGAAAATGTGATTCCTCCAAAACCCATTAAATACCTACTGTACCTACATATAGATAACACCTGCAAGCTTGAGCAGTGCCACCAAGAGGGGGTGGGCAAGATTCCCCCTGGCCCGGCTTCCAAGGGGGGCCCAGGTTATTGTGTTAACGGGTCCTGACAGGAGCAGAAGAGAGACAGACTCCGGCGCCAGGCCCCCCCCCCCCTTAGAGGCTGGGGAGGAGCAGACACAAGAATTCCAAATTGGATTTGAGTTCGGGGCCTCTGGTTTGGTTGGTGGGGGTCCCCAAGACCTGCCAGCAGAATCCTTCCTCCAGCGCTGTTCTCCGCTGCATTGTCTGCCTTGCGGCTGCTTCCCCTCATGTCGCGCGTGCTCGGTTTTGATGCCTCTCCCCCAATTTTTGAAGTCTGGATATGCGGCGCCCTGGGGGGACAGCTGCGGTGGTCCTGCCCTGGGCCCGGCTCAGTCTCTTGGTGGCTCTGAGCTTGAGGGCTATTGTAGTAGTGTACAGTGAGATACGGCAGGATTTTCTCTGTTCCTGGAGGGTTCATTATACAGTACAATATAAGGGGGTTATGATGAGATGTGTACCTGGGATCTTTTTTCGTGAAGTGCACTGCAGTGTCCTCTAGACAGCCCCACTGCTCTTCTGGGATGTCTGTGTGGTCAATCTACGAAGAATGATGGCCCCCAGACATCCCTATTGCTGTTTTTGGGGTGTTTTCCTCTTGGGCATTTTTTCCCCCACAAAGTAGTCCTAAAAGATAAAAACACTGAGCAAAAATTTCTAGAAAAAGCCATTTTTGAACCAAAAAGATAGACTTTTTCAGGTTCGAAAATGGCTCTGTTCGCCACTCGGTGTTTGGACGTTTTCAGCAAAACATCCAAAATCGGATTTAGATGTTTTATCAAAAATGTCCCTCCACATATCTTTTTTTTTATTTTTATTTTTTAAATTTTTTATTTATAACCATTTAAATTTTTACAAGCGATAAAACAACTTGCTGGAAATACAGAGAAAGTAATATGTAGGAATTATTTCAGTCAGGTAATTCTATTCTCTTCCTTAGACCACTAAATAGGGAGAGTGAAACAAGATAAGGAGATCAATTAAACAGTAAACAGAAAAAACAGTGGTATTAACCTGATTATCCCCAGATATTACTCGTCTAATTCATTATTCCACATTGATCATCTGGTTGGCTTCTTCAAGGCCAATACGGTGTATAGTCAAATCATTTCATTGAAAACATACTTATTGTCCAATATTAGTTAGAAATCATACATCTGATGACATTCTTTCTCTTTTAAAAACCAGAAGTTATTTAACAATACATATACTTAAGTCTCTAATTCAAATCCCACTGATTAAAGTCATCCCAGTTTTCACAGGCTTCACTCCCCTCCACATCTCTTAAAGATATAGATTTACAAGTGTATTCTTCTACCTGAGTCTAGGGTTGCCAACTAGATCCAGATTCACCCAACAGGATTGATCCAGTCCTGGGCTTACCTCAATGCATTCTGGGACTTGTAGCCTTGCTTTTCTTAGGGAATCCTATGGTGAAATCAGAACCACATCTCCCTGCATGCAATGGGGTAAACCTAGGGCTGGATCAAGAAAGCCATCATGATCTTACAGTCAGGGTCACCGAGAGACTAAGCCGGGCCCGGGGGAAAGCCGCCCCCCCACCGCCGCCCTCACTGCCCTCCCGCCGCCGCTGCAGTCCCCACTCTCACCTGCCTGCCCTCGGCTCCGTCCGCCACCGGGCCCCCTGCATTAAAATCAGCAGCGCCTCATCTCTGTGTGGAAAGGCATAGATTGCCTCCCTTCGGGCCTTCCCTCACTGTGTCCCGCCCACGTCTGATGTAACTTCCGGTTTCTGCGAGGGCGGGACACAGGGATGACCCAAAGGGAGGCGATCTGCCTTTCCAAATTGAGCTGAGGCGCTGCCGATTTTAATGCAGGGGGCCTGGTGGCGGACAGAGCCGAGGGCAGGCAGGTGAGACCGGGAACTGCAGCGCCGGCACCCTGACCCCGGCGCCGGGCCCCCCCTTGGAGGCCTGGGCCCGGGGAATTTTGTCCCCCCTGCCCCCCCTCTCGGCGGCCCCGCTTACAGTTAAATTTCTGCCACAGCATTTGCAGATGGCAAAGTTTTCTATCAGTGCTGAACTCCCAATAAACCTAATAATACTGTGGCTTACTAGGGTCAACTGCTAGAATGCTGGGATGCAGGACTGAAAGGAGAACTGTTAAGAAATTAATCTATTTCTCAGCTGGTGATGTATGGTACAGTCACACCATGGCATTGGACGTCTGCGGGTTTCTAATTTCTTTGCAGGTGTCTTCTGAGACCACAAAATGACAGCGTTATTAAACTTTCCATTATAGTCTTGTTGATGATTGGTCTTGTTGAAGACTGCATGCAACTCAGTTCATCTTACTTGGCGAGGCAGCTGCAGTGCTATAAGATCATTGGATGCTAATTTGCAAAGTACACAACCTGGTTATAATGGTAGATTTGGAAAACTAGAATGCTTTTCAACTCTGTCTGCAGCCTGCAAACCCCAGTAAACCTGTTGCTATTTTTAGATATTTCAATCCACGCTTTCGGCAATGCTCTGACAGCTGCACTAAGGAGATTACAAAAGTGTAGAGGATTACCCTAGAGCAATTATATGTCAAAGTAATCTACTCACGCAAAAGAAAGAAAGAAAGAAAGTAAGTATAATTCATTAGAGATGAAGAATGATTTTAAGGGGGGGGCAGACTCAAGAAAAATGTCAGGAAGTATTTTTTCACGGAGAGAGTAGTGGATGCTTGGAATGCCCTCCCGCGGGAGGTGGTGGAAATAAAAACGGTAACAGAATTCAAACATGCGTGGGATAAACATAAAGGAATCCTGTTCAGAAGGAATGGATCCTAAGGAGCTTAGCCGAGATTGGGTGGCAGAGCCGGTGGCGGGAGGCGAGACTGGTGGTTGGGAGGTGGGGATGATGCTGGGCAGACTTATACGGTCTGTGCCAGAACCGGTGGTGGGAGGCGGGGCTGGTGGTTGGGAGGCGGGGATAGTGCTGGGCAGACTTATACGGTCTGTGCCCTGAAAAGGACAAGTACAAATCAAGGTAAGGTGTACACAAAAAGTAGCACTAATGAGTTTATCTTGTTGGGCTGACTGGATGGACCGTGCAGGTCTTTTTCTGCCGTCATCTACTATGTTACTATGAAGAATGATTTTTTAAAAAAATAAAAAGCAATATGGAATGTTGAAAATATACAACTTTCTTAATGTAGTCATTCCCTCCCCACCCCCAAACAGGGGCGTAGCCAGACTTCAGCGGGAGGGGGGTCCAGAGCCCGAAGTGAGGGGGCACATTTTAGCCCCCCCCTGGTGCCGCCGACCCCCCCCCCCCGCCATTGCCGACCCCCCTCACCACCGCCGCCACCAACTCTGACCCCCTCCCTGCCGACGACCCTCTCGACCCCCCCTCCCACCGCCAACCCTCCCCCACCGCCGCCTACCTTTGCTGGCAGGGGACCCCAACCCCCGCCAGCTGAGGTCCTCTTCTTCTAGCACAAGGCTTCGTTCTGTTTCTGTGAGTCTGACGGCCTGCACATACTTCTGTACTTCTAGCTTATAGTGTTAGAAGGGAAATGATATTACAATGACAAGAAGTTTATGTATTAGAAAATAATTAGAGAAATGTATTGCTCTTGATTGTAATTTTTCAGAGCATATCGTCCTCACATTCAGTAACATCAACGGGCTTTTTTATTCCGGATTGTGCATCAGGCTGGTATAATGTCTGCAGTATAGACCAGTGTCTGGACTCCTTTACCCTATTTTAGTACGAATCCATATCATGCTTGGTCTTTAACTAAATACAAAATGGGAAATATCTCAGTGCTACTTTGTCCAGTTACTTGTGCACAGTTTGAATAAGCATAAAAAGCTAGTAATCATGATTTTTTTTTTACACGTTCTCAGAAAGGACTTGTCTCAGAAGATATTTAACTATATCTGCATTGACTTGGGAACCTAAAAGTGCCAGACTTGTTGAGAAGTCCTTGTTAAAATGGCGCTCCCAGTTATCACCCTGTGCATGTGATTCCCGGGACTGGAAGGCAGTGGCGTAGTGAGGGCGGCTGCCACCCGGGGCGGTTTGCCGCTGCGCACCCCCCCCCCCGGGTGCAGCATGACACCCCCCTTGGCGCATCGACCCCTCCCCCTCGGTGCATCACCCAAGCCACCCCCTTGGCGCATCAAAACCCCCCCCTCGGAGCATCAACCCCCCCTCGGTGCATCAACCCCCCCTCGGCGCATCGAACCCCCTCCTCGGCACATCACCCAAGCCCCCCCCTTGGCGCATCAAACCCCCCCTTGGCGCATCAACCCCCCCTCGGCGCATCGAACCCCCTCCTCGGCGCATCACCCAAGCCCCCCCCCCCGTGCATTCTTGCCTGCCGTGTGCACACCGCTGGGGGGGGGTGTCGGTTCCGCTGGTTCCCTGCTCCCTCTGCCCCAAAACAGGAAGCGGCATGCACCCCGGGCGGACCGCCCCCATTGCCCCGCCCTTGCTACGCCACTGCTGGAAGGTAATAATCTCCTGTGGGTTTAGCAGATGGCTGCTGACTGCAAGCTCTGACAGTCTCCAGTGGGTCTCGTTGGTTCACATTCACACAGTCGAACTTTAGTTTTCGGTTTCGGTTTTGGCCGAAACCAGGTGATAAGTTTTGGCTGTAGTTTCGGTTTCAGTCATCCTCTTCTGCTTTACCACTAACTTGTCCTCCTCAGTAATAGTACGACCACAATCTACTAAAGGTAAGTAATAAACTTCAAATACAAAAGTAGACTGATAATTCACTTGCATAAGGTGTAAGGGGAAAAGTCTCATACTGTCACAGGGACATAATATTGACTGCAATCTGCACCCACCATGTGAGTGATGCCCTTTGTGTGACTCATATAATCATCAACAAAACCCCCCACCTTCCAATATTTTTCGTTTCAATGTGCCAATATTCTATATCAATGTGTATTTTTTAGTTTTTGTTTTAAATTTTTGATGTATTCGTGACACGATAACTGACAGGCAAAAACCGTCACTTATCTGTGTGGTCTGCGAGCTCTCTGGACCCCGACAGGTTCCTGTTTTACTAATACCTTGTCAAGAGATCTGAGCTACTGCAGCCATTTTCTGATCACTTCACGATGGCAGCCCAAACAGTAAAGTGGTGGTAAATGTGAGCCCTCCAAAACCCACTGTACCCACATCTAGGTGCCCCCCTTCACCCCTTAGGGCTATGGTAGTGGTGTACAGTTGTGGGTGGTGGGTTTTGGGGGCACAGCACACAAGGTAAGGGAGCTATGCACCTGGGAACTTTTTCTGAAGTCCACTGCAGTGCCCCCTAGGGTGCCCGGTTGGTGTTCTGGCATGTCAGGGGGACCAGTGCACAACAAATGCTGGCTCCTCCCATGACCAAAGGGCTTGCATTTGGTCGTTTCTGAGATTGGCGTCCTTGGTTTCCATTATCGCCGAAAATCAGAAACGACCAAGTCTACGGAAGACCATCTCTAAGGACGACCTAAATTTCAAGATTTGAACGTCCCCGACCATATTATCGAAACGAAAGATGGACGTCCATCTTGTTTCGATAATACGGGTTTCCCCGCCCCTCCATCGGGACATTTTGGGAGGATGTCCTCAACAAAACTTGGGTGTCCCTTTCGATTATGCCCCTCCACATGTTACTATGCTACTCTTTGGGGTTCTACATGGAATGTTGCTACTAATTGGGATTCCGGAATCTTGTAACTCTTTAGGATTCCAGAATCTTCAGAATTTTTGTACAAGAAGCGTGCTGGGCAGACTTCTACGGTCTACGCCCTGATCATGACTGAATAGATATTGGTGGGCTGGAGTGTAAAATTTAGGGGGTTCGATGTCAACTTCAGAACTTTTAGTACAAGAAGAGTGCTGGGCAGACTTCTACAGTCTGTGCCTTGAGAATGGCAAGGACAAATCAAACTCGGGTATATATATATATATAAAGTATCTTGTTGGGCGGACTGGATGGACCGTATAGATCTTTATCTGCCCTCATTTACTATGTTACTATTTATTTATTTTATTTATTGCATTTGTATCCCACATTTTCCCACCTATTTGCAGGCTCAATGTGGCTTACATAGTTTTGTTAACATGTTACTATGTTACTATTAACGCAATCGCATTAATGCAATCATCTGGGTCCTGGGTAGGAACACACTTGCAGTAGGACAGCAGCAGTTGGCAAGGGAGCGGGCGGTGCAAGTTGGTGCGGTGGCCTGGCGGCGGTCAGAGTGTGGGGGCAGCACAAGTGGGGGCGGTGTGGGGGGTGGTGGGTGCGGCGGCAGCGGCAGTAGCTCAACTGGGGGGGGGGGGGGTGCAGTGGTCCAGTCCTGCCCCGGGCACAGCTGGGTCTCTCGGCGGCCTTGCCTACTTGTGGTTCTTGGTTTCTGATATTGAATCTCCCTTGGGATGCCTTCAAAACCGATGCCCAGAAAAACGCTGCCAGAACAATGGTGTAATACAGCTCCTCTAATGGTCAGTGCTAATAGCATGCTCAAAGCCCACCTCTTCAATGTCGCCTTCGGCACCTAATCACTACACCTCTTCTCAGGAAAACTTAACTACCCCAACTTGACATTTCGTCCTTTAGATTGTAAGCTCTTCCGAGCAGGGACCGTCCTAATTGTTAATTTGTACAGCGCTGCGTAACCCTAGTAGCGCTCTAGAAATGTTAAGTAGTAGTAGTAGTAGTAATAGCATGCAAATTTAGGTGCACTGTCAGTGCTGCGCATTAGGGAGCTGTTTCAAACTTAGGGGAAGGATGGCACCTGTTGCCTGCACTGAAGGGTCGTGGGTCAAACACAGCTCTTCAGCACATGCCCAGAACCCCAGAAGGGGGAGGAAAGAGGGGTTCGTTTGCTTCTTCGCCAGCAGCACCGGTCCCTCATTTTGGGCCCCATTTACTAAGCCACGTTATAGGCGCGCTAGTGTCTTTAATACACGTTAACCATTTATGCGCATTAACCGTGTACGCGCCTACAGTATCCCTATAGGCGCCTATATGGTTAGCGTGTGCGCTAATTGTATGCGCATTAAAAATGCTAGCGCAGCTTAGTAAACAGGGGCCTTTGTCTCTCATTTTGAGTTTTGCACTAGTATGTGAATCTGGCTACTGTTTGCGAGCTTGTGAAAAAGGCAAGCAGTTCAGAGCGTCCGGAATAGAAAAATAAAGGACTCATTAATACCTGGAATACACAACTATTAAAAACTGTGGAGGAGTGGCCTAGTGGTTAGGGTGGTGGACTTTGGTCCTGAGGAATTGAGGAACTGAGTTCGATTCCCACTTCAGGCACAGGCAGCTCCTTGTGACTCTGGGCAAGTCACTTAACCCTCCATTGCCCATGTAAGCCGCATTGAGCCTGCCATGAGTGGGAAAGCGCAGGGTACAAATGTAACAAAAATAAAATAGATACTATTGGAGATTCTACATGGAATGTTGCTATTCCACTAGCTAGCAACATTCCATGTAGAAGCCTGCGCGGCCACATTGGTGATCTGCAAGGGCCGACTTCTACATGGAATGTTGCTAGTGGAATAGCAACATTCCATGTAGAATCTCAAATAGTAGCAACAGTGGAGGAGTGGCCTAGTGGTTAGGGTGGTGGACTTTGGTCCTGGGGAACTGAGTTCGATTCCCACTTCAGGCACAGGCAGCACCTTGTGACTCTGGGCAAGTCACTTAACCCTCCATTGCCCCATGTAAGCCGCATTGAGCCTGCCATGAGTGGGAAAGCGTGGGGTACAAATGTAACAAAAAAAACAAACGCAAACTTATCTCCATAATTTTTTGAGCATTCTCTTTTTGAGTATTCACCGCCAGCAGCACCGGTCTCCTTACGCCAGCTTGGAGCTGGCGTAGGGTTTGCCACGGGAGGAGCTTCCTTATTTTGCATGCTCATTGCACCCAGAGCCAGAGACCTTCTTCTTTGACGCGCTCGTTGGCTCCGAGCATTCCACGGGAGCAAACGCAAGCACTAGTCTGGCGCTGATGGTCTTTAGCTCCCACTTTTACTTCTGAGCATCGGGGCCCGAGTGAGCATTATTAATGAAATCAGCATCCAGTCGCATTTGCACCCAGATAAGGCTTCGAGCGTGACCCTGCTCAAGGAAAGAAAGTGAACATTCTTGTAAAGCGAAGGGAAATGCAAGACTTTTCCTGCCAACCTTTTTTTTTTTTTTTTTTTTTTTGAAATGCTGGCAACATGGTTCTCTTACTCTGCCAAAATAATAGAGGATCAGTTATACAATTCTTCCCGTGCGCTGCTAAATACCTATTAACTATGGTGTAAGTATTAAAACATGGTTGGCGTTCATCTGATTTAAGATGTAAATCTGTACCTCCTGCGCTGCCTTCAATTGCAACTGAGCATCCCACATTATCCCTATCGCTGCCACCACCATTACTTCAACTGTTAGTCATACAAAACATTTATTTAACTCTCTTTGTTTTTATTTTGGCATGAAAATGAGTTAAAGTTCTATCGAAACAGACGTACATCATCATTGTGTTGTCCTCAGGGAAAAGCTATTTATAGTGCTAATACCAGAGGGCCTGAATTGTCCTTCTAATATGATTGTCTATATGATAATATGCATGTCTAATTCTATGCACCAGTGACTTGATTTTATTATTAATGTTGTTAGTAGTACTAGTAATATTATTTGGCTTGGCAAATCCTGCCTGCTCCTTTGGGTTTACAGCTCAATCAGGAATCAGTCGTTATTGGGTTTCAGCATCATGAGCCGTCAATGACATCTGCCAAGGGATTTTACTTTGCCCTCCCAGGCTAGGATTTAGAAATAAGCAAAGAAGGCAACTGCCTGAAGCGCTGAATTTTGAAGCCATCAGATACATGGGTTAAAACTAGAGCCAGATTCTGCTTGTGTTTATCATCTCTGGGGCAGAGTCTCCCACCCCACCCTCCGGTCCAGCTGATAAGCACTAACATCTCAAATCTGTTCCTGTCTCCTCACCTTGCCTCCAGGTGGTACCCTGACCATAGAGCCCCTACTACCGTTATCTTTTGCCCTTAATGTTACCCTGGATGAGCCCCCTTCCTCTAGAGTTGACCCCAGGCAACTTCCTCATTGCTCGCTTCCCAACTCAATATTTCCCTATCCCTCCCAACTCTCTCAGCATGATCACTGCAGTGAGAGTCCTCATCTAGGAACCAGAAACTTCTTTGAGAACAGCCGAATAGATGTTGAGTACACTTCTTGGGTTGCAAAGGCATAAAGTATAAAGTACTACATGCATCAACCTTCTCCTACATGAGCACGCAACTCTGGAACGCATTGCCACGCGGCCTGAGAGCGGTCTATGAGTTGACCGACTTCCGCAAATGATTGAAGACCTATCTCTTTGAAAAAACATACTGCAAGGATCAAAACATATAAATCCCATATACATCATAACAATGCCTCAAGACATTACCTCACGTACTCCCCCGTACTCTCTCCCATTCAATAATCTACCCACAGATAAAAACTGTTATACCCCATCACTCTCTTGCTATTATTCGATCACCCTAGTAATTCCCCAACGTCATATCCTATAGTTTCTACGCCCCAAAGGTGATTGACCTGACTCTGTCTTCCTTAACTATTCACAATGTAACCCATAATCGTAATGTAACAAACTGTATTTCCATCATTGTAAGCCACACTGAGCCCACAAATAGGTGGGGAAATGTGGGATACAAATGCAATTAAATAAATAAATAATGATAAAATGGCTGGGTCACCTTCCCCCTCAAGGTTCAACGAATGTTGCTACTAGTTCCAGCAGGCCAAATCTTGGGTCCTCCACATGGTACCCATTCTTTATGGACGGTCCTTCCCCATGTTAAACTTGTACAGCGCTGCGTAACCCTGGCAGCGCTATAGAAATGCTAAGTAGTAGTAGTAGTAGTAGACAGGAGGAGAACGAAAGGGCTTTGAAGGTGGGTCTACAACTATACACTTCCTGCGACACAGCAAAACTCTGGACCGTATTGGACTTTTATCACGACCCCCTCTTTATTTCTTTGTTGCTTTTGTGTTTCTTATGTGCCTACTACTATATTGTGTATTTGTATTTTACCGAACCGGAGCCTGCCTCTACGGTATTGTGTAAGCCACATTGAGCCTGCAACTAAGAGGGAAAATGTGGGGTATAAATGTGTTAAATCAATCAATAAATAAATGTCATCTTCAAGTCCATGTTGCTCAGGAGCAGTGAAGAATAACTAGGCCATGGGGCTGCCACAAGTGTGATGGCGTGAGGTTGCAAGTGGTACTAGTGACCTTCTCAAGGCCATTAGGAGTTGCTGTGGGGCTTGAACCTGGGCCCTTCTGGTGTCCAACCATTAGGCTACTCCTCTGGCCCCTTAGAGCTATACATTATTTTGAAATGATACTTGGGCCATGTTTACTAAGGGTTTTCTAAAAAAAAAATTAAAAAAAATCTATAAGGGGAAAAATGTTTAGTAAATTAGACCCTTAGGTTAAAATATATTGTCTCTCACCTACAGCAATTATAGGGACTCATTTGCTAATATGTATTAACCAATTAATGCATGATAATCCAATTCATTGCACTGCAAATATCACGTCCTTTTTTTCTCAATGAAACTAATTCATTACTATGAGGCATGTTTTTGGCCACTGCTGGCATTATGTCGGGTTATTCAATGTCTGGGCACCAGCATTGAATATCCAGGAATATGAGACCAGCTATCACTTATCTGGTTTAAAAGAAATGGTGTCATTGCATATATGCATAAAATATGCACACATAGAAGGTGTAGGGGTGGCCTGTGGGGGATGCAGAGGGATGCAGGACAAGATAGTATAACTATGGTTGGGTCTTGGTAGGCACAGGCCCACCTCTTCTTGACTCATGCCTACCCAACAGTGGTGCCTCACTTCCTTTACTCCTCCAGTAGCCCAGCATCTGCACCCTCTCTGAATCTCCCCATCCCTCCCTGCTGAGGCATCCCAGCGGTCGCAGGGATTTAACTTCACTACTTGCACCGGCCCCCACAGGATTCCCTCTGCCATGTCCCGCCCTTGCTGATGTCATTTCCTGTTTCCTCACCAGTGGTGTACTGCCTCTGAGGTACACCTTGGTGGGAGGGGAGCATTCAGAGAGGGGGCAGATGCTGGTGGGAAGCAGCACTGAGGAAATGCTGAGCTAAGGGGGGACTGGAAAAGCCCACCCAAGTTAACTGTGGGCCCACCCAAAATATTAGGTCTGGCTACGCCACTGGGACAATATGCAGAGACTCATTGCGGGGCCTCATGTCAATGTGTCAGTAGAAACTGAAAAGTGGGGCCATGCACAAAAAATACAGTCACTCAATGGTAGGGTCAACCATAGGGGAGTTTGAACCTAATTTTTATGCAATCTCTGTGTAAGGGTTTGGTGGAATTGTGATATACATGTTCATTTTATAAAATACATGAGTTTGGTGTACAAACACACATTTGGGGTTCTACATGGAATGTTGCTACTAACTGGGATTCCGGAATCTTATACAGTGATACCTTAGTTTTCGTCGATAATCCGTCCGAAAACTATCGGCGACATCCAAAACCAACGAAAACCAAGGCAATAAGAAATTAATATAAAATGAATATAAAAGACTAATGTAAAGAATATAGGAACATTTATTTAGCATGGCATTCACTTCCAAAAGAGGCCAGTTTCATCACAGTTGAAGACTTGTTGGGGGTTGAATCCTTCAGCCTGTTGGTGTATTATTGTTTGGAAGGGGAATCCCCCATCATAAGGACCTTAGGTATGAAGGCACTATCTGGGGCCACAATGGAACTTATCGTGTATGGTGACTTCCTGTACATGCGGCCGATTTCAGCAATCTTAATGCCGCTGTCTTATTTTTCAATGATTTCCTTCTTCAACTCAATCGTGTTCCTGGCCTTCTTCCTTGAAGGGCTGCTGGCTGTGGAAACATTTTCTGGACCCACTACTGGGGCTGGATCAGGAAACCTGTTTTATAAAGGCTCATAGGAACTTTGTCCCTTATATAAATTGGGCTAAAAATAGGCTCCTCTTTGAACTTCTCACATAGGTGTCCTGTTATAAAATCAAGCCACAAACTGGTTAGTCATGCTAAACCCCTTTTCCCTTAACTGATTACCTTTGTAATTCCCTCATGTTCTCCCTCCCTCTTTAAAACTTCTAGGCTAATGAAGCTATCTTTCTTATTGAAATACTAGTAAAAAAGGCCCGTTTCCGAAACCAATGAAACGGGCGCTAGCATGTGGCTTTTTGTGTGTGTGTGTGTGTGTGTGTGTGTGTGTGTGTGTGTATGTGTCACAGTGTTATTTTGTGTTTGTGTGTGAGTGTGAGTGTGTGAGGGTGGGGTGTGTGTGCAGGTTGTTGATGTGTGTCTTTTTTTTGTTTGTTTTGTTTTTTGGGTGGGGGGGGGTTGGGGGATGTGCTGTGCTGTGCTGGCAAAGTGGGATGGATTAGTGTGTGGCTTTGAGGGTGTGTTTCTGTTGTATTGTGTGTGTGTGGTTTTGTCTGTCAAGGAGGTTTGTGGAGGGGGGTCTTTTTGTTGGTGAAATGCAAATGTGGTTGTAGGGGGGTCAACCTTTGCTGAGTGGTGGATTGTTTTTTTCCAGGGTTTTTTTTTTTGTGTGTTGTGCTGAGGCAGCAGTGTTGTTTTAGATGGGCGGAAGGTAGAGGAGCACGTTCTTGGTCTGTCATTATTTTTTGGCCGTTTCAGGGCTGCTGTAGGGGAACGCTGGAAGAGAAATGTGCTGTGGGAAGCAGTGCCGTCTTTCCGTTGGACTGGGATTCTGGGCATCCTGGAGGTGGGAGACGGCTTGCCTGAGGACGGGGATGGTTGTTTTAAGTTTGCGGAAAGGAGAGGAGCACGGTCTCGGGCTGTCGGGGGGGGGGGGGGGTGATCCGGTATGTTCGGTCCATTTCAGGCCGGCTGCAGGGGAATGCTGGAACATTTATGCGCTGCAGGAAGCAGCGCCGTCTTTTTCCGAGTGCTTGGGGAATCCCTGAGGTGGGAGACGGCTTGCCTGAGGCTGGGGATGGTTGGGCACGTCCTTGGCCGCTTCGGTAAAAGGGGAAGAGGAAGGGGGTGGGGAGTTACCTGCAGCCGCGTGAGAAACCGGGTATTCTTTGTTTGTTTTGTATTATTAGTTTGCATTTCTGTTGAAGAAAGAGTGGATGCCTTTCGAATGATGGAGGTGGTGCGTCGGTGTGCGGTTGTTTCGTTAGTTTGGCAGCCAGTCTCCAGTGATTCCTAGGCAGGGAAGGAGTACCCTACTCCTCCCCCTTCCTTGATCGCTGTTTGCTGCTGGCTGGGTCGCGGGTAATCCTTCCAGCTGGGCCGCAGCTTGTCCTGTTCGCCTACGTCCCAGATGGTGAGGGGCACGCTGTTCTCCGGCTCCTCCGGCTCCACGTCAAGCGAACCCAAATATAGTCTGTGCTATAGGCCCTCCGGCACTCTTCAGTACCGGCATTAGGCATTTAAATTTTCTCCCCCCCCCCCCCCCCCCCAGTCTATTTTTGCACATACCCACAGCAGGAATATTCTTCTCTCATTCCAGCGGTGGTTCTGTGCTCTCCGTGCTGCACAGATAATGAGCCATTCTGCTGGTGAATGCTCCTCCCTTATTGCCACGTAGTTTCCTTTGATAGGTCCGTCTTACGTCGCCTAGTGTTGCCAGGGAACGGTTTTGTGATGGTCTTTTGTGTTTCAGAACGTTGAGGGTGTTTTTCTGATTGGTCCTTCATGCGAGGGCGGGGCAGAGAGACATGGTCAGTATTGTGGCTTCACCACCATGAACTGACGAACCCTTCAGGGAGTGACTGAGTGACTTCAGAATGTTGTCTTCAGAACGTTGAGGGTGAGTTTTATTATAGTAGATGAATGTATGTATTGGGTTTTCTTGATCATTTTTCTTTTCTTTGTAAAGCTTATATTGCTGTATCAAATGATGTTTTTGCTTGTGATTTTCTTATGAAATTTCAATAAACATAAAGTTAAAAAAAGAATCCAGCACCATACTACATATTTCTATATTTAGAATGCGTGATGTAAATTCTAGAGTTGACATCCTGCTGAAATAGATTTCTAGCCTCATAATGAATGCATTAACATGTGAGGTACCTAGGAACCATTTGAAGGTGTTCCCCCCCCCCCCCCCCCTATTTTTTTATTCAGGACCATGAAGGTATCCTAGAAGTAAGGACAGGTCACAAAGAAGGTGACAGCTTTGAACAAACCCCACAGAACTGACATAATTACCGAATATTGAAATATGGCAAGTTATCAGGAACTGACAGTAACTCAACCCCGACGCATGATCACCATAACACCCCAACCTATTTAATGACACTTCTTTACTGTATTTGTCATTGTCATTGTACCCTTACACTGTATTTGTTTTTCACCAGAGTGTGTAACCACCTCTCTGGAACTATGTCAGCCACTTTGAGCCTACTAATAAGTGGGAAAAGGTGGGATACAAATGTAACAAATAAATACATACATACATACATACATACATAAATAAACATCACAGTGCTTGTATAGTGGCCCCTGCTGGCAGCAAATGGTAGATGAAAGGTTTTCCAAGAAAATCCTAACCTGCTTTCTGGATAATAGAAATGTGCTTTAACCTGGTTGGTAAGGGTGATGAACTGGGGATGACCACTTGAATGTGTAGAAACTAAGTGTAATAAATAAACAGAAAAATGTAAAAAAGCAGAGAACATAAGATGATTGTTATTGGATTAAGTATGTTTGTGACTAGCTTTTGGAAGTCAATTAAAATATATCACCTTTATATTATTTTGTTTGCATCTATTAACCTTTAGTCATACAGTATGAAATCAGAGACTGGGCTAATATATTCACCCCCAAACTCAATATTTCTGCATAGTCACACATGCCATGTGCTTAAAAGAGTATTAAATGAATAAAAGAAAAATGTAACCCTGAATCTCTTTTATAATATTTTTACAGTTTTTTTTAAAAGCAGCTGCCCTGAAATTTCCCAGATCTAAATGCATGTAGCTAGGTTACAGATCTATATTTATTCAGACACACAAAAGCTCAGCCGAGCAGAAACCAACTAACTGATCAAGGCTTAGGAAGGCTTGAACGAAAATAGAAGCTAATCAAAGCAAAGAACTTTTACAGAAGTACAATGAAGCCTTGTGCTGTTTTGAATGTCCTGAAAAAAGCAAGTGTCTGATTGGCTAAAGCAGTCCTGTGTCCTGGGCCCATCAGATAGAAGCATTCATGTTCCATCTAAGTGAATCACAGCCATAAAACCGCAGTACTGGTCCTTGGAGGAAAATAGTTTCAGAATGGCTGTTGGAATGCCCACACGGTGCATTGTGGAAGTCACTGAAAAAAACTTATGTGTGCAAATAGCCAGTGGCGTAGCCAGACTTAGTATTTTGGATGGGCCCAGAGTTAATTTAGACAGGCCCTTCCACACCATGCCACACCCCCCCCCCCCTCCCCTGGAGATCTAAAATAATGTAGGGGTTCTTTTCACCTACCTCATCAACATCTCTCCTCCTCCACAGCGTCTCAGCATCTGCCTGCACGTCACTAAACCCTGTCCTTCCCTGGTGTACCTTACAGGCATCCCCAATGCCTGCAGTGATCCATTATTGCTTCCTGCGCCGGCCTCACTGTGTCTCGGCATCTGCTCACCAGTTGCTGAACTCTATCCCTCCTCAGTGTAACTTACAGGAATCCCCAGTGCCTACAGTGGTCCATTGTTGCTGCCTGTGCCGGCCCCGCAGGCTTCCATTGGCTGCATCCTGCCAGACAGGAAGCAGGAAATGACATCAGCAAGGGCATCTACGTTGATGGTGGGTATATGCATGGATGGAGTCTGGGCTGAGCATGGGTGTATTGTCCAACTAATGCACACACCCCCTGGAGTCTGTTTATCGCACCCAAATTTCCGCACCCATGTAACTCCATTATTTATTTATTATAATTATCTACCAATATGATATAGATGAGAATTTAAATTAATGACTGTAGCTCGGAGAACTTTATATGAAGAGGTGCTATCTTACCTTGCATCAAAGTTGGACTTAGACGTCATATTGAAAATGCCCGTCCATATGTCTATTTTCAGCTGAAAATAAAGGCAACTATGGGCCTCTTTTAGTAAACTGTGCTAGCGATTCGAATTGAATGGGCTGCATCACATTTACCACGCCAGAAATCCCTAGTGCGATTTAGTAAAAGAGGCCCTGTGTTTGGGTGAAAATTGATTTCTACACCTCCTAACTAAGAGGATAACTTTGTATAGGATGTCAAGGTTGGAAAAAGGATGTTTAAGTCCATTTTAGAAAATATTTGCTAAATTCAGAGTTATTTATCAAATATATACAGCACTACCAAAAAAAGCACATGTAAATGGCAACATCCATTTATTTAAGAGGGACACTAGAAGAAGAAAGTATTACTGGAAACTGTAGACGTTATGGTTTCAGACCTTATGCCCTTTTACAAGCAGAAATTATCATATTAGCCCTCTCCTCAAGTCACTTCACTGGCTTCCTATCCGTTTCTGCATACAGTTCAAACTCCTCTTATTGACCTATGAGTGCATTCACTCTGCAGCTCCTCAGTACCTCTCCACTCTCATCTCTCCCTACATTCCTCCCCAGAAACTCCGTTCACTGGGTAAATCTCTCTTATCTGCACCCTTCTCCTCCACTGCTAACTCCAGACTCCGTTCCTTTTATCTTGCTGCACCATATGCCTGGAATAGACTTCCCGAGCCGGTACGTCAAGCTCCTTCTCTGGCCGTCTTCAAATCTAAGCTAAAGCCCACCTTTTGATGCTGCTTTTAACTCCTAACCCTTACTCACTTGTTCAGTGCCCTTATTTTATCATCCTCACCTTAATATTCCCTTATC
Organism: Microcaecilia unicolor; assembly: GCF_901765095.1. Lineage (NCBI taxonomy): Eukaryota > Metazoa > Chordata > Amphibia > Gymnophiona > Siphonopidae > Microcaecilia > Microcaecilia unicolor. The sequence goes on from NC_044039.1 coordinate 20,264,935, forward strand.
TCTTGTTTGTCCTGTTTGTCTGTCCTAATTAGATTGTAAGCTCTGTCGAGCAGGGACTGTCTCTTCATGTTCAAGTGTACAGCGCTGCGTACGTCTAGCAGTGCTATAGAATTGATAAGTAGTAGTAACAGCAGACTTTGGGATTCCGGAATCTTGCTACTCTTTGGGATTCCGGAATCTTGCTTCTCTTTGTCCTTATCCCTTATTTGTCCTGTTTGTCTGTCCTAATTAGATTGTAAGCTCTATCGAGCAGGCACTGTCTCTTCATGTTCAAGTGTACAGCGCTGCGTACGTCTAGCAGTGCTATAGAATTGATAAGTAGTAGTAACAGCAGACTTTGGGATTCCGGAATCTTGCTACTCTTTGGGATTCCGGAATCTTGCTTCTCTTTGTCCTTATCCCTTATTTGTCCTGTTTGTCTGTCCTAATTAGATTGTAAGCTCTATCGAGCAGGCACTGTCTCTTCATGTTCAAGTGTACAGCGCTGCGTACGTCTAGTAGCGCTTTAGAAATAATAAGTAGTAGTAGTAGAAAGGAGCAAAACGGCAACTTCTCTTGTTCATCTGGATCCAGAAATCCTTTGCAAAATATTCAGGCAAGCTAAGCGATCTAATGCGGTGCATTCTCTTGTGAGACGAGAGCAGAGCAGTCTAATAATGCACTCTGTCACTTCCAATGCTTCAACTGGTTTATAAATAAAGAATTTGGGCTTCCAGTGCTGCCAGTCCTGCACCTTTCACAAGCGATGACATTGCTAGAAAATTAAGGGACAAAAATAAAAGAAAAAAAAATAAAGAAAAGGCATGTTTTGGAAAGCTCTGTGTTGCTGAAAGAAGAACAAAAGCAGATGCTTTCTGTTCAATCTGAGGAAGACTCTGCCACCCATTTTCAGTAAGCATTTCTCTCTCTGGAAGTCAGAATCCATTAGGTCAATATCTTTTCTCCTGGAGGGAACATTTACCTAGGGTTACCATATGTCCGGATTTACCCGGACATGTCCTCTTTTTGAGGACATGTCTGGGCAACCGGGCGGGTTTTGCCAATCTGCCCGTTTGCCCGGATTTCTGGACAAACGGGCAGATTGCTAGCCTCCCCTCCCCTTACTTACTACTGCCCTGGTGGTCTAGTGACCTCTTCCGCCTTCGGAGCAGGAAAGAGCCCCCTCTTTCCTGCCCGGAATGCTGTCCTGCATGCATCCTTCCTGTTGCAGATCTCAGCGCCGATTCAAAACGGCCGCCGAGAGTTGACATGACCTCGCGAGACTTCAACTCTCGGCGGCCCTTTTGAATCAGCACCGAGATCACGAATGGGAAGGATGCATGCAGGGCAGCGCTTCGGGCAGGAAAGAGGGGGCTCTTTCCTGCCCCGAAGAGGTCACTAGACCACCAGGGCAGTAGTAAGGTAAGGGGAGGGGGCTGACGGGGAGGGGGAGTGACGGGGTGTGTGACAGGGGGGAGGGGAAAATGTGACAGGGGGAGCGAGGGCGTGAAAGTGGGTGGGGTGTGAAAGGGGGCGGGACGTGAAATGGACGGGTCGGGGCGTGAAAGGGGGCGTGGCATGTGTCCTCCTTTTTAGGGGACAAAATATGGTAACCCTACATTTACATATGTCTTTGTCTGGAAATGCTAACAACATTGGTGTCCCCTAGGGACATGACATCACAGAGTGAAATAACTCATGGAGAAGCATGTGTGCTTGTGTGTCCCCATGAAAACCAATGAAGAGAGCAGATGAAATTGACCGATACAGTTGATGGATGCTACCCCCACCGCCTGTGCAGTAAAAATTGAACGTGCTCTGGAGAGAAAAGCCGAGAGAAAACCCAGACTATAGAGTTCCCCTTCCAAACCTAGACACACACACACTCGTGATACTCAGCTGCTCCTAACCAGAAGAATCTATTAAATTTTGTCCATTTCATGCAGACCCTGCATCCCAGCTGTCCTATTGTGTCTGTGGATGGAAATTGAGTCTCGTTTGTGATCTGGTTGGCCATTTCGAAAACAAAGGCAATCTCCTTCTCCTTTCCTACTGAGGCACACCAGCACTTGGTTCTTTCCATCAAAATGAGGTCTAACTGTAATAAAGCATGAGGCAATTAATATTAGCTCCTGTGTATTCTGCAGAAGAACATACTGCCTGAGAAACTTTGCCATCTGGGGCCTGCCTGCTTCCAAAGGATATTTTTCTAAACAAAGTAATGATGTCATCTCTGCTGATGTTCAACTTTCATTTCAATAAAATATCAATCGAAGGCTTATGCGTACAATTATATATGGAGTTAGCATGAAGCGTCTTTTTTCCCCTGTCTCTCTTTTTCTTTCTCAGTGCATACTATGCCTTTATTAAAAAAATAGATCCAATCGATATTGTTGTATCGTAATATTGTTAGCGTACTAAAATTGAATTCATATTATATGTAAGCATTAGAGAAAATCACCCTGGTTATTTATTTATTTGAATCATTCAAGGGCCCTTTAGGCCGTGCACCTTGCGGTAATTCCGATTTTGGCTTGCGCTGAATCCCACGGTAGAAATTTTCTATTTTCTACCGCGGGGGCAGTGGAGTAGGAAGGGGGGCGATGGGGCGGTCCGCCCCGGGTGCACGCCGCTGGGGGGTGTTGGTGCCGCTGGTTACCTGCTCTCTCTGCCCCAGAACAGGGAACCAGCGGAGCTGACGCAGCTCCCAGTGACGTGCAGTCGGCGCGGTTCGGCCCTCCCGCCCATCCCTCGCTGCTTTCCCTCATTGTCTGACGCCTTCCCTCGTAAGTACACGCTCGTGGGCGGTGCGCTCCGGAGAGGGGAGGGTGTGTTCTGGAGGGGGAGGGTGCACCGTGCTGCACCCGGGGGGGGGGGGGGTGCGCAGCGGCGACCTGCCCCGGGTGTCAGCTGCCCTCGCTACAGCACTGTGCGGGGGTATTCCCAGTGGTAACCGACAGTGCGACCATGTTGGGTACGTGTGGGTAGTGTGTGAGCCGGGGGCGTAGCTATGTGGGGCCACGGGGGCCGGAGCCCCCACCAGATTTGGCCCTGGCCCCCGCTGACCCTTTTGACCCCTCTTCCCGCCGCCGCTAACCCTCCCCCGCTGCCACCATCAGGTACCCAACCCCCACCAGCCGAAGTCCTCTTCAGCCGGTCTCCGGGCCGGCGCGTTGCTGCAGCTGATGTGGAAGCCTAGGATTCTGTTTCTTCTGTGTGAGTCGTTCTGAAGTCTTGCACGTGAACGCGTCCTCGACCCATAATGGAAAAAAAGCGCATCCCTGATGAGCACTCAGACGACTTTACCTGGATCTGTTTTTCTTACGACCAAGGCACAAAAAGGTGCCCGAACTGACCAGATGACCACCGGAGAAAATCGGGGATCACTTCCCCTTAATCCCCCAGTGGTCACTAACCCCCTCCCATCCTCAAAAAACATCTTAACAAATATTTTTTGCCAGCCTCAAATGTCATACTCAGGTCCATGGAGCAGTTTTAGTGGGTCCAGTGCACTTCAAGCAGGCGAACCCAGGCTCATCCCCCCTACCTGTTACACTTGTGGTGGTAAATGTGAGCCCTCCAAAACCCATCACAAACCCATTGTACCCACATCTAGGTGCCCCCTTCACCCGTAAGGGCTATGGTAGTGGTGTACAGTTGTGGGTAGTGGGTTTTGGGGGGGCTTGGGGGGCTCAGCACACAAAGTAAGGGAGCTATGTACCTGGGAGCAATTTCTGAAGTCCACTGCAGTGCCCCCTAGGGTGCCCGGTTGGTGTCCTGGCATGTCAGGGGGACCAGTGCACTACAAATGCTGGCTCCTCCTACAACCAAAGGGCTTGCATTTGGTCGTTTCTGAGATGGGCGTCCTTGGTTTCCATTATCGCTGAAAATCAGAAACGACCAAGTCTAGGGACGACCATCTCTAAGGATGACCTAAATGTCAAGATTTGGGCGTCCCCGACTGTATTATCGAAACGAAAGATGGACGTCCATCTTGTTTCGATAATATGGGTTTCCCCGCCCCTCCACCAGAACATTTTACAATGACGTCCTCAGCAAAACTTGGGCGTCCCTTTCAATTATGTCCCTGCACGTGTACGACAAATATTTTTTTGTATTTTTTTGAGGGGCCGTGTCTAGGGCAGAGAGTGGACATTCCTGCGTTAACCAGTAAGCACATCTACATTACTATGTGCCAAGGTGGCGATAAGTGCTCATACAGTAATTATTTAAAAATAGCCATGTGCTAATGGTAACAATAGCACATGGGCATAAATGAAATTAATGGAAAATAAGGGGGTTTTATGGCTGTAGCAATAATGGCTTAAGCGCCTGGGAATGACCCACTTAAGGTCACGCTAAGGTCAATTCTTACAACAGCTCAGTAAAAGGACCCCAAAGTAAGGATAGACCTTTTATTGACCTAACTGTATGCAGTTGGGGGTGGGGGGGGGGGGGTGGAATTCTATATATGGCGCCTAAAAAATATGCCCCAAAATCATTTTCATCTAAGTGTGTTCTATAAGTGGTGCCTAGATTTAGACGTGATATATAAAATACGCTTAGTTGATATCATAGTGCCTAAAATTACATGCGTCCATTTACATCAATGAAAAAATGGCGTAAATCTTAACACGTAGATTTAGGTATAGAGGGCCAAATTCTATAACTATGTGCGTAAATTTTGGAACACCCATAAAATGCCCATTTCCCCACCCATAACCATGCCCCTTTTTGCCTGCACATGTTAGCAGCTAGGTGCAGTGCGTTACAGAATATGCTTAGTGAGTTGTGTGTGTAAATTCTAATTATTGTCAATTAGTGTTCATTATTGCTTGTTAAGTGCTGTTATCAATGCTAATTAGTTTATTAAGCAAATTAAGTTGTGCATGTTGTTATAGAATCTGCCTGGATTTTGGCTCGGATCTCTAGGCACACTATATTTATTTATTTATTTATTTAATACATTTATACCCCACATTTTCCCAGTGTTGTAGGCTCAATGTGGCTTACACAAAACTGTAGTAGGGCTACAGTAAAAAAAAGTACAATAATACAGTATAACAGTAAGATTATAAACAGATTGGTATCAGTTTAAACACAAGATTGTAAGCTGTCGAGCAGGGACTGTCTCTTCATGTTCAAGTGTACAGCACTGCGTATGATAAGTAGTAGTAGTAGTCTTTGGGATTCCGGAATCTTGCTATTATTTGGGTTCCGGAATCTTGCTACTCTTTGGGACTCTGCACAGAAGCTTGCTACTCTTTGGGATTCCGGAATCTTGCTACCGTTTGGGATTCTGCACAGAATCTGCTACTCTTTGGGATTCCGGAATCTTGCTTCTCTTTGTCCTTATCCCTTAATTGTCCTGTTTGTCTGTCCTGATTAAATTGTAAGCTCTGTCGAGCAGGGACTGTCTCTTCATGTTCAAGTGTACAGTGCTGCGTACGTCTAGTAACGCTATAGAAATGATAAGTAGTAGTAGTCTTTGGGATTCCGGAATCTTGCTATTATTTGGGTTCCGGAATCTTGCTACTCTTTGGGACTCTGCACAGAAGCTTGCTACTCTTTGGGATTCCGGAATCTTGCTACCGTTTGGGATTCTGCACAGAATCTGCTACTCTTTGGGATTCCGGAATCTTGCTTCTCTTTGTCCTTATCCCTTAATTGTCCTGTTTGTCTGTCCTGATTAAATTGTAAGCTCTGTCGAGCAGGGACTGTCTCTTCATGTTCAAGTGTACAGCGCTGCGTACGTCTAGTAGCACTATAGAAATGATAAGTAGTAGTAGTCTTTGGGATTCCGGAATCTTGCTATTATTTGGGTTCCGGAATCTTGCTACTCTTTGGGACTCTGCACAGAAGCTTGCTACTCTTTGGGATTCCGGAATCTTGCTACCGTTTGGGATTCTGCACAGAATCTGCTACTCTTTGGGATTCCGGAATCTTGCTTCTCTTTGTCCTTATCCCTTAATTGTCCTGTTTGTCTGTCCTGATTAAATTGTAAGCTCTGTCGAGCAGGGACTGTCTCTTCATGTTCAAGTGTACAGCGCTGCGTACGTCTAGTAGCGCTTTAGAAATGATAAGTAGTAGTAGTAGTAGTAAGATAGTAAAGAAAATATAAGGCATTAGTGTCCATGAATTATTTTAAACCATTAGTAAATCTTATTATGTTGTGCCTGGAGAATAAGCCTTTTTGAACAGGGTGGACTTCAATAATTTTCTGAAATTTAGATAGTTCCGAGTTGTTTTTACTAATTTGGGTAAAGCATTCCACAGTTGAGTGCCTATGAAGGAAAAATTGGAGGCATATATAGATTTATATTTGAGGCCAATACAATCGGGATAGTGGACATTTAAGTAAGATATAGAATCTGAGGGTTAGTGGTCTGAAATTACTGCTAGTTCTAAGTTCCAAATTCCAACGTTATTTGATGTACTGCCTTAGGAATGTACCATCAAGTTGGTGCACAATAAAATAATGCATATTACAATCAAAGGGGGTGAACCACAATTCCAGATAAGAAAGACAGAAAAAAAAGCAGGTCACTCTGTCAAAGTGCCTCCGTGCTCGGTACATCTATCACCAGAGACCTGCTACATCAGCAAAATTAAGGCAAGAGGGAGGCATCGATTAAATGCTTTGGGAAATGAATATGTTTTAAGAGAGGCTTTAAATATCTGGTGAGATGATTCTAAATGTAAGGAAAATAGAAAAAGCTGGTGACAAAGAGCATATGCCCAAAGGAGGGTGGGAGTCTAGGGAAGTTTTGAGAAAAAGGCAGATGAAAATTGTTTCAAAGAACACGTCAGGCTGAGAGAATGGTCTCACTGAAATAGAGAGTTGCACGGGGACAGAAATCTTACCCATCCCCGCCCGTCCCTGCTAGAATCTTACCCATCCCCACCCATCCCCGCAAATATTTAACCCATCCCAACCCGTCCCCACCCGTCCCCACAAGAATTTAACCCATCCCCACCTATCCCCGCAAGAATTTAATGGTACATAAAAGAAAATTCTGGTCAGCTCCCTCAGTCTCTCTCTGGATTTGAGCCACATCACTGTAGGCATGGAAGGAATGGAAGCTGAAACTTAGAACACTTTGGTGTGCACATGTAAGATTTGTCTCTGATTTCTGGCACTGTGTGCTGAGAGGTCACCACATGCACGCGCTAGTAGGTCAGGTGTCAGACCTGAGGTCTGCGCATCAGCCCGGGAGCAAAAAGGATTAATTGTAACATAGTAAGTGACAGCAAACAAAGACCTGAACGGTCCATCCAGTCTGTCCAATAGTCACACTCATTATCAATTCATGATTAAATCAACGAGTGTGATATTATATACTTTCTTTCATGTTTCTGGAACATAGACCATAGAAGTCTATCTGGCCCTATACTTACTGCTGGAGTTCTCGTTGAAGCCCACTCCAGTCTATTCATCTTCTCATTTGTGGGATACAGACCGTAAAAATCTGACCAGCACTGTCCTTATGTTCCAGCCACTGAAGTTGCTGTCTAAGCCCTTTCTAGCCCATCCTAAACCAGACTGCCATATATTAGACACAGACCATACAAGTCTGCCCGGATTCGGCCCTAGTTAATCACAGCCAGAGTCGCCATCTAAGCGTCACTTGACACATCCACACACTTGCAGCCATTTAAGGTTAGGATTTTTATAACTTCCATTTTCTAATTAGAGATCCTCTGTGTTCATCCCAAGCCTTTTTGAATTCCATCATCATTTGTGTTTCTACCACCTCCTTAATGGAAGACTTTCCACATTTGTGCTGTTAAAGCAAGGAGGACGAGCAGGAGGAGGAGACAGCACTCAAGGTACTCAGTAGATGAGAGGCTGATGCAGTGCAGCTTACACTTCCACGGGAACCCCGCAGAACTGCTTCCATCCCCATGGGAACCCCGCAGAGCTACTTCCGTCCCTGCGGGAATCCCGCGAACCCCGTTCCCGTGCAGCTCTCTACACTGAAAGTCGAAAAGTGAAAAGAAGGGAAGAAAAGATGGTTTATGGTACATTTGAACTGTACAGATCACCCTTCTCGACCCTTCTCGACAAATTTTTCTTCACCCAACGTGTAATTAGACTCTGGAATTCATTGCCGGAGAACGTGGTACGGGCGGTTAGCTTGACGGAGTTTAAAAAGGGGTTAGATAGATTCCTAAAGGACAAGTCCATAGACCGCTATTAAATGGACTGGAAAAATTCCTCATTTTTAGGTATAACTTGTCTGGAATGTTTTTACGTTTGGGGAGCGTGCCAGGTGCCCTTGACCTGGATTGGCCACTGTCGGTGACAGGATGCTGGGCTAGATGGACCTTTGGTCTTTCCCAGTATGGCACTACTTATGTACTTATGTACTTATGTAACAGAGCAGTGAACAATAGGAATCTTCAAGGTAGGATAAGTGGGAATAGGAACATCATTACAATAATAGGAAAGAGAAGAGAAACAGAGAGACTATGCCAGTCTTCTTAAGACTCTGCCCACATCAACCATCATGGGTGCTATAGAGATTTGCATGCACTGCTTCCACCTCATCCAAATCTCACTTACAAATATTTATTTATTGCATTTGTATCCCACATTTTCCCACCTCTTTGCAGGCTCAATGTGGCTTACAATACATCATGAATGGTAGAAATACATAAGAAATAGACATGTATTATTACAGAAGGATCTTGGGTGACATGATAATGATAAACCATGATAGTAGAATAACAAGTAAGTTCTCATTCTGGAGATCCTGAAAACCTGACTGGCTGGGGTGCCTCCAGGATCAGGTTTGGGAACCACTGTGCCATTCTATAACGCTGCATGCTCAAAGTGTTTCGTGTGCCACCCAAAAGGGGGCACAGTCATGGGAGGGTCAGGGGCAAGTCAGGGGCATTCCAAAAATTTTGGCACAGTGTTATAGAATACCAGGGTTAAACACCCAACCTACGTGCCAGGATCTGCACCAGGATTTTTCCCAGAGCCTAACTTTGAGTGCCATTTACTGAATCTGACCTTGAGTGAACCTTAGGGCTTAATGCTCCCCCAGAAATGGCACACGCTCGGGGCGGATCTACCGCTGGCGGCCGAGTTGGGCCTGGATTTCAGCTTAGATCTCTAGCATCTCTGATGCGGCAAATGCAACAAAGTCCAAAGGAACTGAATGGGCTTCATCGCATTTGCCATGCCGGAATTGCTAGTGTGGCTTTGTCAAAGGAACCTTAGAAAAGAACAGGTAACTAACCAGCTTATTTTCGAAGGAGAAGGTCGGCCATCTTCCGACACAAATCAGGAGATGGGCGCCCTTCTCCTAATGGCGACCAAATCGGCATAATCAAAAGCTGATTTTGGCCGGCCTCAATTGCTTTCCTTCGCAGGGCCGGCCAAAGTTCAAGGGGGCGTGTCGGCAGTGTACCGAAGGCTGGACGGAGCGTGGTTAAGAGATGGCCGGCCTCGGCCGATATGGAAAAAAGAAGGGCGGCTGTGACGAGCATTTGGCCGACTTTACTTGGTCCCTTTTTGTTCATGACCAAGCCTTGAAAAGGTGCCCAAACTGACCAGATGACCACCAGAGGGAATCGGAGATCACCTCCCCTTACTCCTCCAGTGGTCACCAACCCCCTCCCACCCCCCCCAAAAAAATTAAAAACAGTTTTTGCCAGCCTCTATGCCAGCCTCAAATGTCATACCCAGCTCCATCACAGCACTATGCAGGTCCCTGGAGCAGTTTTTAGTGGGTACTGCAGTGCACTTCAGGCAGGCGGACCCAGGCCAATCCCCCCTACCTGTTACAGTTGTGGTGGTAAATGGGAGCCCTCCAAAACCCACCAGAAACCCACTGTACCCACATGTAGGTGCCCCCATTTACCCTCTAAGGGCTATGGTACTGTTGTACAGTTGTGGGGAGTGGGCTTTTGGGGGTGGGTGGGGGGCTCAGCTCCCAAGTTAAGGGAGCTATGCACCTGGGAGCAATTTCTGAAGTCCACTGCAGCGCCCCCTAGGGTGCCCGATTGGTGTCCTGACATATCAGGGGGGATCAGTGCACTAGGAATGCTGGCTCCTCCCACAACCAAATGGCTTGGATTTGGTCGTTTTTGAGATGGCCGGCCTCGGTTTCCATTATCGGTGAAAACCGAGGCCGGCCATCTCTAAATCCGGCGATCTCAATATTTCGGTCAACCTAAATGTTGAGATTTGGCCGGCCCCGACCGTATTATTGAAACGAAAGATGGATGCCCATCTTGTTCGATAATACGGTTGGCTCCGCCCCTTCCCGGGGCAGTCCCCGGAGATGGGCGCCCTTAGAGATGGGCGCCCCCGTTCAATTATGCCCCTCCAAGTATCCTTTATATAGGAATCAATATAAGTAACCAAACCCTTATCCACTTACTAAATTTAACAGAGCTATTAAAGTGGAACAACAGTATGGCAAGCCACAGAAGATAACACAGGATGATTTGCTGAGACAAATGTGAGGGATCAAAAAAAACATGTTTTTTTTATGATTGTTAAACTTAATAATACACTTGCATGGAAATTTCAAGAAAAAAAGGGCACCCGTTTGAAGAACTACAGGATGATACACAAACACCACTTCTATTGTCTCTGAGTGTCCTTAGAAGCATCAGGGAAAATTCTAATAGAGAAATTCAAAACATAAGTTGTCTTACTAAATAAGCACATGGTCAATTTCATCAAATCAGACAGGTAGGAGCTTTTTTGGATGAACAATATATGAGAACAATTGCTATGGCAATACTTATGTACTTAATACTGTAAGCAAGAAAGTTGATAATTAGGTAAACTTAACAAAACAATCTTAAAGTAATCCAGAGTAGACAAGTATTGCCATACTGGGAAAGACCAAAGGTCCATCGAGCCCAGCATCCTGTTTGCAACAGTGGCCAATCCAGGTCACAAATACCTGGCAAGATCCCAAAAAAGTACAAAACAATCTATACTGTTTATCCCAGAAATAGTGGATTTTCCCCAAGTCCATTTAATAAAGGTCTATGGACTTTTTCTTTAGGAAGCCGTCTAAACCTTTTTAAAACTCTGCTAAGCTAACCGCCTTTACCACATTCTCTGGCAACGAATTCCAGAGTTTAATTACACGTTGAGTGAAGAAATATTTGCTCCGATTCATTTTAAATTTACATTGTAGCTTCTTCGCATGTCCCCTACTCCTAGTATTTTTGGAAAGCGTAAACAGACGCTTCACGTCTACCCGTTCAACACCACTCATTATTATCTAGACCTCTATTATATCTCCCCTCAGCTGCCTTTTCTCCAAGCTGAAGAGCCCTAGCCACTTTAGCCTTTCCTTATAGGGAAGTCGTCCCATCCCCTTGCAGGCTTATTTTTGAAAGAGAAGGGCGCCCATCTTTTGACACAAATCGGGAGATGGGCGTCCTTCTCCCAGGGTCACCCAAATCGGCATAATCGAAAGCTGATTTTGGGCGTCCTCAACTACTTTCCATCGCGGGGATGACCAAAGGTCATGGGGGCATGTTGGAAGCATAGCGAAGGCGGGAATGGGGCGTGCTTAACACATGGGCATCCTCGGCAGATAATGGAAAAAAGAAGGGCATCCCTGACGAACACTTGGTTGACTTTACTTGGTCCCTTTTTTTTACGAACAAGCCACAAAAATGTGCCCTAAATGACCAGATGACCATCAGAGGGAATTGGGAATGACCTCCCCTTACTCCCCCAGTGGTCACTAACCCCCTCCCACCCTAAAAAAAAAATTTTAAATATTTTTTCCAGCCTCTATGCCAGCCTCAAATATCACACCCATATCCATGATAGCTGTATGCAGGTCCCTGGAGCAGTTTTAGTGGATACTGCAGTGCACTTCAGGCAGGCGGACCCAGTCCCATCCCCCCCTATGTTATACTTGTGGTGGTAAATGTGAGCCCTCCAAAACCCACCCGAAACCCACTGTACCTACATCTAGGTTCCCCCTTCATCCCTAAGGGCTATGGTAGTGGTGTACAGTTGTGGGGAGTGGGTTTGGGGGGGGGGGGGTTGGGGGCTCAGCACCCAAGGTAAGGGAGTTATGCACCTGGGAGCTTTTTCTGAAGTCCACTGCAGTGCCTCCCTAGGGTGCCCGGTTGGTGTCCTGGCATGTCAGGGGGAGCAGTGCAATACGAATGCTGGCTCCTCCCATGACCAAATGGCTTGGATTTGGTCGTTTCTGAGATGGGCGTCCTCAGTTTCCATTATCGGCGAAAATTGGGGACGACCATTTCTAGGGACGACCATCTGTAAGGTCGACCTAAATGTTGAGATTTGGGCACCCCCGACCGTATTATCAAAATGAAAGATGGCCGCCCATCTTGTTTCGATAATATGGGTTACCCTACCCCTTTGCGGGGTCGTCCTACGAGGATGTCCTCAGGAAAACTTGTGTGCCCCGTTCGATTATGCCCCTTTTTATCATTTTTGTCACCCTTCTCTGTACCTTTTCTAATTCCACTATATCTTTTTTGAGATGCGGCGACCAGAATTGAACACAATATTCGAGGTGCGGTCGCACCATGGAGCGATACAAAGGCATTATAATGTCCTTATTTTTGTTTTCCATTCCTTTAGATAGGATAGAGCAACCCCTACATGTCTTCCCTTCATTGGTTGCCCATCAAGTCTAGGGACCATTTCAGACTCTTACTTTTCATGTTTAAGATGTTACATGGTTTGGACATTGGAATATACCATCTTACCCAAAAATTCATATAAACAATCTAAATGATACATTCAGTCGATCAATGCAAAGTAACTCTCTCTTTTGCTGGTAGCACTCAACTGAATTCTTCTAAAAATGGGATTCGTACAGAACAATAGAATTCTTTGCTGCTTGATTTCCGATAACGAGAAAACTGTGTCATTTCATCAGACATGTAAAATATGGCTATTTTAAACACACTTTAACACTGATGTTTAATGTGAGCAAGTGCAAAATGATGCACGTGGGAAAGCGGAACTCGAACTATAGCTTTGTGATGCAAGGTTCCACATTAGGAGTCACCAACCAGGAAATGGATCTAGGTGTCATCATTGATGATACGTTGAAACCCTCTGCTCAGTGTGCAGTGGTAGCTAAGAGAGCAAATAGAATGTTAGATATTATTAGGAAAGGAATGGAAAACAAAAATGAGGATGTTATAATGCCTCTGTATCGCTCCATGGTGTGACAGCACCTCGAATGCTGTGTGCAATTCTGGTCACCGCATCTCAGATATAGTGGAGTTAGAAAAGGTACAGAGAAGGGTGATGAAAATGATAAGGGTGATGGGATGACTTCCCTATGAGGAAAGGCTGAAGAGTCTAGGGCTCTTCAGCTTGGAGAAAAGAAGGCTGAGGGGAACTATGATACAGGTTTATAAAATAATGAGTGGAATGGAACGGGTAGATGTGATTCACTTGTTTACTCTTTCCAAAAATACTAGGACTAGGGGGCATGCAATGAAGCTACTAAGTAGTAAATTTAAAACAAATCAGAGAAAATATTTCTTTACTCAACGTGTAATTAAATTCTGGAATTCATTGCCAGAGAATGTGGTAAAAGCAGCTAGTTTAGAGTGGTTTGAAAAAGATTTGGATAACTTCCTAAAAGGAAAGTCCATAAGCCATTATTAAGATGGAATTGGGGGAAATCCACTGCTTATTTCTAGGATAAGCAAATAAAATGTATTATTTTTTTGTTACATTTGTACCCCGCACTTTCCCACTCATGACACTTTCCCCACTCATGGCAGGCTCAATGCGGCTTACATGGGGCAATGGAGGGTTAAGTGACTTGCCCAGAGTCACAAGGAGCTGCCTGTGCCTGAAGTGGGAATCGAACTCAGTTCCTCAGGACCAAAGTCCACCACCCTAACCACTAGGCCACTCCTCCACTGTTGCTACTATTTGAGATTCCACTAGCAACATTCCATGTAGAAGTTGGCCCTTGCAGATCACCAATGTGGCTGCGCAGGCTTCTGCTTCTGTGAGTCTGACGTCCTGCACAGAAACAGAAGCCTGCGCAGCCTTCTACATGGAATGTTGCTAGTGGAATAGCAACATTCCACGTAGAATCTCCAATAGTAGCAACATTCCATGTAGAATCTCCAATAGTATCTATTTTATTTTTGTTGCATTTGTACCCTGCGCTTTCCCACTCATGGCAGGCTCAATGTGGCTAATGGAGGGTTAAGTGACTTGCCCAGAGTCACAAGGAGCTGCCTGTGCCTGAAGTGGGAATCAAACTCAGTTCCTCAGTTCCCCAGGACCAGAGTCCACCACCCTAACCACTAGGCCACCCCTCCACTCATTTTGGGATCTTTCTAGGTACTTGTAACCTGGATTGGCCACTGTTGGAAACAGGATACTGGGTTTGATGGACCTTCGGTTTGTCCCAGTATGGCAACGCTTATGTTATTTTCTGTTATATAACTTTGAGTCATCTGGTTTGTTTTCTATTTTATGTGATCTTATTGGATGTTTTGTTCAATGCTTTTGTACTCTGCCTTGAGTCATTGCTGAGGTTAAATGGAATAGAAATGTGTGAATTAAATTAATTAAATTTAGTTACAAACAATGCGGCAGTGAATAAGCACAGCTGGGAGTTAGGAAGGCAGTAGGGTTGAATGACTTCCTTCAAATTCGTTCACACTGATAAACACACTTTCTTAAGTTAGAAAAATTCACAATCAAAGTAAAGCCCACGAAAGCCCATTCTTTATACAGTAACAGTTAGTCCATAATGAAGTTGTCAAAGGCAGGAGCAAAACTGGAAAATGGACAAGTCTTAGAGGAAGGAAATAGTTTACTTGGCAGCCAGAGAGAAGGAGGAGGGAAGGAGTAGGTAGATGAACTCAGGACACCAAACAGGATGTGGGATTTAGTGTATGTAAATTCCAGAAAATATTATATCATAATATAATATAAATTGGGCTTTTTCTTTATACTGTATTTTCACGACTATAACCCGCTGGTTATACAAGTTTGTACTTACTATGACTACCCACTGCAGGTTAAGCAAAGGTGAGGGTTATTCAAGTCATCACATTACAAGTCATTAAAGGTTGCTGCAGAGGAGGCATTCTTTATATATATACTAGTAAAAAAGGCCCGTTCCTGACACAAATGAAACGGGCGCTAGCAAGGTTTTCCTTGGCTCCCCTGCAGCCACCCATGCCCAGCGACCCTCCTCTCTCCCTTGCCCCCCCTGCAGCCAACCATGTCCAGTGAACCTCCTCTCTCCCCTGCTCTCCCTCCCGCCACCCATGCCCAGCGACCCTCCTCTCTCCCTTGCCCCCCCTGCAGCCACCCATGTCCAGCGACCCTCCTCTCTCCCCTGCCCCCCTGCAGCCACCCATGTCCAGCGACCCCGGCCCCCCTGCAGCCACCCATGTCCAGCGACCCTCCTCTCTCCCCTGCCCCCCTGCAGCCACCCATGTCCAGTGACCCTCCTCTCTCTCCTGCCCCCCTGCAGCCACCCATGTCCAGCAAACCTCCTCTCTCCTGTGCCCCCCTCCAGCCACCCTCCTCTCTCCTCTGCCCCTCCTCCAGCCACCCATGCCCAGCGACCCTCCTCTCTCCTCTGCTCTCCCTCCTGCCACCCATGTCCAGTGACCCTCCTCTCTCCCCTGCCCCCCCTGCAGCCACCCATGTCCAGTGAACCTCCTCTCTCCCCTGCTCTCCCTCCCACCACCCATGCCCAGCGACCCTCCTCTCTCCCCTGCCCTCCCTGCAGCCACCCATGTCCAGTGACCCTCCTCTCTCCCCTGCCCCCCTCCAGCCACCCATGTCCAGCGACCCCCTGCCCCCCTGCAGCCACCCATGTCCAGCGACCCTCCTCATTCCCCTGCCCCCCCTCCAGCCACCCATGTCCTCTCTCCCCTGCCCCCCTGCAGCCACCCATGTCCAGCAACCCTCCTCTCTCCTGTGCCCCCCTCCAGCCACCCATGCCCAGCGACCCTCCTCTCTCCTCTGCCCCCCCTCCAGCCACCCATGCCCAGCGACCCTCCTCTCTCCCCTGCTCTCCCTCCTGCCACCCATGTCCAGCGACCCTCCTCTCTCCCCTGCTCCCCTCCAGCCACCCATGTCCAGCGACCCCCTGCCCCCCCTGCAGCCACCCATGTCCAGCGACCCTCTTCTCTCCCCTGCCCCCCCTCCAGCCACCCATGTCCAGTGACCCTCCTCTGGACACGGATCAGCTGTGAGGCATGTTCCCCCCCCCCCGGGTTCTGAAGTTGACATCATAATGGCTACGGTGATGTCAGCCTGATCTACGGAGCCTAGCAGACCAACTCGGAATGCGCCACGGTCCCAGGCAGCAAGTCAGAACGTTGGAGGTGAGAATTATTATTTAGGATAAAAAAAACACAACTCCTGAAATGATTACAAAAAATGCTTTTATTACAAGAAGTATAAGTACTTTTGGTGATACACCCTATAAGGATGTATTGAACATATCTATAGCTGAAAAAATTCCAATGGGCAGCATAAAACAGTTCTTATTAAAAGATAGACGTTTATAGCATTAATACTTCAAAGTGTCTCAAACAACCCTCGAGCATTCTCATTGTGTAAGTACCCACTGTTTCAGATTTGCCTCCAAATTGGGCCATTTGGCAGATTTTCCACTCTGTGTGTACTTGCTAAGGTGGATTTCATTCAATTTTTCCTCAGCTCATCAACGGAAAGCTATGCCCGGCTTCATGATTTCCATATTTGTTTGCGTATTCAACTGCTGATAATTTGAAGTCAGCTGTATACAACTTTCTTTTTGACATTGTAAATGAAATAGACAACTGGTAAATTAACGATAAACCTTTCCTTCATGTAGGCTGGCCTTGTTTTTCCTCCAGCCTAACATTGTTGGCATGCCTCGGCCACCCGTGCCCACATTCCTGCGCATGCTTATGTCAGCTCAAAGAACAGAGAGTGCATGGCGAATACAGGGGTGCGGGCTATACATAACCGTGTTGACTTGGTTCCTTCTTTTCCATGGGCTATACATGGATGCGGGTTATATACGTGAACATATGGTATTAGTATTTTCTCTTCTGTACCCTATAGAGGTTACATTTTTGGCGAGTTACAGCAATCAGTCATGAGTTTCTAAAAGAGAAGATACTGGAGCCAGGTGTACTGAAGATGGCCCCTGGCAATGGATGGTGGCAGCTTGAGAAACTGTATTACGGTTCAAGAAGATTCCAGGTTGGTGACCTGGCATGATCCAGCAGAAAATCAGCACTGACAGCATTCTTTATCCCAAAGGTCACCTATAAGAATAACTTTGCCATCTGCTCAGTGCTTTGATCACACTTCAGTCTGTCACTGCAACATTTTGCAGTAATTGTCTAACTATTTTTAGCAGTTTGAGAAAAATTTGAGGTCTAAAATAAGCTGTAGAAGAAGGTTGATATTACAGTTTCTAGACTATCTCTTTTTTATTACACATTTACCTGTTTCACAAATGATGGCTATGGAGCTCATTTTCAAAGCTGACAGATGGAGGAGCATTTTCGAAATGACATCCAAATCTAATTTTGGACATTTTGCAAAAACAAATGTCCAAAACTCCGGTGCCAGACATGGTTATTTTCGAACCAGAAAACATCTTTTCGGTTGGAAAATCACCCTATTTTAGACATTTTTGTGCTCAGCGTATCTTTCTTTAAGGGCCATTTTCAAACAAAAAAAAAACGTCCAAGGGAAAGACGCACAAAAACAAGCCATTTGGATGTCTGGGGGCTTGCAGTCCTACTAGACTGACAACCGCAAAAAACAAAAGGAGTTCACAATTGCCACAAAAACAGAACAAGAAAGGTGGAAAAGAACCAAGTCCAAGAGATCAGTCCAAACACCAGGATAAGATGCTCCAAAATCAACTTTATTAGGACCCCTACACGGTCCGTGTTTCGGCTACAGAAGCCTCCATCAGGGGTCTAAAAAATAATATATATATACAAATCCAATTAAAGCCAACATATTCACAAAATATATTAAACACTATATAAAAAAGCAAAAGCTATGTTGGTTTTAATTGGATTTGTATATGTATATATATATATATTATTTTTTAGACCCCTGATGAAGGCTTCTGTAGCCGAAACACGGACCTTGTAGGGGTCCTAATAAAGTTGGTTTTGGAGCATCTTATCCTGGTGTTTGGACTGATCTCTTGGACTTGGTTCTTTTCCACCGTTCTTGTTCAGTCCTACTAGACTGGCCACACAGACAACCCAGTAGAGCAGTGGGGCAGCCTAGGGGGCACTGCAGTGAACGCCACATAAATGTTCCTAGGTGTACATCGCAGCATAGCCCTCTTATATTGTATGTTGAGCCCTCCAGGAATAGCAAAAAGTGTATCATATCCAACTGTACACCAGTAAAATAGCCCTTATGCCTGCAACTGTCACCCATGTGTGCGTTTAGTAGGTATTTTGTGTTTTTTGGGGTGCTCATATTTTCCACCACAAGTGTATTAGAGTGGGATATGGGCCTGGGTCCCCTTCTCTACAGTCCACTGCACCGACTACTAGGCTACTCCAGGGACTTGCTTGCTATTCTAAGAGGATTGGCCATTATATCTTCAGCTGTCAAATCGTAAGTCTGCCCTTAATTTCTTTAGCATCAAATGCAAATAGAAATTAGAAGTACCCTCTTATAATTTCTATTTGCATTTCATGCTGAAGAAATTAAGTCATAGATGTTATAAAAATAGAGGTTAATTAATTATTAAAAATCACATCGGAGGTTTTTCTGACTGATGAGGAAGCTCGCCCGGTATTCACATAGAAAAATTCAGTTGTGAAAGTCGAGCATCTGAAGTCTTTCCTCCAATAAAGTAGTTAATTGAACAAAATATCAGAGCATCAGAGAGGAAACTTTACTTGCTATATACTAGAGTTGTCTATAATATCACCAAATTTGTCATTTCCTTTCTGAGCACACTTTTATCACCTCTCTCTTTGACTATTGCAACTTGTTTCTCATGGGTCTCCTACTAAGCCATCTCTCTCCCCTTCAATCTGTTCAAAATTCTGCTGCACGACTTATATTCTGCCAGTGTTGCTATGCTCATATTAACTCTCTCCTCAAATCACTTCATTGGCTCCCTATCCGTATACAGTTCATACTCTTCTTATTGACTTACAAGTGCATTCACTCTGCGGCTCATCAGTACCTCTCCGCTCTTATCTCTCCCTACAGTCCTCCCTGGGAACTCTGCTCATTAGGTAAATATCTCTTATCTGTACCCTTCTCCTCCACTGCTAACTCTAAACCCCAATCCTTTTATCTTGGTGCACCATATGCCTGGAATAGACTTCCTGAGCAAGTATGTCAAGCTCCATTTTGGCCGTCTTCAAATCTAGCTAAAAGCCCACCTCTTTGATGCTGCTTTTAACTCCTAACCCCTATTCGCTTGTTCAGTACCCATGTCTGTTTTATCATTCCCACCTTAGTAATTCTCTAATTGTCCTGTTTGTCTGTCCTGATTAGATTGTAAGCTCTGTCGAGCAGGGACTGTCTCTTATATCTTTATCAGGCTTATTTTCGAAAGAGATGGGTGCCCATTTTTCGACACAAATCGGGAGATGGGCGTCCTTCTCTCAGGGTCGCCCAAATCGGCATAACCGAAAGCCGATTTTGGGCGTCTCCAACTGCTTCCCGTCATGGGGACGACCAAAGTTCCTGGGGGCGTGTCGGAGGCTTAACGAAGGCGGGACTGGGGCGTGCCTAACAGATGGGCGTCCTCAAGCGATAATGGAAAAAAAGGGTGGGGCAGTATGCAGGTCCCTGGGGGGGGGGGGGGTATCTGTGTGTCAGCGGAGGCATAACGAAGGCGTGGACATCCTTCTTTCAAACATTTTGGACGTCCTCAACTGCCTCCCCCACAGGGATGGCCAAATTTCAAGGAAGTAGAATGGAATGGAGGAGTGGCCTAGTGGTTAAAGCCCTGGTCTTGCAATCCAGAGGTGGTTGGTTCAAATACCACTGCTGCTACTTGTGATCCAAAATAAATAAAGGGGGTGCCAGAGGCATAGCAAAGGCATGGACATCCTTCTCACAGAAATATCCACATTTTGGACATCCTCAACTGCCATCACAGGGACAGAGGCATAGCAAAGGACATCCTTCACCTAGACTCTAAAAAAAAAAGACTTCCCTGATGAGCACTTGCACGTTTTCACCTGGACTTGTGCTTTTCTAAGGTTGTAGATAGCAATTTATTTAAAAGCCGTGTTTGGCATGCGCAGAGCAGCCACATATAATGCTTGGCTGCTCTGCACTGGCTTCCCCTCCTTAGGAAGGAAATCGTGTGCAAATGAGCTAACAGCAAGCAGCTCATTTGCATGCGATTTCCTTCATGCATGCCCATTCCTTTCCGAATCACTAAGGGATCGGTAAGGAATGGGATCTTTCCGTTCAGTTAGTGGGACCAGAGCATTACGAATGCTGGCTCCTCCCATGACCAAATGGCTTGGATTTGGTGATTTCTGAGATGGGCATCCTCACTTTCCATTATCGCCGAAAATCAGAAACGACCAAGTCCTGGGGACGACCATCTCTAAGGTCGACCTAAATTTGCTGTTTTGGGCATCCCTGACTGTATTATTGAAATGAAAGATGGACTCCCATCTTGTTTCGATAATACGGGTTTCCCCGCCCCTTCGCAGAGCAGTCCTGCGAGGATGGCCCCAGGAAAACTTGGCCGCCCCGTTCGATTATGCCCCTCCATGTGTACAGCACTGCATACATCGAGTAGCGCTATAGAAATGATAAGTAGTAGTAGTCTTTGGGATTCCGGAATCATGCTATTCTTTGAGATTCTGCACAGAATCTTGAAACTCTTTGGGATTCCAGAATCTTGCTACTCTTTGTCCTTATCCCTTATTTGTCCTGTTTGTCTGTCTTGATTAGATTATAAGCTCTGTCGAGCAAGGACGGTCTCTTACATGTTTAAGTGCACAGTGCTGTGTACATCTAGTAGCGCTATAGAAATGATAAGTAGTAGTAGTCTTTAGGATTCTGGAATCTTGCTAATCGTTGGGATTCTGCACAGAATGTTGCTGCTCTTTGGGATTCCGGAATCTTGCTACTCTTTGAGATTCCGGAATCTTGCTACTCTTTGTCCTTATCCCTTATTTGTCCTGTTTGTCCTGTTTGTCTGACTTGATTAGATTGTAAGCTCTGTCGAGCAAGGACTGTCTCTTCATGTTCAAGTGTACAGTGCTGCGTACATCTAGTAGTGCTATAGAAATGATAAATAGTAGTAGTATCCTTTCGAGGAAGAACCTTTTTGACAACTGCATGAAATGAGTACCTAGAGTTTCTAGAATGTACCTTTGCAAGTGACATCTCATTCTATGATAATTCAATATTTATAACCCTGTTTATTTAAAGTTCCTATAAACTGCCATCCCAGTGTTATGTGAAGACTGCTCTAAAGGATATTAATATCACAACTCTCATTTGGGGAATGTATTTCAAAAAGATGGCAACGCTCATGAGAGTCTGGAATGAGCCTGGCCAAGTAATATGTTTGCAAACTTATGCTTTATTCATAGCGTACATAAATGACCTTCTTAATCTCTCTTCTCATTATCTTGTTATTAATCTGTTTATCTTCTAGAACAGTGGGGAAGGGTTTCATTACTTTAATTTGCCTAGACCCCAAAGAATATGCCAATTGTTACAGTACATTTTATGATCTTAATTAAACTTCTACCTTTGTTTGTAACCTACAGAGAAGGAACAGCAGGAGGTACCATTTATTTTACACAATGTTATAAATAAATGTGCTTATCTTTACTGTATGAGGTTGATTTTCAAAGGCGATTTACCTGGATAAATAGGCTGTCTAGAATCTACTCACCCTGTATGTGGTTAAATTACTGCAGGTTTAGCTTGGGACAGGCAAGAATTTTGCAGTTTCAAAACTACATGCATTCCTTTTCAGGAAAGTGTCAGCTAGCACATTTGCTTATTTCCGATCTGACGAAGACGGGCAACCTTCGAAAGCTAATCAAGAAATGTATTAAGTTATGTCCAATAAAAAAGGTATCATCTTATTTTCTTTTCCATGTTTTATTTTGTTTGATTTCTATTGATAACTTTTCAGGAAAAAAAGTAAGAGTGCATCTTTGTGTATTTGGACAGTGGGTGCCACTGATTATCTGGATAGATGATGAGCTGGCCTGAGTGTCCGCGTAGTGGTGATAATCAGCCACTATGAGGACAATATTCAAAGTGATTTAACCAGGTGCCGCCTAGATTGGCCGCTGTCGTGGACAGGATGCTGGGCTCGATGGACCCTTGGTCTTTTCCCAGTATGGCATTACTTATGTACTTAGTAGTAAAAAAGGCCCGTTTCTTAACGCAATGAAACAGGCGCTAGCAATGTAATGAGTTCCTGCCATTAATGTTTCCACGGTTGTATTCTGAATATAATTGTTGTTTACATGTGTAAGATTTCTTTATATACAATATTTTTTGTGTAAACTGGGTTACAATATGGTAAAAGTTTTCCTTGTTCAGGCCCTTCAATCAGTTTAACAATCACATCAGAAGAGCTCCTTACTCGTGAGAATGCAACATACAGTTGCCCATGTGAGAGAATGAGAGTGACAGTGTAAGAGAGAGATACACAGAGTGATCGAGTGTGTGTGTGTGTGTGTGTGATGTCTGTGTGTGTGTGTGTGTGTGAGTGATTGTCTCTGTGTGTGTGTGTGATGTGTGTGAGTGACAAAGTGATTAAATGTTTGTCTTCCCTTCCGTTCTGTGCACTTGCCTCCACTGATGTTCGTACCTCCCTGTATATGATTGTTTGTTAGAGATTCAATCCACTCCACTTCCCTCCTCCAAGTTCCGTTCTGTCTGATTGGTTCTTCGTTGACAGTGAGAGCCAATGAAACGCTGAACTACAGACTTACGAACCCTACACTGCCACAGTGCCACAGAGTCAGCTTCAGAATGTTGGAGGTGCTTTTTATTATATAGGATGTACTTATGTACTTAACTTCTGGGTTGGTTAAATTGCTAATTTTCAGTGGCACTTAACTGGTTAGTGCTGCTGAAACTAACCAGTTAGTGCTGAACTGAAAACCAGCTATTTGGGGGAGGGGGTGTTACTGGGTTGGAGTCAGCATTTGGCCCATTAAGTACTGACATTCAGCACTTTACCGTCCAGATCAAACATATAAATGGCAAGTGACCGACTCACCTGCAAATGCGCAGAAGAGACTTCCCTCTCTGTCCCGCCCTCGCGTCAAGACGTGATGACGTCAGAGGGCGGAACAGAGAGGGTAACAGAGTCAGACTGTCGGCTGCTGCCGCTGCCACTGGAGCCTGGAAACAAACATCGCGCGCACCAACCTCCACCCTCCACCCCCATCCCCGCCGCTGCTCACGCCCCCCTCCTTATCGGGCCCCCTGCACTGACCTGACAGCGCCTCTCACCTCCGTCAGGTCAGTGCAGGGGGCCCCGCACGGAGGGGGGAGGGAGCGGCGGCGAGGAGGGTAGCTGGAAATCTCGCCCGTTTTAACGGGCTTAACGGCTAGTTAACTGCATAAATAGGACCACATAAAAGTCAGTGCTATCTTTATTTATTTATTTGTTACATTTGTATCCCACATTTTCCCACCTATTTGCAGGCTCAATGTGGCTTACAGTATGCCGTAGTGACAGTCGCCACTTCCGGATCTGAGAAATACAAAGTGGTATAGCACGTACAAGATAGGATATCTTACAAAGTGGTGATGCATTAATGTTCATGGATGATAGCATAAATTACCGTATTTTTCGGACTATAAAATGCACCGGACCATAAGACGCACCTAGGTTTTAGAGGAGGGAAATAGGAAAAATTTTTTTTTTCCTTTTTCCCTCCTCTAAAACCTAGGTGCTCCGGTGCGTCTTGTCCGAGTTCGGGATCGCCCTCCCCTACTCACGCCATTTTGAATCTCGCCGAGACCGTCAGGCAGCATACAGGAGGACGGAGGAGGACGGAGAGCAGCGCGCTGGGCAGGAAGAGGGGGCTCTTTCCTGCCCCGACGTCACTAGACCACCAGGGAACATCGCTGACGTGAGTACGGGAGGGCGATCCCGAACTCAGGGGGAGGGTGATCCGGAATCGCTACCTTCGGACTATAAGACGCACCCCCCATTTTCCTCCCAAATTTTGGGGGAAAAAAGTGCGTCTTATAGTCCGAAAAATACGGTATAGGGTAATTAAATAGTCAAGTATAGAAAGTTCATTTCCGGTATGGGAAATGAAATGGTGGTGTGTCACGCGTTGCGCGTGTGCCCGAATAAGTGATGTAGTCCGGTGTAAGGAGTTCAGCTTTGTTTAGCTTTAATAATATTTCGTAGTCTGGTATTTAGGATGAGTCGTTGTGATATGCCTTTTTGAACAGGTTGGTTTTCGGTAGTTTTCGGAAGATCGTTAGGTCGTGCATTGTTTTTATGACATTAGGCAGTGCATTCCAAAGTTGCGCGCTTAAGTAGGAGAAGCTGGATGCATAGATTGATTTATATTTGAGTCCTTTGCAACTGGGGTAATGGAGGTTCAGGTATGTGCGTGCTGAACGTTTTGTATTACTGGTTGGCAGATCTATGAGGTCTGACATGTAGATTGGGGCTTCACCGTGAGCGATTTTGTGGACCAAGGTGCAGATTTTGAACGTGATACGTTCTTTTAATGGGAGCCAATGTAGTTTTTCTCTTAGGGGTTTGGCGCTTTCGTATTTAGGCGGAAACTGCTGAATATCGCACTTAACTGGTTATATGTTAGCTGGTTCCGCAAACCCAGAAATCCAATGGCTTAGCCCGGATATGGCCCGGCATTTAATATCCGAGATAAATGCCGATTGCCACCCTCAATGGGTGGCAGTAAGGGCTCCCCCCTCCCACAAAATGGCCACGTGGCAAATGCTTCACTTGCCGCATGGCCATTTTCTAAAAAAAATGAAAGACCTACCTTTTACCCGCTGCACCCCTGTCCCTCCTTTCCTCTAGGGTATAGATATTGAAGTCTTTCAGGCTTATTTTCGAAAGTGATCGCCGGCCATCTTCCGACATAAATCGGGAGGTGGCCGGTGATTTTGCAAAAGCGGCGAAATTAGTATAATCGAAAGCGGCATTTTTGACACCATTGCCGCTTTCCCGTCGCCACGCCGGTGAAAGTTCAAGGGGGCATGTCGGCGGTGAAGCGAAGGCGGGACATGGGCGGGCATGGGCGTGGCTACCAGATGGCCGGCTTTTGCGGATAATGGAAAAAACAAAAGTGGCATTAATCAGTATTTCGCTGGGTTTACTTGGTCCTTTAATTTTCACGATCAAGCCTCAAAAAGGTGCCCCAATTGACCAGATGACCACCGGAGGGAATGGGGGATGACCTCCCCATACTCCCTCAGTGGTCACCAACCCCCTCCCACACTAAAAAAATAAAAATAAAACACTTTCTTGCCAGCCTCTATGCCAGCCTGAAATGTCATACCCAGCTCCCTAACAGCAGTATGTAGGTCCCTGGAGCAGTTTTTAATGGGTGCAGTGCACTCCAGGCAGGCAGACCCAGGTCCATCTCCCCTTACCTGTTACACTTGTGGTGCTAAGTGTTGAGCCCTCCAACCCCCCCCCCCAAAACCCACTGTACCCACATGTAGGTGCCCCCCTTCACCCATAAGGGCTATGGTAATGGTGTAGAGTTGTGGGGAGTGGGTTTGGGGAGGATTTGGGGGGCTCAGCCCCCAAGGTAAGGGAGCTATGCACCTGGGATCTATTTGTATATATTTTTAAAATTTTTAGAAGTGCCCCCTAGGGTGCCCGGTTGGTGTCCTGGCATGTCAGGGGGACCAGTGCATTAGAAATACTGGCTCCTCCCACGACCAAATGCCTTGGATTTCGCCGGGTTTGAGATGGCTGGCATTTTTTCCCATTATCGCTGAAAAACAAACGAACTCTGGCATTTGGCCGGGCTAAACCGTATTATCGAAAAAAAAAGATGGCCGGCCATTTTTTTCAATAATACGGTTCTGACCAGCTGTTGCGCCACCGCCAAATTAGATCGCCGGCGATCTATTTCACCAGCGACGTTCGATTATGCCCCTCCATGACTCATAGGTCTTTTGGCCCAAATCTCATATCATTTTTTGTCACTTTTCTCTGAACCGTTTTAAGTCTTTTTTACATCCAGAGGGGTCCTTTTACAGAGGCGCACTGAAAAATGGCCTGCAGTAGTGTAGGCGCGGGTTTTGGGCACACATGCATAAGTAATGTCACTTTTAAAATCATTTTTTTTGCACATGTAAACTTTTTAAAATGCCTGCACCATGCAACTTAGAACAGCTTTAGCCACAGAAAACATTTCAGTTGAAACCCTTTTATTTGCCTGCTACTGATATGAGAGTCTGTAAACTGCACATGGGGTTAGGGAAAACTGGATTTTGTTGGCTGTTGTGTGATCTTTTATTAGACAAATATGCACAACTGCTGTCCAACACTGGCCTTTAGGGTCCCTTATCCAGGATCTTGGATTATAGCTACGTCATGCAAGGTTCCACGTTAGGAGTTACGGACCAAGAAAGGGATCTGGGTGTCGTCGTCGATAACACACTGAAACCTTCTGCTCAGTGTGCTGCTGCGGCTAGGAAAGTGAATAGAATGTTGGGTATTATTAGGAAAGGATGGAAAACAGGTGTGAGGATGTTATAATGCCGTTGTATCGCTCCATGGTGCGACCGCACCTTGAGTATTGTGTTCAATTCTGGTCGCCGCATCTCAAGAAAGATATAGTACAATTGGAAAAGGTGCAGCGAAGGGCGACTAAAATGATAGCGGGGATGGGACGACTTCCCTATGAAGAAAGACTAAGGAGGCTAGGGCTATTCAGCTTGGAGAAGAGACGGCTGAGGGGAGACATGATAGAGGTATATAAAATAATGAGTGGAGTGGAACAGGTGGATGTGAAGCGTCTGTTCACGCTTTCCAAAAATACTAGGACTAGGGGGCATGCGATTAAACTATAGTGTAGTAAATTTAAAACAAATCGAAGAAAATTTTTCTTCACCCAACGTGTAATTAAACTCTGGAATTCATTGCCGGAAAATGTGGTGAAGGCGGTTATCTTAGCAGAGTTTAAAAAGGGGTTGGACAGTTTCCTAAAGGACAAGTCCATAAACCGCTACTAAACGGACTTGGAAAAATCCAAAATCCCAGGAATAACATGTATAGAATGTTTGTACGTTTGGGAAGCTTGCCAGGTGCCCTTGGCCTGAATTGGCCGCTGTCGTGGACAAGATGCTGGGCTCGATGGACCCTTGGTCTTTTCCCAGTATGGCATTACTTATGTACTTATGTATTTTCTACATTGCTTCCATAAAGGACCACAGAAATGGCCTTGAATTCTACTGTACAATCGAAACAACATTTCCGATAATGCCATAAAATATCATAACTTTCAGGTTCATTGCAGGAACGCCAATATAATTTTCATTTTAACTTTTTTGGGCTTTGTTTCTGAAGGTCATTGCTATAGATCACTGAACCGACGCAGACAAACTGTTTTTCAATGCACATGCAATTCTGAAGTCTGTATAATGCCATAGGAATTCCAATTTAAGTACTGTGAAAATAAAAAGCTATTGATTTATTTTTTGGCTTGCCATTAGTATGTTTCAAGAGATTGCACAAAAGCTATGGCTATGATTCATATAAAATATTTTCTGCTCTAAACCCCACGTGCATTCATACTTAGGAATAGGATATTGTAATTGATAAGGCTACATGATTTTCTAAGATGAGAAATTAAATTGTAAAGAAGTGTCTGAAATGCTGGAGTTTGAATAGATGAGTTCCAGGAACTGATATGGGTTTTTTTATGATAGATGTTTCAAGATTCTTTGGCAACGATTTGCATATTCTGTAGCAATTATGTGGTATGTCACATTTGCATACATTATAAAATAATTGTATATCATGTTAAGTAAATTAGGGACATTAATGTGCATTTGATTCATTAACGAGTCATGTAAGTGCTTGTAAAAATCGATATAACATGCACTGAGCTGTGAATTAAGGTGCATACAATCAATTTGCAGGAGATAAAAAGTTCCAATAAGCATTAAAAATATTGTTAAAATGAATACGTGAAACAAACTAAAAAAATGTTTGAACATTGCAGCACAAAGCACTAGATGGACATTTTTCACAGGAAAACATCCAAGTTGCAATTTTTGAAACTCAGATGAGACGCTTTTGACCGCTGTTCATCAAAAAACACAAGAGAGCATGTTGGGAGTGTGTTTTCGGTGGGGCCCAGAATTTGAATGCTTTCCTAGGATAATGAAACAAGATGAAATGTCTTGGGCAAAAATTGGGATGTTTTTATCTAGATTCTTAAGTCTGCCCCCCTTCAATCTCATATCATGTCCTCGGTAGAACTAGAGGACGTGAAATGAGATTGAAGGGGGGCAGACTCAAGAAAAATATCAGGAAGTATTTTTTCACGGAGAGAGTGGTGGATGCTTGGAATGCCCTCCCGCGGGAGGTGGTAGAGATGAAAACGGTAACAGAATTCAAAAATGCGTGGGATAAACATAAAGGAATCCTGTTCAGAAGGAATGAATCCTCAGAAGCTTAGCGGAGATTGGGTGGTAGAGCCGGTGGTGGGAGGCGGGGCTGGTGGTTGGGAGGCGGGGCTAGTGCTGGGCAGACTTCTACGGTCTGTGCCCTGAAAATGGCAGATACAAATCAAGGTCAGGTATACAAATAAAGTAGCACATATGAGTTTATCTTTATTTTTGTTACATTTGTACCCCGCGCTTTCCCACTCATGGCAGGCTCAATGCGGCTTACCTGGGGGGCAATGGAGGGTTAAGTGACTTGCCCAGAGTCACAAGGAGCTGCCTGTGCCTGAAGTGGGAATCGAACTCAGTTCCTCAGTTCCCCAGGATGGGGCAGACTGGATGGACCGTACTGGTCCGTACTGGTCTTTCTCTGCCGTCATCTACTATGTTACTATCTGTTTCAATCACACCTAAGTCACAAAAAGGTGCCCTAACTGACCATAGTGGAAAACAGATGAAGCAGATATGTATATGAAAAAAAACAGTATTTAATGGAAATTCGATGAAAATGAAATTAGAAAGCCTGACACAGGCCGTGTTTGGCCAACTGGGCTGCATCAGGGGCTAATGGATATCTGTGTGATCATATAATTTCCACTTAAAAATCTATTTGTTGAACTCACAAATGCAAAGTGGAATGAAAGAACGACTTAACTGAAGGCACTTCAAAGAGAAGAGACACTCCAAAGCCGTAGGTCTACGTCTGGTCACTTTTTTTGTGACAGTCGTAGACCTACGGCTTTGGAGTGACTCTTCTCTTTGAAGTGCCTTTGGTTAAGTAGTCCTTTCATTCCACTTTACATTTGTGAGTCAACAAATAGCTTTTTAAGTGGAAATTATATGATCACACAGATATCCATTAGCCCCTGATGCAGCCCAGTTGGGCGAAACACGGCCTGTGTCGAGCTTTCTAATTTCATTTTCATCAAATTTCCATTAAATACTGTTTTTTTCATATACGTATCTGCTTTGTCTGCTTTCCATCTTGGAGTTTGCAGATCGGTTACGCTGCTGTTTTCTTGGACCATCCCTAACTGACCAAAGGGCATGACCCCCCTTAATCTCCCAGTGGTCACTGATCCCCTCCCACCTCCCAAAGATGTGACAATGACAGTACTCTGTGACATCTTCAGATATTATGGCTTTTCCTATTAGAGCAGTAAGCTAGTCCTAAGAGCAGGCTAGTGGTCAGTGCAGTGGCTGTAGAGAAAGGGACCCAGATCCATATCCCACTCTAGCTAGTACACTTGTGGTAGAAACTGTGAATCTTCCAAACCCCACAAAATATCAATTCTACCTCTAGGGCAGGGGACACCTGCAGACCTGAGGGCTTTTGTAGTGGTGTACAGTTAGGTACAGAAGATTTTAGCTGTCCTAGAGGGCTCACAGTATAAACTAAGGGTGTTAAATCCCTTTCTCTACAGTCACTGCATTGACCACTAGGCTGCCTCTCTGCTCTGCTGGGATGTCTGTGTGGGCAGTTTACTAGAAATGATGCCACACAGCCATCCTATAACATCTTTTGGAGCATTTTTCTCTAGGATAGGGTTTTTTTCATTTTTAAAATGGTACCTACTGAGTACAAATATGTCTGGAAATTAGAGATTTTCAAAGGAAAGAAAAAAAAAAAAGGACCTATTTCCAGTTTCGAAAATTGCTATGTTCAGGATAAGAATTTTAGACATTTTCAGAAAAATGTCTACAATTGGACTCATATCGAAAATGACCCTCCATGTGTCTTATAAAATAACCTCAAAATAGCACCAATGTGGATGTTACATATCCTCTGTATGCTCAATGATTGAGCGAATTGCAGCCTCTGAAGTGTGGCATAGCTACGTGGGGCCACTGGGGCCTGGGCTCCCATAGATTTGGCCCTGGACCCCCTGACGACCCTCTTGACCCCCCTCCCACTGCCACCCGCCGTCGTCTACCTTTGCTGGCGGGGGACCCCCAACCCCCGCCAGCCGAGGTCCTCTTCTACCGGCGCAAGGCTTCGTTCTGTTTCTGAGTCTGACATCCTGCATGTACAATGTGCAGGACATCAGACTCAGAAACAGAACAAAGCCTTGCGCCGGAAGAAGAGGACCTCAGCTGGCGGGGGTTGGGGTCCCCCGCCAGCAAAGATAGGCGGAGGCGGGGGAGGGTTGGCGGTGGGAGGGGGGTCGAGAGGGTTGTTGGCAGGGGGGGGGGGTAAAGTTGTTGGTGTTGGTGGCAGTGGCGGCGGTCAGCAATGGCGGGGGGAGGGGGATCAGCAGTGCCGGGGGGGGGGGAGCTAAAATGTGCCCCCCTCACCTCGGGCTCTGGACCTCCCCTCCCGCCGAAGTCTGGCTATGCCCCTGCCTTCAGCATAGGGCCTTGAAAGGGCAACCGGACCATCAGGTTATGTCTATTATTAGCTATATAGATAACTGGCTTTGCTACCTTCTTACAAAATAGATGGAAGTGTCCCTGTTAAGGATGAAATCATCTTGACTCTTCAAACAGATTTTACAAAGACCTTGACAATAACCCTCTTCCTGTATCTCTAGGTGATTTTAGAACGCTATTGACAGGATATACGATATATTAACAACTATGCATTCTTTGAAACATTTATTCAATGTAGAAAAAATCTCTAAAATTAGTAACAGTCAGGGAATTCTATAGTACCAACTATAAAATAATGAGTGGAGTTGAAACGGGTAGATGTGAAGCGTCTGCTCACGCTTTCCAAAATACTAGGACTAGGGGACATGCAATGAAGCTACAATGTAGTAAATTTTAAAACGAATCGGAGAAATTTTTCTTCACTCACGTGTATTAAACTCTGGAATTCGTTGCCAGAGAATGTGGTAAAGGCGGTTAGCTTAGCGGAGTTTAAAAAAGGTTTGGACGGCTTTTCCAAATTAAAGGAAACAGCACCGGGAGTACAAAATTACTTCACAAATATTCCTCGAGAAAACACACCTAGTATTGACATTTTGGCATTTTTGCATGGTTTGGGTCATTTTGCGTGTTTTTTTTTCATGCAAAAGCACCTTTTGTGAAATATTTTGCATAGTTTTTCAAATTTTATATGGAATCACATCCCACCTTCTGATTAATATATCAACACTATGCCTCGCCCAATCTAAGAGACTGAAAGACCAACTGTTCTTATCCTCTAGAACTTATTAGAGGTCCAGATCTCAGAAAAACTTTCAAATCGTTCTTCCCTGTAGTCGGAACCTCCCTGTGGAACTCCCTCCCCATCGCTATCAGAACATAAGAACTATATCAGCTTTAGGAAAAAAATGAAAACCTTCATTTTCCCAAACACAGCGCCGTAAACTACAATCACACCACACTGATGCTCTAATTGCTCTTACTTGATTTCACCTCCTCTTGCAGTCTACCTCCTATCTTCACATACAATGTACTACATGGAATTAATGTAACTTGTCCAGACCGTTTTGTGGTGGTCTTAACTCAGCTATTCTATAAGTCTTGACCACATTTCTAGGAGAATTAATTCTGGAGTTTGCATGTTGGCTCAAAACATGATTTCCTAAATATACTGCTGGATAGTTTCATTGGAGCATTTTCTAGTCTTAGTACTGTTTGATAGTATAAATACTTGTTCACACCATACAGAATTTTATAGACCTCTGTTGGTATCAGCCGTCACTTGTTTCTTCTCCTAACCAGTTGAGCCTTTCTTTTTATAAGAGGACTGATCAGCCCTATAATCGTTTTTCTCATCATTCTGCTGTTTTGAGGTGCAGCTACCAGAACTGCTTGCAAGTACTTAAGTGTGGCTTCATCATAAAGTTTCCCGAGGAGTCTTTCAGTTTGCCAAGTGCCTTCTGAAATCCATATACAATATATTGACCGTCTTGCTTTAAGTTTTTTTATTTACACATCTTACTGGAATATTACGGCCCCATCCTTGACCATCTGTAAATCTAGATTGAAGCCCACCTCTTAACATTGCTTTGACTTGTACCACTCCCCACATTAATTGATTTGCTTGCTTTATTTTTGTCTATTAGATTGTAAGCTCTTTGAGCAGGGACTGTCTTTCTTCTATGTTTGTGCAGCGCTGCGTACGCCTTGTAGCGCTATAGAAATGCTAAATAGTAGTAGTAGTAGTAGTAGTAGTTATCTGTTCCCTTCTCCACTACTGCCAACTCCAGACTTTGCTCCTTCTGTCTCGCTGCACCCTACGCCTGGAATAAACTTCCTGAGCCCCTACGTCGTGCCCCATCCTTGCCCATCTTTAAATCTAGATTGAAAGCCCACATCTTTAACATTGCTTTTGATTTGTAACCACTTGTAACTTCTCGCTTCTACCTACCCTCCTCTCCTCTTCCTCTACACATTATTTGATTTGCTTGCTTTATTTTTGTCTATTAGATTGTAAGCTCTTTGAGCAGGGACTGTCTTCTATGTTTGTGCAGCGCTACGTACGCTTTCTATAGAAATGCTAAATAGTAGTAGTAGTAGTAGTAACTACTGTAAACCGCATTTTGCCCTAATAAGGGGATTTTAGCGGTATATAAGTCCTAAATTGAATTGAATTTTGGTACATAATCTTCCTAATGAATATAAAGTAGGATGCTTTAATATATTTTACTAATCTTGGAGAGGCATCTGTTAACTGCTAAGCAAATGCATAGATGAAAAAAAACCTGATGAATAACAAGTAGCAGCAACAGTAAATGCTGTTTGCATTTCAGCTAGACCAATACATTTTATGCTGCTTATCCCAGAAATAAGCAGTGGATATTCCGCAAGTCATTTTAATAATGGTTTGGACTTTTCCTAGAGGAAGCCTCCAAACCTTTTTAAAACCCCGCTAAGCTAACCGCCTTTACCACATTCTTTGGCAATGAATTCCAGAGTTTAATTACATGTTGAATGAAGAAAACATTTCTCCGTTTTGTTTTAAATTTACTACTTTGTAGCTTTTATACAAAAATAGCATGTGTTGTATAAGGACATCTCAAATGACTATAACCATCATAACCTTGTAACATAAGCACATTTTTTTCAGAATTCCATTGACAATAAATAAAGCAAAAATTCACAATGCAAAATGAAGATCGTTATCGGACAAGGGGGCAGACAGGAACGTAATGGTCCATGTTCAAAAGAGTGGTAGGAAGGGTAAGGAAGAAGCATAAGGGAGTCACTAGACATCTAGGAGCCCTTTTACTAAGCCATGTAAGTGTCTACACATGCCCAACAGGTGCCAAAATGGAGTTACCACCTGACTACCGCGTGGCTCTTGCGGTAATTTCATTTTCGGCGCGCATCCGATACACACGTCTGAAAAATATTTTCTATTTTCGGGTGCGCGTAACGGATGTGCGCCAAGTGGCATTTGGTGCACGTACGTCATTACTGCCCGGTTACCGTGTGAGTCTTTACTGCTGGGGCAATGGTTGGCGGTAAGGTCTCAGACCCAAAATGGACGCACGGCAATTTTCATTTTGCCTAACGCCCATTTTCTGTAAAAATTTTAAAAAAGGCCTGTTTTACAGGCGCGCTAAAAAATGGATCGGCACACGCCAAAAACCTGCACCTACACTACTGCAAGCCATTTTAGGCGCACCTATGTAAAAGGACCTCTTAGAGTGTGTATGTGTGTGTGTGGGGGGGGGGGAGGGTACAGAAAGAGTGAGGGTCACAGGGCAGAAGATGTGGGTTCATGAGGTGCTCTTGCAGCTGTGTGTTTTATCTTACCTCAGCTTGATTAAACAGAACAATCTCAGCCTTCAGATTTCCGAAAGAAACCAAACATTACCCCTCTCTGCATGGTATCACAGCGTCTCAATGTAATACGTCCCATCGGAAGGTAAACGAAGGGTGAGGACAAAACTGTGATTATGATATTGCAACTGTTTTGGTGGAACACGTTGGAGCCCACAGAGATGAAGGATCGAAGTACAGCAGAAAGAGATCATGATAAAGGAAAGATCTGACAGGAGACGGCAAATTAATTAGGTGAACAGGTTTGAAAGAGTGGTTGCACTGTACTCTATAAGCAGCAGGAGAAGAAAGTGATAATACCTCTGTACAGATCATTGGTGAGGTGTCATTTAGAAATGGTTCGAAAAAGTCAAGAAGAATTTTAGCTAGGACAGGCACTGACTGGGGAAATCAGAAAAATCTTATCCTGTCTGCTCAAAATGTTTAGGGGAGAAAAGCATGAAATGCAATTTCTGCCTTGCTGGGCGGTTAAAACCATGACAAAAGATTAAACTTGCTTCAAAATACATTTGAAAGATGCAGGTAGAATCATTCACGGGAGATTTACCTCTTCTGTTTCATTGCAGCTGGATTTAATAAGACAAAGACCACAATAGAGGAGGATATAGTATCTTCAGAAGAAAGCACGTTACAGAATTTGACATATACCTGTGTTGTGACCTTTTCTGACATAGACCATTCCTCCTTCAGTAGGTATTCCTCAGGGCTCTTTCTTGGGATCTCTTCTCATCTTTGTGCTTGTTCCTTTAGTGCAATGATCTCCTCCCATGCCAGTACCATCTTTATGCTGATGACTCTCAGATCTTCCTCTATACACCTGAAATTTCACCAGGAATCCAGACCCAAGTCTCAACCTGCTTGCCTGGCGTTGTTGCCTAGGTGTCCTGCTGTTATCTGAACTTGAACATGGCTTATCTTTTCCCCTAAACCCACCTCTCCTCTTCTACCATTCTCTAATTATGTGGATCATACTGTCATCCTTACTGTCTCCTCAGGTCATAGCCTTGGGGTCTTCTTTGACTCCTCTCTCTCTCTCTCTCTCTCTCTCTCTCTACACATATCCAACAGTCTGCTAAAACCTGTCATTTCTTTCACCAAAAAATTTCCCTCCCTTTCTGAACACATTACCAGAACCCTTTTCCACACTGTCATCATCTCTCATGTAGACTACTGCAACTTGCTCCTCACAGGTCTGCCAGTGAGCCATCTCTCTCCCCGTCAGTCTGTTCAAAATTCTGCTGCATTTCTTATCTCCAACTCCACCTTCTCGTCCCACTGGAAAGCTGACTGTGGTGTGCCACAGGGCTACCCACTATCACCTACCCTCTTTAATATGATGTTGATCCCCCTGGCAAC
The DNA here is from genome assembly GCF_901765095.1 of Microcaecilia unicolor. Classification (NCBI taxonomy): domain Eukaryota; kingdom Metazoa; phylum Chordata; class Amphibia; order Gymnophiona; family Siphonopidae; genus Microcaecilia; species Microcaecilia unicolor. The sequence goes on from NC_044039.1 coordinate 20,300,636, forward strand.
GGCTGTCTCCAAACTGGGACTGAACCCATTTATCTACGCAGATGACATCACGATCTTCCTCCCTTTTGAGAAAGACCTCAATGAATTACCAGTCGGATAAGTCAAGGCTTTAACACCATGCTTGACTGGGCCTACTCTTTTAGATTCAAGCTCAACGCCGAGAAAACGCACTGCTTGATTCTCTCCTCTCCCTATAACAAACTCTGGCCCCCTACATTGATTACTCCAGAGCTTGTCCTGCCTATCTCGACATCCCTAAAAATCTTGGGAGTTCTGCTTGACAGATCTTTGTCATTAGAGCAGCATGTGAACTCAACTGTCAAGCAAATGTTCTATCTCTCTGGAGGCTTAAGCGTATCAAGCCAGACTTCCCTCGAGATGTTTTCAGCAGTTTGTCCAGTCCCTGGTGATTAGCCGTCTTGATTACTGCAATAGCATCTACGGGGGATGCACAAGTATGCTCCTAAAAAAATTGCAAACAGCTCAGAATACAGCAGCTTGTCTTATCTTCGGCAAATCTAGATTTGACAGTTCGAGACCGTTACGTGAGCAGCTACGCTGGCTTCCTGTGAAGGAACGCATCGCCTTCAAAACCTGCGCATTGGTGCACAAGATCATCTATGGTGATGCCCCTTCCTAATGGACACTCTCATTAACCTGCCGCCCAGGAACTCCCGAAGGTCTGCCCGCTCGTACCTCAACCTCCACTACCCTGCTCCTCATGGCCTCAAATATAAGTCCATCTATGGTTCATCTTTCCCTTATCTCAGCACTCAATTGTGGAACGGGTTGCCTCGAGAGGTCAAATTCACTTCAGATCACCCGACCTTTAAGAAGCGGCTCAAGACCTTCCTTTTTGGCAGTGCATACACTAAGAACCCTACAGGTGCCATACCCTTTTAGCCTACGGCTCCCTCCATGATAATTTGTCACCTCCCCTCTCTTCTTCTCCCTCCTTCATTATTTCTCTCTCTCTCCTGTGACCTTGTACTATTGTTTGCTTATTAATTATTGTACGCCACATTGAGCCTGCCCATGAGCGGGAATATTGTGGGATATAAATGTCATAAATAAATAAATCTTGTGCCATTATCACTACAGTTATAAGATCCTTCTCCTTTCATTAGCTTCCTATCTGTCTTCATATACAGTTCAAACTCCTCTCACTGACTTACAAGTGCTTCATTCTACAGCTTTCTGGTATCTGTCCTCTCTTATCTATCTCTATACCCAGGGGTGTGCTGGTAAATTTTTAACAACAGGCTCTTTCTCCGGACGTAGCCAGCTCTGCAGTCGGAAGGGCCAGGAGTGGCCGGGGGTGGGGGTGGGGGAGCAACACTTGCCTCTCTCTCCTCCCTCCCTTCGTGCGGGCACGCTAGGCATACCTTTGCTGGCAGCCAATAAATGGACTGCCACCACTCCCAACGTCTTGCTCTGAGCAGTACGCTGGAACGTCTCTCACATGCTCGAGAAGTCCCAGCCTGCTGCCCAGAGCTGGACACAAAGAGCGGGGAGCAGCAGTAGTCTATTTACTTGGCTGGCAGGGCTCAGCATCCTCACCAGCAAAGTAAAAGAGAATTCAGCAGGGGGCCCAAGCCCACATTTTGAGAGCCAGTTGTTAAAGTAGACATGGAGGGCCCTACTTTAACAACCGGCTCCCAAAATTCTTAAAAACTTAACAACCGGCTCTTGCGAGCCTGTGAGAGCCTGCTCCAGCACACCACTGTCTATACCTTTCCCCAGGAGCTCCACTTATCAGGTAAGTCACTCTTATTGGTCTGCTTGTCCTCCACTGCCTCCTTCAACTCCAGACCCTGTCTCTTCCTTCTTGCTGCACTGTAAGCCTAGAACAGACTTCCTGAGTCCTTACCTCATGGTCCATCTCTGGCCTATTCAAATCCAGGCTAAAAGCTCACCTTTTTTTGAGACTATTTCTAAATTTTAATCCCAAAATTGCTTCTGTAATACCCATGTTGTTTTAATCATTTCCAAAATAAACGGAACACCAAAATTTCATAGGGGCTCCTTTATTAAAGCATGGTAAAATCTGGGCGTAACATATTTAATGTGGGACTTTCTCATGTGCTAAGGCCAGGTTTAATGCAGCGCTTATTGGAGAAGAGATTTAAAAATATTTTATTGCAGGTCATGCACTAATGCTGTCATTAGCATGCAAATTAAACAACCCAAACTTGTATGTAACGCAAATGGCGTGACTGCAATTATATATATGTGTTGGAAAGAGGTTTTTTTTAGGTCGATGATGAGTTCAGCCTAAGATATGCCTTATGATATACTCATATATGGGCAAACTGGTATTTTGAGACCTTTTCCCTCCATAATTAAGTGAACCTTCCAACACATAATATACATATAATTGCAGTCATTAGCATACAGCCAGGATTGGGTAGTAATATATTACCTTTAAAAGTAATTCTAATGGTTATTTTTAATGCAAATGTAATGAAATAACTGTAATAATTACTTTTTTCAGTAATGGGTGATATAATGCTCATTATTTTTATATACAGGCTGGTGGAACTCCTTCATTTCCCCAGGTCTCAGAGGTCTGGCATCTCCGGAGGGAGGCTGCATGCATTGTTGACTGCTGGCAAGGAGGGTGCTGGATTTGGGGGTGGGGGAGAGGGAGAGAGTGTCAGATTCAGGGGGAGTGAGAGAGGTGCTGGACTTGGGGGGGGGGGGGGGGGGAAATGCTGGTGATTAGATGGCAACACTAGTAATTTGGAAGCAAAGCCTGTGCTGGGGAAACTTCTAGAGTTTGTACCCTGATCGTGGCTGGACAGATTCAGCTTCAGAATTTGCAGGTTAGTGCCTGGCAGACTTCTATGGTCTATGACCAAGGACAAATAAAGATCAGGTATACATATGTAGTATCACATCATACCTTATGCTATGAGTTTATCTTGTTGGGCAGGCTGGATGGACCAAATAGGTCTTTATCTGCCATCATCTACTATGTTACTATGACTGCTGCTCTCTCAGAGCTCTTTCTTACCCCCTCTACTGCTCTAGACTCCCACTGGGTGAGATGGACCATTGGTTTGATCCAGTATAGGTATTCTTTTGTTTTATTTGGATTTTGCTCACATCTCTTCAGTAGTATTTTGTATCCCACATTTTCCCACCTATTTGAAGGCCCAATGTAGTAGCTCAAAGAAGTAGCTCAAGGTGAGTTACATTTGGGTACACTGGGCAATAGAGGGTTAAGTGGCTTGCCGAAGATCGCAAGGATCAACAGTGGGATTTGAATTGGCCACCTCTGAATATCAAGACCAGTGCTCTAACCACTAGGCCACTCCTCCACTCCACTCCAATGTTCTCTTATTTTTCCTCGAGGGGAGACAGGATGCACAGTGCACTGGACTGCAGGTATAAGTATACATCATTTTCCTGTGATGATTTTCCAAAAGAAGTACATGTGTACTTTGGCTTTGAAAATCTGCATGGGGAGGAGCAATTTTCAGATGGGCATTATATGTGGAGAAAATGATTTGAAAATTGCCCTCTGAAGGGCACAATTTTCAGAACTGTACGGGCAATTGCAAATTCTGTGGGTACTTTAACCCATGGTCTTTTTACCAGTTCATAAAAAGAAGCACAAGTACATGTCCCTTTAGGAAAAATACCTTCAGAGATTTGCACCCGCTTCTTGTGTGGGTGCTTTATCTCTTGAAAAAATGTACCTACTTCTGAAAATGGAAATTACTACTACTACTACTACTATTTAGCATTTCTATAGCGCTACAAGGCATACGCAGCGCTGCACAAACATAGAAGAAAGACAGTCCCTGCTCAAAGAGCTTACAATCTAATAGACAAAAAATAAATAAAGTAAGCAAATCAAATCAATTAATGTGTACAGGAAGGAGGAGAGGAGGGTAGGTGGAGGCGAGTGGTTACAAGTGGTTACGAGTCAAAAGCAATGTCAAAGAGGTGGGCTTTCAGTCTAGATTTAAAGGTGGCCAAGGATGGGGCAAGACGTAGGGGCTCAGGAAGTTTATTCCAGGCGTAGGGTGCAGCGAGACAGAAGGCGCGAAGTCTGGAGTTGGCAGTAGTGGAGAAGGGAACAGATAAGAAGGATTTCCCATGGAGCGGAGTGCACGGGAAGGGTGTAGGGAAGGACGAGTGTGGAGAGGTACTGGGGAGCAGCAGAGTGAATACATTTATAGGTTAGTAGAAGAAGTTTGAACAGGATGCGAAAACGGATAGGGAGCCAGTGAAGGGTCTTGAGAAGAGGGGTAGTATGAGTAAAGCGACCCTGGCGGAAGATGAGACGGGCAGCAGAGTTTTGAACCGACTGGAGAGGGGAGAGGTGGCTAAGTGGGAGGCCAGCAAGAAGCAGATTGCAGTAGTCTAAACGAGAGGTGACAAGGGTGGGATGAGGGTTTTGGTAGAGTGCTCGGAAAGAAAGGGCGGATTTTACGGATGTTGTAAAGAAAAAAGAAAGAAAGAATCTGTGTATGTTGTTGCCTCCCCACCTATTTTTCCTGTGGTAAACAGTACATGCAGTGTTAATCTCCAGGCATACTTAACTGTAGAAAGGAAGAGAGTGTCAGGCACTATTTAGATCAGGATTTATATTGAGATTTTGTCCTATCAATTATAATGGAGGCTTACCTAGTAGCTGAAACCATCTGGAGGGGGAGGATATTGTATGCATAGAAGACCCTGGTGTCTTATATTGCTAATTTAAAAGTGGGGTGGGGGGGGGAGTGGGGGGGGAGGAGAGTTGTGCGATGTGATGGTGGGCATGATGTGTGGAAGTGTGACTTTGGCTTGCCCCTCTGTTGCCACCCTGAGGGGAGATAGAGGTCAATAAAACAATGAGTGTTGTTGAACAGGTAGATGTGAAGCGTCTGTTTACGCTTTCCGAAAATACTAGGACTAGGGGCATGCGATGAAGCTACAATGCAGTAAATTTAAAACAAAATCACAGAAAATTTGTCTTCACTCAACGTGTAATTAAACTCTCGAATTCGTTGCCAGAGAATGTGGTAGGGGCGGTTAGCTTAGCGGAGTTTAACAAAAGTTTGGACAGCTTCCTAAAGGAAAAGTCCATAGACCATTATTAAATGGACAGGGGAAATCCACTATTTCTGGGGTAAGCAGTATAAAATGTTTTGTACTTTTTTGGGATCTTGCCAGATATTTGTGACCTGGATTGGCCACTGTTGGAAACAGGATGCTGGGCTTGATGAATCTTTGGTTTGTCCCAGTATGGCAATACTTATGTACTTATGCACCCCAAATATTTCTGTGTAGATAGAGAAACCCTGGGGGGGGGGGGGGGGGAAGGAAGAGGTGTGTGATGTGGTGGTGGGCATGATATGTGGAAGTGTGACTTTGGCTTGCCCCCCCTGTTGCCCCCCCCCCCCCAAATATTTCTGTGTAGATAGAGAAACCCTGCGGTCAACATAGTATTGTGAAGTTTGCTTAGTACACTTGGGAAGCACTTATGTAAGGTGGTTGTATGACTACTTTTAGGGGTTCACTTTGCTTTTTACCCCTATTCGTTTTTTTTACCCCTGACGCAGCCTGAGGGCGAAACGTGGCCACGTCGGGTAACTTGTAATAAACCACTTCTTCTGTTACCCTCCTGTTCTATTTTTTTGTCTTTTTTGATCTGCTTTTTTTCTTTTGATTTCCTATTTATGTAGTAACTTTTAGTGACACCCATCCGATTTTCTTTGCATCACTAGGCCCATTAGAGCCCGCTTCCGGGTTTTCAGCAAACTTCCTTTTGAGTGAAATTGTTCAAGCGTGCAGCAGGAGGTGACAACAAAGATGGCCGAATTGAACAAGAAGAATGAGCTAATTTTGAAGTTAACATGTTGTGAAGTTTCTTTCAACAGCACAGTGGCTAGAATTAATTTTATGTAATGTCGAAACAACTGTTTATATCCAACAATTATAAAGTAACTATCAGTAATGTATTACTTTTCACAATAACGTAACCTGTTATTGTTTTTATTAAACAAGTAACTAGCAACAGGCACTTAACGTCAGGCACTTGACTTCAATCCAGTGCTGGATTATTTTGTTGTTTTAAATGCAAAATTAATAAGATGCAAGGTAAAAGAAATATGGAGGTTTTTCTGACCTAAGATTAGCAAGTTGCCCATTGAGTGCTAGAATTGTCTGCGCTTTTGCACTGAGCACCAGGGGGCTTCTGAGGTCTTTTCCTCCTAGATTTTTAAACTCATCGTAGTAATACCACAAGAGTACAGGAACAGTTTTAGCACATATATGATTTATGACAGACACCACGGACCATTTTTGTAGCCACCCTCTAAATCGACTATATCTCTTTGAAAGTGATATGTTTTGATCCTGACAACTGAATCTCCTAATGCATGCAACCAGTGAATTCCCGTGTTTTATATAACTCGCCAGTAATGAGCACTTGTGAATTAAAGACTTACTAAATCCACAATACAATGAGAAGGTAATGCTGAGGTTAATTTACCTGTTAATTAAGTGCATTATGCTGTCTTTCGCTGTGACACTGTTGTATCACCATGGTGCCTCTGTTGTAAGAAGTAGTGAAAGGGATGTTCTTGCTGGAATGGTGTAATTAAGTCTACCAGGTTCTTAGCGTCATGACTGATGCAGTCTTATATACCCCAATTACAGTAAAACGAAAAGCTAATTTTCAACATTAGGCAGAAAAGTTAAGACAACTGGTTATGTTTTAGCTATCCCAGGCTCAATTTCAGTTGTTTGCAAGTGAAGTTGGGTTAACTCTGGCTTGCTAGATTTAATCCTACAGTGCTTGTGCCTTGGTTTGGTTTGGTTCGATAAGGTAGCGGTTAACTTGTTGAACAAATCAGTATTAGCCATCTAACCCTGCCCCTGAGAACACCCATTTTTGAGTAGCTAAGGCAGTAATTTTATAACAGATTTTTCATGCGTATATGTCTGCAGATGTGCATAATATATCCCTAATAGTTTAGTAGCAGCGATAATAACAGGGTTTCCTTTGTTATCGTCTGCACATATACGTTCTCTAACATGAAAGGTACGTAAGTGTGTGCCTTCTTCTTTTTTTTTTTTAAATATCTTTATTGGACCTGAAAGTGAGAACTTCCAACGGTTGGAAGTTCTCACTTTCAGGTCCAATAAAGATATTAAATTAAAAAAAGAAGGCACACTTTTATGCAATCCAGGCGTGGGGCATGTTTTGGAGCAGAGTTTGGGTGGAGTCATGAAGTATGTACATAAGATATACAGGGGCCCTTTTACTAAGGTGAGCTGAAAAATGGGCTGCGCTAGGGTAGGTGCAGATCCATTTTTCCCTTTAAACAAGTTTTGCTGAAAATGGACGTACAGCAAAATTAAAAATTGCAGCGCGTCCATTTTGGGTCTGAGACCTTACCGCCAGCCATTGACTTAGCGGTAAGGTCTCATGTGTCAACCAGGTGGTGATGACCTACGCGAATAGAATGCCACTTGACGCGCGTCCGCTACTCACCGCACCTTATATAGAATCCAGGGGTAAGTGTGCCAAAATTTAGGTGTCAAAATGCAATGTGCTGAGCGTGAATTCTATAAGAGCAAACGGGTGCCCAGATGCCATTATAGCAGGGGCGTAGCTACGTGGGGCCACGGGGGCATGGGCCCCCACAGATTATGCCCTGGCCCCCTCTACATTTGACCCCCCTGCCACCCCCGCTGCCGCATCATCAGGTACCTTGTTTGCTGGCGGGGTTTTGGGGGGCTCAGCACCCAAGGTAAGGGAGCTATGCACCTGGGAGGTATTTTAATGTTTTTTAATTTTTAAAAGTGCCCCCTAGGGTGCCTGGTTGGTGTCCTGGCATGTCAGGGGGACCAGTGCACTATGAATCCTGGCCCCTCCCATGACTAAATGCCTTGGAGTTGTTTGCTTTTGAGATGGCCGCTTTCGGTTTCCATTATTGCTGAAAACTGATGTCGACCATCTCAAACCCGCCCATCTTTGACATTTGACCTGGCCCAACCGTATTATCGAAAGAAAAGATGGCCGCCCACCTGCGGGTCTATTTACTTATTTATTTATTACATTTGTACCCCGTGCTTTCCCACGCATGGCAGGCTCAACGCGGCTTACATAGTAACAATATGAAGAAATACAAAGTCGTAAAAAAGAACATACAGTTTGTAGTAAACGCAATATTAATGGGGTTAACGGATAAGTAAATTGAACATAGGAGGAATTGGGTGCAGAAGGAAATGAGTTTTAGAAGGTAGGTGTAGGAAGATGGAGAGGAATATATGGGATAGCAATAAGGATAATGGGAAACATGGTCAATGTATAACAATCGATAAGAATCATGTAGGCAGGCTATAGATTAGATTGAATCGTTAGGGTAGGCTATTTGGCCACTAAACTTAGCCAGCAAACCAATGAATATTGGTGGCAACCGGCTATGTTGTGCTAGCTGCTAAGCGCTAATATTCAGCCGAGATAACGGCTATCTCATGCTGAATATCAGTGCTTAGCCGACTTAAGGCTATTTAACAACTAGGAGCCTTTCCTGGCAGGAAAAATAGTACTGAATATCAGGCGTAATGATCTTAGGAGCCCTTTTACTAAGGAGCATAGGTGCCTACATGTATACAATGCAAGTCAAATTAGAACTACTGCCCAGCTACCGTGTGCCTCAGGCAGTAATTCTCATTTTCACGCGCGTCCGATACGCGCGCCGGAAAATTTTGTTATTTTCTGGTGCCTGGCACTAACCGTGTGCTGATGATTACTATCTGGTTAATGCGTGAGACCTTACCGCTAAGTCAATGAGTGGCGGTAAGGTCTCAGTCCCAAAATGGAAATGCGCCAATTTTTATTTTGTCACACGTCCAGTTTCGGCCAATAAAAAGGCCTTTATTGCAGGCGCGCCGAAAAATGGACCTGTGCACGCATAATACACGGGCCTACACCAGCGCAAACCATTTTTCAGCATTCCTTAGTAAAAGGACCGCTTAATGATATGGTGTATTAATCCCGCGTATAGTAGGGTTTATAGCAGGTCATGAATGGAATAGGAAAGATGAGCATGTGTGTGGATTTATTATCTTATTATCCCCTCTTGTATTAATTATACAGAAATGAAAAGTAAACAGTGTAAGCTGTTTAGGAGCAGAGTCTGAACTATACATCATAGACAGATTGCCTGAGAGAAAAGGTCTTTAGTTGAAAAACTTGAGCTTGGGTTTTTTAAGAACCCCCTCCCCCCTCCCAAATGCTTAAGATGCTCACTGAGTGACTCAGAGCTCGATAACTCTTGACATAAGTAATGATCATGGTATCCATTGCAATTTGCTATAGAAATCAGACAAGGATGTGCTTATTTTCCAGAGACATCTTTCTAGTATCCTTTTCCTGCTGCTTGCATAAGAAGTGTAGCTATTCTATGAAGAATTCTTCCTTACTGAAACTTGCAATGTCCCTTAGGGAGTGTATCACTTGTGGACATTTCACCCAATATTTGAAATGGGCTTCCAAATTCAGACAGCATTTCCACTCTGGGATGTGCTGGATTCATCTCCTGATGTTACAGCCGGGCAAAAACATGAATAACGAAGTGAAAGAACGAGAGATCAAAATCTTTTCCTGGTATGTCGTATGTAACCACAAAAGAAGGCATGTAATAATTTATGTACTACTGTCACAAGTTATGTTATTACATGAACATAAGACAGAGCAGCAAACAAACTGGAACACTCGACAGCACATACTAAACAAAGCTTCATTAATGCAAATTATCAATAAAAATCATTGAACCACTTTATTGGAAAAACTCTCATAAGCATGCATATTGTACATGCTATACACCTAGGGCAAGATTCTGTAAATGGCATCTAAAATCTAGACGCAACCAAAAGAGCGCTTAGCATGCCTAGAGTTAAGCACATAGGGTTGAGGAATGCGCCTACATTTAGGCGTGGCCATTTACGCCACTGAAAACCTGGTGTAAATACTAGGTTGTTTCGCCCCTTGTTGGGGTCCGGGGTTTGAGCAAGTTGCAGCCTTTAGTGCTTTAAGATCTGGACAACGACATTGTGGAAGACGATATCATTGGACAATGTTGTTTACAGATAAGTGGAACCGTTTTGGCTTGCAAAACAGAAAATTGAGTAGAGTTAACACTGTATTTATACATTTTTGGTCAAATTGAGAGTGGTTGATTTTTTTCCTGCAGTGGCTTTTTCTCCTGTTGTAGGAGTTGTTTTCCACTGCAGTTTTTGTGGTACTCTTTTAAGCCAATGAGACTGAGCCCTAATGGGTTATATATTGTAAAAGTCTGTGACTTTTCCCAGGGCAGATGAGGCTCATTTGTTTAATTGTTGATAATTAGAACTAGTGTTTCCTCTCAATTTTTTAGAGCAAAATATTTAGATATAAACAGCAGTGTACTTTTTGCTCTTTCAAATATTAGCTTTGAGTATTAAATGGAGATCATTTAAAGAACGAAGAACCCTGGCAGGTGAGAGAGATAATCGGGGAGACCTACCCTGAAAGCTTTAAATGTCAACAACATGACTTTGTAAGTGATCCGATATTCAACAGGTAGCCAGTGATGATACTTTAATAATGAGGTTGTGCGATCTGAACAATAAGCACGACAAAGCATCCTATAGCTATGTTCTACAGGGTTTGAGCATGCTAAACCTGCGTAAATGATATTGCAGTAATCAAGACGTGACATAAAAATGAAAATGAGAGCATGGAAGTTGTCATGATCGAAAAGATGATGAATAGCCCTTAACTGACAGAAGGTAAAAAAACAGTTTGGATAAGTGCGAAATATGAGGCAAAAATGAAAGTGAGGAATCAAGGATTATCTCTAGATAGTGAAATTGTGAGACTGGAAAGATTGATATTCTGAAGAGGGTGACAGGAGAAGAGGGAGGAATTGCAGAACGAGAAAACCAGCAAGCCACAGTCCTCTCTGTGTTGAGCATGAGTTGATGTTTGAAGAGCCAGTTCGCAAAGGAATCCAAGCAGGTCTGAAGAGGAGAGATCGAAGGAGAGGATGAAGTAATCAGATAAATGATGAGAATATCATCTACATGGAAATAAGCTGAAATCCCAAAAGACTGGATAAGGGCTGCCAGTGGACGTAAGAACAAGATGAACAGAAGAGAGGACAGGATTGACCCCTTGGGGACACCACAGTAAAGTTCTATCTTATGAGAGGTAGAGGTGGAAGTGATGACCTGAAAAAAATGGTGAGATGGAAAGGAGGTAGACCAAGAGAGTACTTCACCAGAGATGCCTAAAACTGATAGATGAGAGATCATTACAGAGTGGTTGATAAGGTCAAGGGAAATTGATAGGCTTAAGTTAGTAAGCAATAAGATGGTGAACATTAAACATAATTTAGGAATCTTTAGCCAGGAAGTTGGAATGGGGTCGCTTTGGCAGTAAGTGATCAGGAACGGCACTTAGCCTGTTAAATGGCACTTAACCTGCTATCCAACATATTCAGCTGGGGATAGCTGGTTATCCCCCGCTGAATATGCCCGGTTAGTGCCTAGGAGATAACCTGTTATATCATTTGAAATAGACGATTATCCCCGTATATGCAATCCATATCTGGCTACTAACGTGGGAAGGTCTCATGCTTTAACCGGGTGGTAATGACCTACGTGTGCAAAACGGCTTGTGCTGGTGTAGGCATGTGTATTGAATGCGTGCAAGTCCATTTTTCAGCGCGCCTGCAAAAAAGGCCTTTTTTGTTGAAAATGGACTTGCGGCAAAATAAAGCAGTGCGCGTCCATTTTAGGCCTGAGACCTTACCGCCACCCATTGACTCGGCAGTAAGGTCTCATGTGTTAACCAGACGGTAATTGTCAACATGCGTACACTGCCGATTATTGCCCAGTTAGTGCCACGCGCTAGAAAATAGAAATTATTTTCTGCCGTGTGTTTTGGACACGCATCAAAATTAGAATTACTGCTCGAGGAACACAGTAGACGGGCGGTAGTTCTAATTTGACACACGTATGCACATAAACACCTATGCGTCTTAGTAAAAGGGCCCCTCAATTTGCACATGCCATTTAATTGAATAACAAGTCAATTTGCACCACTAATTGGCCAGTGACAATCAATTATTGGTGTTAATTGGCAAAACTTTTCATTTATGCGCCCATCTACCTAGTCTGTATTCTATAAATATGGTGGATCTGAAAAAGGGTGTGGCTATGGGAGGGGCATAGGCGGGTAGGGGCATTTCTAGAATTTGCATGCAGTGTTATAGAATACAGCAGATTCATGCAAATGTATTTACACCAGATTTCAGAATGCAGCAACAAGACTCATAGAAGGTTGCAAGTGACGTGACCACATCACACCATTTTTTCAAAAACGTAATTGGCTACCAGTACAATACAGGGCTAAATTTAAAACTCTATGTCTGATCTTCAAGGCCCTGAAAGGAAATGACCCTGAGTACCTGAAGAATAGGATGATTCTCTACACACCACCAAGGACACTAAGGTCCTCCCAAGGACTTTCACTAACCACACCCTCTCCAAAAGACATTACACCATGTAATAACAGCAAGTGAGCCTTCTGCGGAGTAGCCCACACACTCTGGAATGCATTGCCTGAAAGGCTGCACTTAACACAAGACTATCTCTACTTCAGGAAGCACGTGAAAACTTGGTTCTTCAACCAAGCCTTTAATGGAAGAAGTAACTAACTTGTTAGTCTCACTTACACACACAAGGAGTGAGTCGGGCTGCACATAGTGCAGCAGGACGTATTTATCCACTCCAAACCTAGCTGAGATAATATTTAACCATCTCTCTGACCTCATGTGGCCCTTTCTTTAAATTAGTCACCTTATTTTCAAACTCCTCTTACTCTCTTACCTATCTATATGTTCCATCTTTGCTTACAGGGCCGTGCCTAGGGTCTCCGGCGCCCCCCTGCAGTTGGCCCCGCCGGCGCGCCCCCCCCCCCGAAAACGATCGCTACACTACCCGCCCTCTTCTCCCCAGATCCTTTTCCTTTTTGTTTAAATTTACCTCTCCGGGGCGTGGCAGCGTAGCGTTAGTGAGAAGGAGGGCGCTCCCCCCCGCCCCGACGTGTCTTCTTCCCTTCGCTCAGTGTCCCGCCTTCTTCTGACGTCATTTCTGACGTCAGAAGAAAGCGGAACCGAGTGAAGGGAAGAGACTGACACGTCGGGGCGGGGGAGCGCCGCCTCCTCACTAACGCTACGCTGCCACGTGCCGGAGAGGTAAATTTAAACAAAAAAAAAAAGGACAAGGATCTGGGGAGAAAGGGCGAGGTAAGCATGGTGTGGCGGGGTGCCCCCCAGAGGATGGCGCCCTCCTGCCATGCTTACCTCGCTTACCGTGTTGGCACGGCCCTGTTTGCTTATACCCTACGCAGTTAATTAAAATGTTCTACTATGTATTGTGTTGATATTGTAAGTATATACCATGCCATACTTTGTATTGTTTTTGAATATTTTTACTGCTGTAATTGTCTATTGCTCATGCTTGATCTATTCTTACTGTACACTAACTTCAGTGAATTCCTTCAAAAAGGCAGTAAATAAATCCTAATAAATTAATAAATATCGCTATTCTCTACATAGCGCCCAACTCCGAGTGCCATTTCTAGAATAGAACTTAGCGCTCTTTTTTGGGGGGCACCCAAATTTGGGCCCCATTTACTGAATTCAGCCCACAATGACATGGGAAACTAAACAAAACAAAAATACTTGGGTGCACAGCCCTGTTTGAAATTGCAGCTGCTGTTGCGTCCAGCGTTTCCTTTTCCTAAGTGTCCCTTCTGACCCAGGGGCATTAGCCATACTATATAGCCTGCAGCTAGAGTTCAAGCTCTGTCAATTGTGCTAAACATCATGAGTTTGAAACTGGTGGACCTTGCCAGTAACTTGGGTGAACCACATTTATCTGGATATTGTAGGAGGGGGGGGGGGGGTAGAGAGAATAAGATGGTTTGGCAGATTGCTGAGCACAGGAATGGAGCTTACAGCTAGCCTTGAAAGGACTGCTTGGCTCCCAGGCACCGGCTCTGTCCATTTATTTATCCATCAAACTTTATCCTTCACGTTTTTATAGAGAACAGTGGTTTATTTTTTCTTTACAAACGGTTGCCCCCAGGGGCTTAATGCAGAAATGGAATGGGCTTCACTGATCTAGCTCTGATCCAATTAGAACTCGGGGGGGGGGGGGGGGACTATTGACGTCATGAGAGGGAGGGTATTTCAGATTGTAAGAAGAACGCGGCCGCCATCTTTGCACAGGAAAGTGTGGACAAAGCTGGCGCTGAATTCAATGCTCAGGGTGAGATTTCATTGTCTAGGGTCTGTAAATAACAGGTGGATCTGAACAATGATTGTATTAATTAAGTATAGTATTTGTTTTGCAGGGGACTGTCCTTGAGGCAGCTCAGACTAGAGCGAAACGCGTGTCGGACAACTGTAACCCCTGGGTCCGATGTTTAATAAACGGAGAGTAAGATAAGTGAAAAATTTGAAAATTTATAAATTGAGATTTTTGAAAGCTTAAAGGGAAAAAAAATAGCTGACCTATGAAGATGATGGATGTTGCTAGCATTGCCATAAAACGTTTTTCTGGGTGGCAACGAACATCACTGAGGTCAAATGAATAATTATGAAAAATCTATCTGAGATGAGAAGAATAGTTTGTTTTTGAACTGTCCATAAACCGCTACTAAACAGACTTGGAAAAATCCAAAATCCCAGGAATAACATGTATAGAATGTTTGTACGTTTGGGAAGCTTGCCAGGTGCCCTTGGCCTGGATTGGCCGCTGTCGTGGACAGGATGCTGGGCTCGATGGACCCTTGGTCTTTTCCCAGTGTGGCATTACTTATGTACTTATGTCCTCTACTTGGCTCACTTTTATTACATAGAGCAGTGATTTAACCTATTGTGATGTCATAGTGGCTCATTCCACCAATAAGAGCCAACCTCATTAGTGATGTCACAATGGCTTGATTGTATAGAATGTTTGTACGTTTGGGAAGCTCGCCAGGTGCCCTTGGCCTGGATTGGCCGCTGTCGTGGACAGGATGCTGGGCTCAATGAACCCTTGGTCTTTTCCCAGTGTGGCATTACTTATGTACTTATGTCCTCTACTTGGCTCACTTTTATTACATAGAGCAGTGATTTAACCTATTGTGATGTCATAGTGGCTCATTCCACCAATAACAGCCAACCTCATTAGTGATGTCACAATGGCTTGATTGTATAGAATGTTTGTACGTTTGGGAAGCTTGCCAGGTGCCCTTGGCCTGGATTGGCCGCTGTCGTGGACAGGATGCTGGGCTCGATGGACCCTTGGTCTTTCCCCAGTGTGGCATTACTTATGTCCTCTACTTGGCTCACTTTTATTACATAGAGCAGTGATTTAACCTATTGTGATGTCATAGTGGCTCATTCCACCAATAACAGCCAACCTCATTAGTGATGTCACAATGGCTTGATTGTATAGAATGTTTGTACGTTTGGGAAGCTCGCCAGGTGCCCTTGGCCTGGATTGGCCGCTGTCGGGACAGGATGCTGGGCTCGATGGACCCTTGGTCTTTTCCCAGTGTGGCATTACTTATGTACTTATGTCCTCTACTTGGCTCACTTTTATTACATAGAGCAGTGATTTAACCTATTGTGATGTCATAGTGGCTCATTCCACCAATAAGAGCCAACCTCATTAGTGATGTCACAATGGCTTGATTGTATAGAATGTTTACGTTTGGGAAGCTCGCCAGGTGCCCTTGGCCTGGATTGGCCGCTGTCGTGGACAGGATGCTGGGCTCGATGGACCCTTGGTCTTTTCCCAGTATGGCATTACTTATGTACTTATATTTCAAGAAATTAGACATGTGAAGGATAAAGTTTGATTGGTTATTGGTGTCTATAAAAGTTTATGCCATTGATTTAAAGGCATTTATTTATCCATGACATTTATACCCCATATTAGCCCAAAATAGACTCAAGTTCAATGTGGCTTACAAACATATAATAAAGTGAATAAAACATAAAACTGTACAGAATAGAACACAAATTACAATAACTTCATGAAGCAAATTAACACATGTGTAGTAAATAACCAGGGATTTAGACTATCTCAAGGACAAACAAATGATTTCGGGTGGATAGGTGAGAGCATAATTAGGCAGGACTAGATGGGAAACCAGATTAAGAAAAGGGTGTGGGTAAAATTCAAATAGAGTTCTTTGTATTCAGAAAGGCCAGACTGAAGAAACGTGTTTTTAGAAGTTAGGTAATCTGTAAACTTGATTGATTTAGGAAGAGAATTCCAAATTCTGGTGCCTCGATAGGAGAAATTCGCAGAGTGAATTGTTTTTATATCACATTCTTACAGATAGGGAAATGTAAAACAAGATATTCTCCTTATGATGAAACATAAGGATTTGGTGAATGAAAACGCATATATGGTCTTGCAAGATGTACTATACATTATCCAATTGAAATGATATTTTGGCCGGTTCAAATCCCACTGCTGCTCCTTGTGATCTCGGGCAAGTCACTTAACCCTCCATTGCCTCAGGTACAAACTTAGATTGTGAGCCCTCCTGGGACAGAGAAATATCCAGTGTACCTGAATGTAACTCACCTTGAGCTACTACTGAAAAAGGTGTGAGCAAAATCTAAATAAATATATGGAATGTTGCTACTATTGAAGATTCTACGTGGAATGTTGCTACTATTGGAGATTCTAGATGGAATGCTGCTACTATTGGAGATTCTGTTGCTACTATTTGAGATTGTACATGGAATGTTAATGTTGCTATTCCACTAGCAACATTCCATGTAGAAGCCTGCATGCGCAGCCACGCAGGCTTCTGTTTCTGTGAGTCTGACGTCCTGCACATATGTGCAGGAGGTCAGACTCACAGAAACAGAAGCCTGCGCAGCCGCGTTGCTGATCTGCGAGGGCAGGCTTCTACGTGGAATGTTGCTAGTGGAGGAGTAGCCTAGTGGTTAGTGCACCGGTCTTGCAATCCAGAGGTGGTTGGTTCAAATCCCACTGCTGCTCCTTGTGATCTTGGGCAAGTCACTTAACCCTCATTGCCTCAGGTACAAACTAGACTATGTACCTGAATCAACTCACCTTGAGCTACTACTGAAAAAGGTGTGAGCAAAATCTAAATAATTTTGAACAAAAGCAAAAAGTGTGCATTCAGATTCTTTCCTTTATATAATTACACCAGAGTTAAACAGTGGTTACTATTTACTGGTAATATTGTAATTCTCTGGATACACTGCTTGTGCCTAAAGAGACATGGGGGCATTTCTGCCTGATTTTCCTTACTCATGATGACACTTGCAGCTGCCAGGGAACATGGCTTTTAGCCCAAAAAAGAATGGCAAATGCCAGTTAGATGATTACACTTTTAGATAATCAGTTCCCTAATTTGAAAGATTTAAAGCCCTCAACAGTCTCCTTCAGTCATTCAACTTTAGTGGCTGTAGGATCACTGCAAAC